>NW_015163604.1:1668517-1730918 GCF_001447785.1 Gekko japonicus | reverse complement strand
CCTCTCTCTCTCTCCCAAACCCCTCTGTCTGTCTGTCTGTCTCTCCGTGGCCCACCCACCAACCCTACCTTTCTAGGGCTCGTTGTCTTCATCCACAACGGGCTTTACTGCTAGTTATTTAATAATGTATTATCAGTAAACACATAGCATATAAATTGATGCCAAAATTATTTACATTTAAAAATATTCTTGAAAATGATGTATATGTCTGCAATATACAAAAGAATTGCTGTTATCTAATGAGGTAGATAGTCTGATATTAAAATGTCCTGCTACATATTTTACATAAAACTCTGTCTTTCATTTCACTCATTCTGAAAGGAAAGAAATCTCAGGGGCCGTCGTACTTAGCATTTATGTAGCATTTTTAAGTGCATCAAATGCATTAGCTTGAATTAGGTGCTAATTTTTTTCCCTCCAATTGGTACCAATTGCCCTAAGTGTAGCAAAATAACACGTCGTGAAGAAGATTAGGCCTAGTGGGACTAGTATTCTGCGTAAAGGGAGTTGTTGTTTAAGGGAGATCATTCAAACATACAACTCACATGCTGTCTCTTGACACATGCCCCACCTTCTGGCAATGGTACCACTTGATTTTACTGACTGTGTGGATCAGATGGCAGCAGTCTTTACAGTACTTCACTAATTAGTTTTATCTCCTCCATATTTGATGTTGTTCCACTCAAGCCTCACTATATGTTACATACCTAATCCTCATGTCCCCAGTGTGTCCACCCAGTCCTGTTGGCAAGGTGCTCTGGGAGTTCCATGCTTAGACCTTAATTGCCAGGCATGCATGGGCCGCATTCAGATCTGGACTTTGGGAAGAAGAGGTTTAATCATAACCCCCCCAGGCACTGTTTTCCTAAATGAAATGATCCCAGGAAATAATTTAGTAGCAACATCTGTGTAGCTCATCAGTACATGCAGGTTTCCCCAGCGGAGCAAACAGTGGCTCCCTGGGACTGTTACTGGTCCAGAAAACTCCACAGAGGGGAGTTTAAGTCCCCTCTCCTCACTGTACCAGTCCGTTCAAGTCCATAAACCTGGGAATTAAGTTCCAGGCACTCAACTCCTACAGCATGTCCAGGCTTCCCAAGTACTTACCGTGATTCAGTGGGGGGCACAGATTTATTTATTTATTTATTTATTTGATTTTTATCCCGCCCTCCCGCCGAAGCGGCTCGGGGCGGCTTACAACAATAAAAGCAATAAAACAATACGTCTAAAACAATATACAGTACATTACAGATCATTCCTGCGGGGACAACAGATGTGCCACACCATGCCGTCGCCAGGAACTGACGCTGGGCGACGCTCTGGCAATAGGGCTCGAAACTCGATGGTACCATCGAGTTTTCAGTCCCATTGCCAGATCATCGCCCAGCATCACTTCCTAGTGACGGCATGGTGTGTTACAGGGAGGAATAGTCCGGCCGGGGAGCATGTTTCCCCCGCCGGATCACAGTAAGTACTTGGGAACCCTAAGCATGTCTGGTCAAGAGGAGTGGTGTAGACAGAAGGGCTAGGTAACGTTAGTTTGGCTGTCAGTGGGGATTTAAATCAGGTCTTCCTGGTTTACAGCTCACCGTCTCAGGCAGTATACTATACAAGTAGCATCACATGTTTTACACACAGAAACCCAAGATTCAATCCTTGGCATTTTATATTAAAAAGATCATAAGTAGCTAGGGTTGCCAACTCCAGGTTAGGAAATTCCTGGAGACTGGGGAGGATGAAGCCTGGGGAGAACAGGGTTTCGGGAGGGGAGGGGTCTCAGCAGGGCATAATGCTATAGAGTCCGCTCTTTAAAGCAGCCATTTTCTCCAGGGGAGACTGATCTCTATAGTCTGGAGATCAGTTGTAATTCCAGGAGATCTTTAGGCTGCACCTGGAGATTGGCAACCGTAGACATGGGGAGCCACTTTCTGTCAGAGATCTAAGCTGCTTGGGTCAATGAGGCAACTTCAGTATGAGGCATCTCCATACATTCACTGCAAAGTAATTCAGTGATAGCGATGACATTTTAAAGAGACGTGCCAGAGGGGGGAATTAGTATGAAACTGAGGGTTGTTTTTTTAAAAGGATAGATGATATCTAAGGAATAGGGTGAAGGTTGAATGATGACATTAAGAGATGGCAGTATAAACACAAAGATTGTAATATAGCTTGAAAATTTGATGCTGTCTTGGTTTATTATCAGAAAGTGGGAAATCAGAAGTAAGCAATGGAAATAATGATCCTTTTATAGGAACAAACCCAGCTATGATGGGAGCTAAAAATGATGGACACTTTATGAAGTATCGTCTGGTAACATAAAATCAGATCTCTTGTTCTTTTCGTATTTTCTCTTTTATCACCATAATTTTATTTTCTGAAATCTTGATCCTGTTCAGTCACTGTCTATGATTTATAACATATATCTTAGCAATTTCAACAAAATACAATTTCTTAAAAAGACAACAAAAGTCTTTGTCATTAAAACTTGTGTGCTGTAGTTTTCACTGCCTGTGGGTATTAAACTTGGGAGGTGAGGGGGGGGGGGTTGTGTTTTACATCACCGTTTCTACAACCCTTCTTTGGTAAATCCGGCTTTTCCATATCCAAATATTCTCTGTTCTTCCTGGTCACATGTCCATGCTTTAACAAGCAGTCTGCAGATGAACATAAAGTGAAATTAGAACTTCAGAAGCAAGGAGTTGATTAACATTTCCCAAGCTTTTCTTTTAATTTGTTGTGGAGCATGTTAAGTAGAAAATGAAACTGAATGTTGCTTTAAAGAACTATTTTTGAAGGTGGGAAACAATGCTTGAATTAAATGCAGTATGTCTCACTAATTTGTTTGGTTAATATTTTCTTATTTCTTTCGCTGGATTTTTCCATTTAAATGCATTTTTAGCTCTGCAGATGAAAATCATGCAAGCTCAGTATTTATTTGGCAGGATGTCAAGTGAGTTTGTTTTGTAGCAGGATAGATTAACAGTATTTATGGTTCAATTAGAAGGGCAAGGTTAGGCAAACGAATCTGGCTTTCCTATACTGGGCTATCATGTACATTGTAAACACTAAGTAGGTGAGGTTGTCTTTGTGAGCAAATATCTATGCTTGTATTGTTAGTTCCCATGTTTACTAGTTTTGCATTGCTTGCCACTGCTCGTACCCACCCAAGAAGCCATTGCCCCCAAAATTGGTTCTCTCTGCTATAAAGGAATCACTAAGCTCTTATGTCCCCTAATGTATAACAGATCACTGAATAATACCAGAAATCCATGGTATTATTATTTATTTATAACTTTAACTTTTACCCCGCCCTCCCTGCCAAGGTGGGCTCAGGGCGGCTTCCATAAAACTGATAAGCAATATACATTTTACAAATGATAAAATACAATAAATCATTTAAAACACAGACAAATCAATTTAAAACATAACTTCGATGGTGATAGAAATAAAGTGCAGTTTAAGGACACATTCAGCGGTGCCACCGCGCTGGGTCATCCTGGATCTGAGTTCACAAATAACAACTGTGTACTGCACAAACCCGCACCAAATTTCTATTCTGGACTTTGTTCTTTCCCTTTGGGATATTGTGGACTTTTGTATTTTCCTATGATGGATTACATGTGTTGAATTACCTTTGTGTTGAAGTCTCTTTTTGTTTACTTTGGTGTGGGTTTGTGCAGTACACAGTTGTTATTTGCGGGTTTTTTGGCCATTGTTTACTGTGGACTGTATTATTGTTGTTGTTGTTGGATCTGAGTTCACACCAGGCGCTGCTGGTTAGATGCCACTCCTAACGGAATGCCTGCCTAAAAAGCTCTGTTTTCACGGCCCTGCGGAACTCAGAAAGATCCCGCAGGGCCCTGATCTCGGCAGGAAGCTCGTCCCAATAGGACAGAGCTACAAACGAGAAAGACCTGACTTCCTTTGGGCCAGGGAGGTCCAGGCGGTTTTGAGATCCTGATCGCAGTGCTCTCTGGGGAACATGCGGGGAAAGGCGGTCCCTCAGGTAGGCCAGTCCCTGAAGTTCATTATTTTGTCAGCATTATTAACATCTAATCTGTGTGATCTTCAGACTCATTCCAGATGAGGAGATGTATGAATAGTGTTAGCCTTCAAGCAGAGAGAAGTGTATAGGTGTATAGTGCTTTAGAATTTAGTTTCTTTTGAACAAGAGAGCATGGTAGACTTAACTATATATCTAATTCCCAAGTATGTCCCCTATATGCAGTTATCTAAATTTGCAGATAGGGGGCTCGTTTGCCCTAAACAGCTGTTTCAGCAAACTTGGGGGACTCCCTAGGTTTGCAGAAAGATCTGACAATTTTTTTTTAAAATGGTAGTTTTAAACTCTCCCTCAAATACAAAAGTGTTGTCTGCACATGCACAGACAATGTACTATCCTTTAACAGTCCTGGTGACTCCTTCCTGGAGCCATGCCAGGCAAACCACCAAGGGGGGGGTCCTTGGTAGGCCGCCCAGAGCTGCTCTCTGTGGCATAGTGGGGGGGAATGGTAGAGTACTGGCTTACTTGGAGCTGCTCCAGGTGAGCCACAGAGAGTGGCATAGGGGAGGGGAGTCTCTGCTGGCTTGCCTGGAGCTGCTCCATGTGAACTACAGAGAGTGACGAAGAGGGAAGGAAAGAATCTGCTGGGGAGAGGGAAGGAAACAAAGGGGGAGGGGAAATATAAATTTTCCAGTATAGAGGTTGCTGTTAGGTGTGTCATAGGCTATATACCGAATATCCTATATCATAGTGTGCTCAGGTTTTGATCTTTTGATCTTAGAAAGTAACAAGCATATTGTTTATATATGCATATATATTATTTATTTGTATTTTGCACTGTTATTGCACTGTAAGTCCCCAGTGGTAACTGTGTAAAAGTGCTGTAGAGGCCCAATTTGACTTAGGACTGCAGTACTGGTAGAGGGGCTCCGGCCCCCCATGCCATTTTCGAAAGCTGAAACAGGCAGCTCATATGCAGCCCTAACAGGGCAGATACCCCCCTCCCCGAAGCCATTTTGCCCCGATCCAAATCAGACCTGGGCAGCCTGTTGGAATTGCCACCAGGAACTCAGAGCTGCAGTATGGGCTGTAAACCCCATGGCAAACTCATGTAAAACACAATGTGTAGTTTGGATCTGAATGTTATGTTCACCAATGTGTCTCAGTCGAGATTAACAGAGCAGTCTGCTTAACTGTCTTTAGGATTGCACTATTAACACATGGGTTCTCATTTGGCTATGAATGAAAAAAATATGCCAAAGTGAGCAGTATCAACCAGCCTGAGGGACCTGCCTCTAATGTCTACTGCTGAGGAGATGATCTTTTTAGATTTGACGCTGCTTTGTGTGTTTGAGAATATTTAATGCAGAGGGGGTTTTTTTTTACTGGTTTTAACGTCAGTGGGATCATGGAAACAACAGTAATTCATTCACATGGGATTGTTATTTCAATCAGCTTTTAGAAAATGGAAACCGTATGCTCAATTACTTGGTGCTTTCATTAATCTCACTCACAGGGAAGAAACTTATTGCACTTTGTTGCCACATTTGATAGGAATCTGAGAAATGCTGTATCGTTTCTGTGTCTTGTGCACCTGTGCTCAGGCACAGAGGAAGGTCGAATCATGCACTTTCCTCAAAATAGAAAATGCAGAACTAGCAGTACCAGATCAGTCACCACTTCTGTAGCAAGATGCTTGTCAAGAATGATTTGGGGGGGGGGGGTTGTTTTGTTTTCCTCACTTCCCAAAGACTATAAGAATTAGACCTGGATTTCTTTGTATAAGTAGCATTGTAAATGACTGATGAATTTTGAAATAAAAAAGGCTTAACATTGCCGGTCTCAAAACCAGGTTGAAGACCGTTGCATATTCTGCCCTTGCCTGTGTTTGAGGACAGCCTTTCCTTGTGTCCGATCCCCACAGCTGTCAACCAATACACGTTTGTTGCAAAGTATTATTTTATTGAAGCCATGATGAAACTGGAACACGTTCACTGTTTGGAATAACTAGAACAGTCGGGGCAAGGAATAATAAAGCAGATTCATACTGACAATAACCAATAGACTTGGTTCCCGCTCGAGCAGGTGGGCTATCATATTCGCGCCCAGAGCCTGAGAATCAACGGTTCCGAAAAGATAAACAATTAAGCACTTCTCACACTCTAGTTCATTATAGACTAAGCGAAGCCGACTCTTCCTGCACCTGTGACCTTGCTGATTACCATAGTTCAAAGCGTTACTAGCGTTCATAGAAAGGAATGCATGAAACAAGCAGACGTGCGTTTCAGAATACCAGGAAGCATGCGCATTGGGGTATCGCTAGGAGGGGGGGGGGGGAACCACACATCTGAAGTTCTACACAGAGTTCTTTAGCAGCTTGCTGACACCTTGCTGGCTTTAACTATGCAGGTATTATATTAAATCATAGTTAAAACTTGAAAGGGAGGTGATACTGTTCATCGGAGAATGGTGGAGGAGTGAGTACTAGATCCCACAGTCAACTCCCAGTTTATGGTTAAGTGATCAATGGTATTATGTCTGTATAAGTCAGTGTACACACTGAGCAATTGTTGGGGAATTTGGCCTCCACTGCCAAACGGAGGTCAGCAACTGAGGATTGACTCCCCAACACAATCAATATTCGTACATGACTATACCTAATATTAAAACACTTGGCCTCCGTGATGACAGTCACAAAATGGGCGCTCTCTTGTTTATATTGTTTATTATTTCATGTTTGTTTTTTAAAAAACTCTGTTTTGGCAGGTTTTAGATGTTTGTACAACACTGCTGTTGACTTATTGTGTTTCTCTTAATAAAAAATTATTTTTTTAAAAAAAAAGGCACAAAATGGAGTTACCAGCAGACAAGATGGCAGTCTCTGTCTACTCAGGGAAATCCTTGGGTTTGCATAAAAACTATTATTTTGTAAATTAACCCTCCACAAAGTCCTTTCAGGGAGGGGGCTGTGGCTCAGTGGTAGAGCATCTGCTTGGCATGCAGAAGGTCCCAGGTTCAATCCCTGGTATCTCCAGTTAACAAGATCGTGTAGGAGGTGATGTGAAAGACCTCTGCCTGAGACCCTGGAGAGCCGCTGCCAGTCTGAGTAGACAGTACTGACTTTGATGGACCAAGGGTCTGCTTCAGCATAAAGCAGCTTCATATGTTCATAAAGCAGCTTGATGAGAACTAAACATGCTCTAGAAGGGATGTAATGCTGAGAGCAAACTTTTCTAAATTGTTCCCCTCTCATGATTTCTTGTGAGTCCCCATTTTGTTACCTCTATTTGCAATATTCTGGGGAAATGTATAGTTTTGTGATATGCTGGGATGAAAAAATGCAAGCAAACTAAGTTGTTTCAGCTGTTCCATTGTGCATTCAGGGCAAGCTACTTTGCTTGAGTCTTTCCATTTGTACTCTCAAGAGTGATTAAGGTGCTTGTCCTTCATCTGTTGAGGTTGTAAATACACTCATTCATCTGCCACCCTTGTCTTCGTTTCTCATTTCTTTCCTTTTGCTTACTCCCATGGTACTCCATATGTCGGGAACAGCCTTTCTCGCTGAACATTGGGCTGTTTCTCTCTCCTCCTTCATGTCTTTCTTCAAGATCAGAGCTTAAGCAAAGCCTAGCTTTTGTCTCATATTTGCAGCTCCTATCTTATCCCTGGACCACCCCCCTCACCTTCCATCCCAGATTAATAAAATAGTCTAAAATAGTCTGGTATCCCTTTGAGCAGAGTGTATTCCTTTATTCCTTCATGATCTCTGTGCACAGTAGACCTTGTCCATATCTGAGATGTCAAGTAGAAGACCTAGGGGTTTAATTGGGTTCTTTAGACATACCAAGTACAGCCCACAGCACCTCTGATCATATCTCACTAAAACAATCCATCTTCAAGTTTAGGAAACTAATGCCCTTGATGAAAAAAGGGGATGGATTTCCAAGTATCCGTCTTTTAAGAGCAGATGGGTTGACACAAGTGCAAGGAAAAAAATTCTAAATTCTCCAATACAGTGTGCTCTTCCGCACTGTCATTTTTGTCACTCATTTGTCCCTTTTGCTTCAGTGTTTTTTCCTCCCAATGTGTTCCCCAGAGGGAGCAAAAAACATGTGGAAAGGGCCCCCCCCCCCAAGCAATAGAGACAAATGAGCGATAATAGAGATAGTGCGGAAGAGCCCATTATCTGTTTGAGGAGAAACTGATAGTTTACAGTGAAAGAAATAATGGGCATGGCCACTTTGGGCAACAGTTAGGTGGGGAATGTGGCCTTCCAACCCATTTCCGTTTGAAATCCGGCGTCTATGTGTTTTGTAGTACTAGGAACTTGCTCTCATCACAAGCATACCATTTATTTATCTATATACTAATAGCGAAAGGCGCCCCCTGCATGCGGATATCTAAATCCGCACCTGGGGGGCAGGGAGATTTTCCTGCACACGTGGGGCAATGCCCAGGTGTGCAGAAAAATATGAAAAGTTGGAAAAAATATTTAAATTACCTAAAAAGTAAAAATTAAAAGAGCATTCCCTCCACATGCACAGAGAACGCTCTGGGAACTGGCGGGCCGGCAGCTGGAAGGTGCTCAGGCCTCGCCGCCAAAGCCGGGGTGGGGGAAGGAGATCGGCGGGGCCCAAGCCGAGGGGGAAGGAGGAGATTGGGAGGCCCGAGCGGCCGGAAGCCACTCGGACCTCGCCGACGGAGCGAGGGAGAAGTAGCTTGCTGCTTCGCTGCTGGAGCCTGGGGGAGGGGGGTGAAGGAGCCCGGGGGAGGGAGGGGGTTGGAGGAGATCGGCGAGGCCGCTTGGCAGCCTCGCTATAGGAGCCGGGGTGGTGGTGAAGGGGGGATGGGGGAGACTGGGGAAGGGGGGGAATCAGCGGGCTCGGTGGCTGGCAGCCACTCAGGCCATGCCGCCGGTGTCAGGGGGGAGGCTTACCTGCTACTGCTGCTTCCTCCTCCTCCTGCTCTGTGGGGAGCTCTTCTCCCCCCCCCCCCGAGTATTCCGGGTCCCCTTTCTTGTTTATTTTCTACTTTGCAAGTCTGAACTCCAAGGAAGACATTCTATTGCAACAGCAGTGCTTGGATTCCTCCATTGGAAAGGTTGTACACCTTGGCACCACTTAAGCATTCCACCAGCTAGGTCTTGTGCTTCACTGCAGCCTTCGACGTCTGCCATCTGTTTTTCGGGTTGGCTCAACCCTATTTAAATTCCTCTTCAAACTTTGTGAGAGGAGGGGAAGGCGAAATATCTTTGGTAACTTTCCAAAACATTAAGCTCCTTTGCCAACAGTTGCCTTGTTACATGTTTCTGATAAAGGTACATGCGTTCTGTAATCTTGGGGCTTGCTGTGAAATATGAAAACTTCAGGCTGTGCCAGGTTAAAATACACAAACACAGAGAGTGATACAAAAAGCCTTGAAATCAAAGTGGCACTGTTATCTCGTCAGAGCAGGAGCCCTTTCAAGGAGGATCTCGCGGAAAAGGCAGCATAACTTCCCTTCGTGTCTTTGAAGTTCTCTGCTGCGATATCATGGATATTAAACACATATTATGGCTACTCTCTGAAATAGCTAGAAGTCGTCAAACTGAAGCAAAAAACTGCAGAAGATGTGTTCGGCAGAATAGTTCAGCCATCTTACGTTTAGAGTGAGCCGCTTGGGTACCGGTGTGAAATAAATGCGATCATGATGCAGTACCTGCCAGGTTGACATGGATGAAATTTGGAGGGTGGGCATTGTTCATTGGGGATCCAAGAGATACAATGATACCTGCACTATGGAATGTGGTGGTTACAACTCATACTGTAATGGTATTACCGCTGAGTTCACAGCATGTGGCCGTTATTGCACTCAGTGTGTAGCAAGATTGTGATGGACCTTGGCTAATAGTTTGTTCATGCTACAGGCTTCATTTCAGAGAAGCTGATTGTTCTGCTGGGTTGGACAAAGTGGCCCCATTCTTAAAATGGCTTTTTTCCAGTGACATCAAACCATCTGTGCAGGGCTTTAAGCTTCTCTGGGCAAGGAAGGGGAAGCCAGAGCGTCACAGCTGAAACTTGGCTTCTATAAATGTGTTGTATTCCTGAACTTCGTTATTACTGGTTTCAACCAGGGGGAGTGAGGGAATCGCGGGAAAGGGAAATAAACAGGAAATCTCATCGTTCTAAAATCTTCCCCTATATATTGATGGTATGTATAAAATACTGTAACTAGTAGACACAAAATAATATAGGGTGTTTGAGTTCAGTGGCACCTTTAAGACCAACAGAGTTTAATTCTGGACATAAGCTTTCGTGTGCATGCATAAACTTTATACCCAGAATTGAACTTTGTTGGTCTTAAAGGTGCCGTTGGACTCAAACTTTGTTCTATTGCTTCAGACCAACATGGCTACCCGCCTGAATCTAATATAGGATGCATCAATCCTATACATTTGTTGTGTTTCTGCATTGGCTGCAACAAGAGCAGTAGGTCATGTGAAATCAGCTCCTGCTTTCCACCTATGCTGGCATTGTTTCTCATCTCATCTGCAGCTACAGGGCCCTCCGAACCCAGAGATGGCTGTTCGCTGATTTGGACAGTGATTGACAAGGCTGTTGTAGCCTTGCTTTTCAGTGTCAATGGCTTTGCTTTCACTTGGTTGGTGAATGGTTTGCACCTGCCCTTGGATAAAAAGACCAAAGAAGCAATTTTTTCCCCTGAAAGAGCTTCTCTGTTCCCGATAGCACAGGTCAATGTCCTGGCCTTTGGGGGGCGGGGGGGAATCTGCAAGGAAGAATGAGCATCAAGGAAGGAGCCATAATTATGATGAAGCAGAGTGCAGTGAATCAGAAAAGTTATTACTAGCACAATATTTAATTTACATGTACACTGCTAAAGGGAAATGTCATCTGGCCCCTGTGCTAAATTCCTTTCAAAGCCCAGTTGTTGGAACTTTTTTTCCTTGAGCATTCTTGGCAAGTGATTGGCACAGCTACTGCAGTGCCGACCTTAGGGGGTCTTCAAGCTTGAAGGTGGGTACAAGCTGCCCTTTGTCCAGAAGCTGTCTTGTATTTATAAATTTCTTGCATTCTAGAAATAGACATGAGCAGGGGGGGGAATTACAGATTTCACCTGCAGCTTTTCCATATCCTATACCTTGGAAGCAAAGAGCTACTTTAAATGAGTGCTCACCAATTTGAGCTCATGGCAATATCTGACTTTTAATTTCTCTTTAATCAACACGCTTCAATGCTTTCTTTTACAACTTCTGTCAATTTACACACACACAAAATGAGGCGTTATGAAGCACCTGGGTTTTGGCCACTGTGTGACACAGAAGAGTGTCGGACTAGATGAGCCAATGGCCTGATCCAACCTTGCTTCTCTTATGTTCTCTTGGGTATGTGAAACCAGTGTAATGGTTCTCTGGATCCTGGCATGTCTTAAATCCTGAAATGGATTGAGAATGGGATTGGGGCTGCATGTTGAAGGACATAATTTGCATGCAGAAGATTCCCAGATTCAATCACTGACATCTAAAGATCTCAGGTAGCAGTTGCTGGGAAAGCTCTTTCCCTGCTTGAGATCCTTGAGAACCATGACCAGTCGCAGGAGACAATATTGAGCTAGATGGGCCAATGATCTGATGGTGTGAGGTAGTCCATACGTTTCTCTGTGTGTGTATTAATAATGTTTTATCTTTACTATTTTAAAAATTGCAGACATAGTATTCCATGTGACACATACAAAATATACTGAGATGCTCACAGATTGTTTTCAGTCTGATGGTAATGATAGCACAAGGGGCTGTCTCTCATAAGCCTAGTCAGGGTTTCTTGTTTGGAGTCACCTTGCTAGAAAATTAGGAACAGCACAGAAGGAGAGATTAAATTTCTTGGTTTTAATTTCTGTGCTTTTATCGCAAAGTGAGCTGTGTAATTCTGGAGTGAAAGACATTTCCTTAAAATAAGGAACATCTGGTAATTCCATATAGAAGAGTAAAAAAAAAACCCGCAGTTGCTATAATGTTCGGCCTTCGCTTTGAGGTTTTATGGAGTTTTGTCCTAACACAAATCTACAGTTCACTAGACTTTAGGGATATGGAGAAAGCTACAGAATTACAGGTGCTTTCTGTCTTGCAAATGGCCCTCCCCCAGGGGAAAAACATTTCTTCCTGGGTTCAGCTTATTAATTCAAATGTGAATCTAGACATACTCCTAAACTAATCTGAGAACCCAATTTGAATCAGAATTGGGGCAGACTGGAGAAGATACTGGAGATCCATAATTAAATAATCTCTAAACTGTGTTTACAAACAGCCACAAGGGGGCTGAATTGGACACTGAATAGCGTTGAGGATCAGGGCTAATAACCCTTCCACTGTGTCATTTTCCCCAGTGTAATCCATCCTACTGTACAAGCTGCTTTTTGCTGTACTGGGTAAAATATTTCAGATAAACACAAGTTTTATCCAGGGTGGACAAATAGCCGCTTGGGAGTATGGAGGGTGGTTGACATCAGGAAAATGTCATGGGGGAAAGATCTCCCTCTACCTCCCCAGTAACACGACCTAGTTTTGATCCAATATTCCTTCTCCCCTGTTCTGATTACAGATCTCCAACATATTGTCTAGTTTAATTTTTTACAATCCTCAGAATACTTTCCTGGTAGTAAGCCCCAGTGAATACACCTGGATAGTATTATAAGGCTCCGGTCACACGGGCAGGAAAATGCGGGGGGGGGGGAGCGTGGCTGTTAGCCCCGGGGCAAAATAACGTGCGGTTGCGCCAGCAGATGTCTTGTGGAGGTCCCGTAGAGGTCCCATGTATAGGGGGGAGGTGCCGATCACACGACCATGCAGCAAAGAAGCGGCTGAAACGGACTACATGTCCCAGAAGTTCACTTGGTGGGAGGAGAAGGGAGAAACGGACGTGTCGCCGGGGGGGGGGGGTGTCGCTGCTCTGGGTGACTCTGAGCTGTCTTCCGTGCGGCTCCTGGGGATGGTTGGACAAGCAGGCGCCTCTTCGCCATCCTCCAGGGCAAACAGGTTTTTTCCCCGTACACTGAAGTATGCGCATGCTCCGTTGGGTGCTTGTGCGCATCCATGGAG
Organism: Gekko japonicus; assembly: GCF_001447785.1. NCBI lineage: Eukaryota > Metazoa > Chordata > Lepidosauria > Squamata > Gekkonidae > Gekko > Gekko japonicus. The sequence continues at coordinate 1,717,824 of NW_015163604.1, read as the reverse complement.
ACTTGGAGGGGGGGGGAAGCTTTTTGCGAGGGGACATGGGCGGGCACCGGATGCCACTGGAAACGTAATCAGACGCCCACCCTTGCCCCGCGGTTTCCGGAAACTAGTACCTCCGAGGTACTAGTTTTTTTGCCGCGCATCTTCGGCGGGAAGCCTCGGTTGAGCCACGCGAGCGCTATGCTTCCCAGATGTGCCGGTGAGATCGCCCCTGGAAAATCCGCCTATCTTCCATCTCTCTGGCGTGGCTAATGTTCCGTGTGACCGCAGCCTAAGTAGAACTGTGTAGGATGGCACTGCTAAGCAGGGAAGGAGTGAGGGTCACATGCAGTCCATTCCTTAATCCTCAATTTGCCCATTTATTCTACATTTTGAAAAACCACCCTAGACGAAGAACAAAATTTAAACCTGCCAGTTTTTTTAATGGACCAGTTGGTTGCAATATTACAGCTTTTGCTTTTCTAAAATTTGATACAGGTTTTGGGTACTCTTTCCATGTTTTATAACCACGTGACCCATATTTGCAGTGAAGATGAGAAATCCTGTCCTAGATTTAATCCAGACCATTTCCTGAAAGACAAATGAAACTCCCAACTAAAAATATTCTTATAATTGTTTTGTCTGCGGTGAACCACAGATCAAGTGATAGCAAAAACGTTTAATCTTTTCGGCTCTTAAATGGTGTTTTCTTGCTGGTTACAAACTTCAGCTGTACGCTTTTCTTTGCTCCTTTAATACACCCCATGCCTTTCAGATCTCTCAGTGAGATTGGCATTTTTGCATTTACGGTTTTAATACATTTGAAGCTTATTTCTTTGGCTTTGCGAAATCTCACCTTGCTCCTATCTTTAAACGCTACTCATCACTGAACACTTGGCAAGCAGAGACAGCTCAGCTAAATGCAGAAGTTTCCTCAGTATGGCCCCTCGCCATAGGAAGATGGTTCCTAGAGCATTGCCAGAAGCACTACTCTTATAGTGATTCCGTTTGGTCCCTTAAATCAGCTGGCGAATCATCAGGCGCACACAACAAAGCTAATGGGCAATGCAGTCAGGACATACTTGTGGGCTTCCCTGCCACAAGATATAGTGATGGCAACTAGTTTTCAGAGGGATTAGAGAACATTTATGGAGGATAGGTCCGTCAGTGGCTATTAGTCATGAAGGCTAAATGTAATTGCCAAGTTCAGAAATAGTATATCTCTGAAAGTCAGATGGTAGTAACTTAAACAACAGTAGGGGAGGCTTTGGCCTTTGTTTTTATGTTGGTGGCCTTCTGGGACAACTGGATGGACACCATGGGAAACAGGATGCTGTACTAATTGGACCACTGGGCTGATCCAGCCAGGCTCTTCCTCTGTTCCTGGGTTCATGAGCCAGCATGAGCCTCTCAAAGAAAGAACAGTCTGCTATCCTTTATTAGGTTCCTTGGCCATTCATGCTTGTTTTTCTTGTAACAAAGTTAATAAAAAAAAGATTGACAATAGCCAACTTTAAATACATTGCTCAGGCCCTTACTTACCTGAAAGACTTTAGTATAGAAATGGGAAACTTTCATATGTAAATTGTTTATTTTTTATGGGATTTTTATCCTGCCCTCCCCCGCAAGCGGGCTCAGGGTGGGTTACAGTAAGCCAACAATTTCCATATAATTCCAGTTAAAAATTAAAACCTAACTAATTTTTACATGATGGTGAAATTGGTAATTCAACAAACCCCGGGGTTACATTGTATGTATATCCAGGGAGGGCCAGTATATTAGAAATTGGGCCCAACCCCCACTTATAGGACAGGTTGAATAGTGCACAATGTAGGCAGGTTAGAGCAGGGGAGGCAGATGTAATTAGACACCCACCGCCTCAACCAAAGGCCTATTGGAACAGTGGCGGAACAGATCCATTTTGCGGGCCCTGCGGAATTGTAATAAATCCCACAGGGCTCTGATCTCATTTGGGAGATAAAACATAGTCAACTTGAAGTCAATAAGAAACATAAAACAGAAGTCAACTAGAAACATAAAACATAGTCAACTAGAAGAAAGTTTACAGTGTCCTCGATCGCTACACTTCCTTTTGCTTCACCAGCTAATAAGTACTCTTTCTCCTAAATTGAAATACAAAATTCAAAAGCAGCCACTGCAAGCGTTTTTTCTTTTTCTAAACACTCATATCCCTTTGAGTAATTTGTAATTCAGAAGCTTCCATGTCCAAAATTTGCCTATCTCCATCTATTGGACAAATCCACATAAGCCTTAATTGCTATCAACATCTGCTGTTCAAGAAGCTTTGCTGATATATGCTGTTAGTCAAATATCAGACAACATTTTTGTAAGAGGCAGCAACATATGGTAATCTTGTCATAGGCACAAATTCTTTAACCTTCTACTCTCTCTCTCTTCCTTTCCCCCCTCCCGCTTATAAAAATGTATATAATTATAACATTTAGCCATGTTTGGGGTGGGGAATGGAGAGGAGCTGGAGCATAGGTGTAGAAACGCACAGCTCGTAGAAAATTTGCTTGTTAATACAAGAATGTCATAATAATTGCCAGGTTTGTCCAAACTCAAGGTCTGTCTGCTCAGCATTCTGCTTTGGACAGTAGACAGGTGATCCTATGAAACACACAGACAAGAAGAGATTATACTAACTATTCTCTGTTGCTTTCTCTGTGTCCTTGTTATCTGGTAGTTGGAAGTATACTTCTCTGAATCAGTAAGTCTCATTTGTAGCTATTGTAGTTCATAGCCAGTAATAGGCCTGTTCTTCATAAATTTATCTAAACAGATAAAACTGGTCACTGGTAGCTGATGCTCTCTGGAAATGTTGGTGCTACAAATCTTGTCCTAGCCCCATCCACTTTGTCATGGTGAAGAGATCTTGCACATAGATGAAAGCAGCTATAAACCCTGTGGGGAGGTGCAAAACCAGTTCCTAATGTCTGAAATCAGTGCTCCTAAAAGCCAGCCACCATTGATTTTAAAGTCATATGTCCTCAGCTGTCCAATAATCCTGCAGCAATAAGTTCTGTAGGTTAATTATACATTTCCTGGGGGCAGGGTGGAGCTAAACTAGCCTGTTTTGTGCTGCCACTGTGTACCTTTGCTTCACATTCAGAGCTTGGAATAACATTAGAGAACGTCTGTGTGGGAGTTTTCAGTCCTTACACATTGGCTCTATTAAAGTGAAAGCTCTAGGAAACAGTGTTAGATATAACCTATAGCATAAGACCCTTTCCTTTAACTTATTTCAGGTTCATATTTCTGACTTCCTCACCATGAATATGGCTTCTGAAGCATTGTACAGCAGTTTAAAACTAATAAAGACAGGGACAGCAACAAATGATAGTAATGCATCTCAGCAGAACCCATAACTTACTGACCATTGCCCATGTGTACACACTGAGCTCAGAGGAAGTCTTTAACACAAGGGCTAGATCGAGTCCTGTAAGTATGCTTGATTCCCTTTCTAAAAACCACGTGCAGAGGCTGTCTCAAGGGCTCCATCCACAAGACCCCAGTAGAACTTGACAGAACTTCCATTTAGTTAACAGGATTTCCACAGGGAAACTTTTGGGGAGATTGTGCCCTTAGTTCATACAATTTAAAGCTCTTCGTAGTGTAAAGTGTAATTTCCACACCATTCTCTTGCCCTAAAGGCCAAAACTGTAGGCACTAAACAAACAGATTTTATCACTTCTATTAATGTGCAAGGGATAGTACCTGTCACCTAGGACTGCGATATCATCACAATTTTTTAAAAGATAATAACAGTATCCTTCCATTGCAAGTGATAAAGTGTATTCCTAGGACTCTTTTATAGGCTCAGTGAAAGATTCTTAGTCATGAAAATGTTTGTTACGCTTCTGTCTCATATGTGTGGATCCAGTTAGCTCCTTGTTCGCTTCGTGGTGGCCAAAACTCATACAGCTTTTATAGAATTATGTTCATATTTTGAGAAAACTGCCTTGCTTAGTGACCTGTTCAAATAATGCTGATTATGCATGCATATTATTGACTAGCATTTTGGTTCCCCTCTTCATTCAGTAACGCTCATGTTTCGGTTATGCTAGCCACTGCAAAGTATGGAGCCCAGTTCCATCATGAGGATTAAGGAGACTTTATTACCCATTTCATGGAGATAAAAGGAATCATATATTATTTGTTTCCTTCTCCTGCCCTCCTCTTTTTCAGTGTGGGCCACACTTCGTTCCACCGATGTGCGTTTGTTCTCAGTGGTGCTGTTACATCTTCCAATTCACAAATCAAATCATGTTATGTGTTTGTGAATTCTAAACAACCATTGATTGATGCATTTGTCTCTCTCTCAATTTGCGCATTGAGAAGGTTACAATATTTCAGCCTTCGCTTCCTTAATAATTTCAGAGTATTTATTGACATTTTCTTCATTTCCACCTTGGGTCTATCTGATGGCATAATTAAAACATTATACAAATCCTTTACAGCATTGCCATATAAGAGACACACATGAGAACATTCCATTGTAAACAACCACATGAATCCGTTACTTTGTGGAACAATTACACCTTTTATTGCTTTAATAGTCTGGTGAAGTTGCTGCAGCTGTTCTTCTGTTAACTGTTGTATCCTTTTATTCCTTCTGCCTCCTGTTAGGAAACTCATCTGTACCCAAGCACTCTCAAATTGAGAGGCAAGCATCTTGAAGGGGGCTTCAGAAAATTGTAGATAAAGGTTCAGGCTTCCTTCCTGAATCCTTTTAGTGTCTGGCAGTGGCATAGTACCAACCAAGTATGCCAAATCATCCCAGTACAAAAGACTTTGACAGTGAAGGGGTTAAATCAGGGGGAAATGAGTATTTTTTCACCGTAAAAAAATTATGATCAGTGCTTCCATTTGGACACTTAATTCATATCTGCAATCATAGGCATTGCTCAAAAGAAAGCCAGCATGGTGTAAAAGCAGCGGACTCTAAGCTAGAGAACCGGGTTTGATTCCCCACTCCTCCACGTGAAGCCTGCTGGGTGATCTTGGGCTAGTCACAGTTCTCTCAGAACTCTCTCAGCCCCACCTGCTTCATAAGGTGCCTGTTGTGGGAAGAGAAAGGGAAGGAGATTGTAAGCTGCTCTGAGAGTTAAGGTAGAGAAACACGGGGTGTAAAAGCCAACTCTTCTTCAAAAGTGGCACCCATGGTGTGTATTTTAGGTGGAGCAGGTGTCAGAAATTTCCCAGCCTTGCTGGGAGGGCGGGATACAAATCTAATAAATAAATAAATAAATGTGATAGTTGGAATATACACGCAGCAAATGGATCCTAGTTATGCTGCAGATCTGCAGTGAGAGGCTGCTTTACTCCCCTTTCCTTTGCAGGGCTCTTTTTGTAGAAAAAGCCCAGCAGGAACTCATTAGCATAATAGGCCACACCCAACAGCAGGAACTCATTAGCTCATTGGGCCACACCCCTGACAGCACAGCTCATTAGCACATTAGGCCGCACCCACATGTTACCAGAAGTGTGGTTATACAGCCACACCCACCTTTTGCTTGTTATTCTGTTTACCTTGTTTGTTGTCCAAACCCAGGACCTTTTTTTGTAGCAGGAACTCCTTTGCATGTTAGGCCACACACCCCTAATGTAGCCAATCCTAATAAGTTTCTGTTGTTGGGTGTGGCCTATTATGCTAATGAGTTCCTGCTGGGCATGGCCAACTTGGGAGCCAGCCGGAACTCCGTTCCTATGCGTTCCTGCCCAAAAATAGCCTTGCTCAAATGTACTGTTTTAATGTAAACTGCCATACACAAAATTTGTGTCTCCGAACAACTGAAATCCAAAGTATTCTTTCACCATTATGTTTATACAGTGATTCTATTTATGTGTTTATTAAATTTTATCTCACTTTCCAGCCAAAAGTGGCTCCCAGAGCAGCTCCCAGAACAGTGCAAAATGAGTGTTTTGCATGGAGGGGTGTCCTCAGCTGAGCCAGATCCACAATTGAAGGGGTCTTCTGGTCCCTTTTTCGATGACCTCAAGGATGTCAGAGGCTGGAGGGAGGGAGGCTGTCAATCACAGCTGGATCCAGGCATGATGGCAGAGTGCCTTCCTGCTTTCTGCCCTGTCCCTCTGATTGTCACATCAAAAGCCATTGGGATTTCATTATACTGGAAGTGATGTACGTAATGGGTTGGGTCTCGTCCGCTTTTTCATGCAGTGCATGTATAGGACTGCCCTGCGGCTGTTTGAGCGTAAAAAGGTGGCACATAGGGAAAGGCGGGGGCCCCACTGCACTGTGGTCCTGATCTAAATCATGCCCTGTGGTGCTTAGGGAAATAAGTTCCTCACAGCTGCCCTGTGACTGTGGAGAAGAGCAGAAGAACCACAACCTTATATCTAGTCTAGTTTGGGCTCACGTTTTACCAAATTCCTCTCTTAATTACAGCCCCAGTCTCACTTGGCTTTTGTCCAGGCACGTCCCATGATCCCCAGCACAGCCTTTTTTGTAACCAACAGGACCTCGTCCTCCGTCTCCTGTTTTCACCAGCAGAAAACTTGGTTGGATCCATCCCGTTATCCTGTTCACAAATAGCTTGCATGGATTTTCTGCTACTATCTTTATGATTCATATAAGGATAAAGAAGCAGAATAGCTAACCTTCATCACTCTAATTATGCTGATGCCTTTCTGCTTTAAATAAAACATCTGTTCCAAAGAAAGATTGACAAGTGGATTGTGGACATATGACCATCAGCATTTCCACCCACTTTGTTCTGTTATGCCTTCCAGTTGTGCAGTGCTATTATGTGGAAATGCTAATAGTTATAAATCCACAAATGGTCTGTGTCAAGGAAGATCAAGCCCTCCGTGTTGGAAGCATAAAGCCGGAGCACAGTCCTACACCAGATGGCCTTTTCTTTCCATTTCATGGACACCAGTTCTCGCTGGGCAATTCATTATTTTCTACAAGTGAAGCAGCTGTGGATTACTGTAATTATGGATTTAATATATCCTTGACACTTCAGCATGAATACTAATTCAGATTTCATATGTCTCATTGGAACAGGATTCATTTTCCCCCCCATGATCATATGATTTCTGATCAGAATAAAGACTTCGGGGAAGGTCAGCGTTTTGGCTCTTATAGGATCAATATTTGCAGAAAAGAGTACAGTGACCTTAAATCTTGGGAAAGCCTGAAGAGAGAATTTCTGAGTTCTGTCTTCGAGGTCATGGCCTTTTGCTGTGGAGACTGTTGGGAGGGGAATTTCAAACAATGCACTTTACCAGTGGACTCTCGTGTTTATAGAAAAACAGTGGCAAGTAGCTGAACTGCGGAAAGTACATCTTCCTTTCTAAGCAGCATCATACCAAATATGCTAAATATGCATTGCATCAAGGGAGTGCTCTTACTGAAAGAGGTTTTTTCCCACATAACTATTTTTAAACCTATGCCTTTCCTTTGAAGCACAAACATTCCTTGCAGCCTCTCCTTAATGTCTTCCCAAGTGATTTTACTGTCTTCCAAAGGGTGTGCTGTTTTGTTTTGTTTTAAATATTTTAGGGTTTTGCCTTCAAAAGTATCACCAAGAGCCTGCCCTTCTCTTGAATTCACAGGAGGTTTGCTCCAGTGTAATTCCATTAACTTCAATTGACTTTTTCCTGTTGAGGGAGCAACACTAGCCTGTCATTGCCTCACAACAGATTCAGTCTGCTGTGAATCCAAATGCTCAGCTCCCTCTGAAAGCAAGACAAATTGGATATATATTTCTGAAGCTCATTGGCTCTCTTACCTCCAGGGCTTTTTTTGTAGAAAAAGCCCGGCAGGAACTCATTAGCATATTAGGCCACACCCTATGACAGCACAGCTCATTAGCATATTATGCCACACACCCGTGTTACCAGAAGTGTGGTCATCCAGCCACACCCACCTTTTGCTTCTTATTCTGTTTACCTTGTTTGTTGTCAAAACCCAGGGCCTTTTTTTGGAGCAGGAACTCCTTTGCATGTTAGGCCACACACCCCTAATGTAGCCAATCCTAATGAGTTTCTGCTACTGGGTGTGGCCTATTATGGTATGGCCTATTATGCTAATGATTTTTTTTGCTGGGTGTGGCCAACTTGGGAGCCAGCCGGAACTCTATTCCTGTGCGTTCCTGCCCCAAAATAGCCCTGCTTACTTCCCATGACAGCCTGAAATGCCCTTTGACATCCTTTCCAGGAAATGGGTGCATCAGGAATGGGGGGAAATCATCTTGCAAAGGCAAAAATCCTTGTGCCAACAGATATTAGAGCCTGGATCTTAGCCAATGTTTGCCTGGTTTCTTTCATGTGGGTTCTTTAACCCACTTTGGCTTCTGGAGGCAGACAGATTTCTTTTAAGGTGGTTTTAAGAATAAAACTGTGTTCTCCCGCAATTAGTGAAGCTTTAATTCAGCTTTTCTAAAACCTGTTTTGGTCCAGTTTTTGTTGTTGTGGTGGTGGTGGTGTATGAAACCTTTTTAAAAATCTAGTTACCTTTAGAATCCAAATTGGGTTAAACTGACCAAATGAAAGGGATTTTTATGACTTGTGCAAACACAGCTTGCTGTGGTCACATGCTGCTGACCCTGGCGCTCTTTACCCATCCCCTCATACACAGAGCATAATTGAAAACTTCTGGGTTTAGGTAGCCTCAAATAATGTTCCAGTTTGGCATGATTTCCAAATTCAGGTACCTATATGCAGGGCTTTTTTTTTTCTGGGGGAATGCACCAGGATGGAGTTCCAGAACCTCTTCAACAAAGTTATTTTTAAAAATGTTTTAAAGTTCATGAGTTTTCAGTATACAGATTGAAAAGTTGATTTCCCACTTGAGAGTTCCAGTGCCTCTTTTAAAAAGGGGGGGGGGAAGCCTTGCCCATATCAACTGAAGCTTTTTCTCTTCTCAGTAACTAGGATTCTAAATCTTGGATTAATCTCAGTTTAGTGTCCTGCCTTGTGGGGAGAAAGCAGAAGTGTGAAGGCCCGGGGAAAGAATGGAAAATTGGGGGGGGGGGTCATTTCCCCCACATACACACAGTTCTTTCAGCTTTTCCAATGGAAAAACTGGAAATTTGGGGAGTACTGAAAAAAAAACTTCTATGAAATATTTTCTCTTTTAGAATGAGCGAAATGATTTTTAAGGCAAGGTGGGCGTGCTGTAGACATACACAGCTCTTAAATCCATGATGCTTTTATTGCTTCTCAGCAGTTGCGTGCCTTCTGTTTTCCTTTTGACCTGATGTGGTTGACCTTTTCACCTCTCCCTCAATCCACTGTGACACATTTATCCACAAACTGGGTAAAAAGTAGGTTATTGCCCAACTTGCTGGAGGGAGAAAAAAGATCAGAAGGTGGTGGTAGAGAAGCCTCCGGAAAATTGGAAGTTTTGTGGAGAACTTAGTTCTCTCTAACAAGACAGCGAAAGTTAAGGTACATGGGCTAAAACAGCATAGGGTGCATCAATTTCTGGTTTTTTCAAGTATTAGGTACATTTGCAAAAACGAAGGCATTTATAATTTAAAATTCCATAAGTATGTCAAATAAATGCTAAGTAAGTTATAAATAATGTGTTTTTGTTGTTAGAGCAGTAAAAATCGTTTAGGCTTGACAGGACAATAAGTATTGCACGTATTTCCATTTTTCCCCAAAACTTCCATTGTTTTTTAATTGGGAGAAAATGTTTTTTCCCATGGCTTCAAAATTCCTGGAAATTTTACATCTCTAGGAGGAAATAACCTCCAGTTTTTCCATATGCTCCCCAGTCATATGAGAAGGAGTTTAACTGAAGACTTTTCAAATAGAAAGCTTCTTCAGTCATGCTCTGCGTGCAAAGGAGGAGAGGAGAAGGCAGCAAGCATGACAACAAACTGTGTTTATGCCCCTCATGGACAAGTCCCTGTTTGCTGTGACATCCAAATACAGCCTCTGTTCAGATTGCTCTTCTGATGATTTAAAGAGAGAAGAACCTGAAGGGGGGAGGAGAGCGATGGGTGCTTTTTATCTGCTGCTTTAGGGGGCAAGGTGGATGAAGCAAGCTTCCTGGTTATTCTTTGGGTGCGTTCAGACGGGGGATTTACAACGGTATAGGTGCCGGTTCCAACCGGTGTACTTACCGGCGTTCAGACGGCGAACATCTGCCTCCCGTCCCTAACCGTTGTAAATCCCTTTAAACCGTTGCACTCTGCCACTAGGTCCCCAAGTGGTGGTATACTGAGTGCAACGGTTGCTTTCGATGTACCCCTCCGTCTGATCGCTCTCCACCGGTGTCTAGCCATTTCCGTCGGAAGCCTGAGGCTTCCGTTTTCCCCCCACCTTTTTTTTTTTAAACTGAGTGATATGCGCTTGGGCGAAGCTTCGCCCTGAGCATTTTTTATTATTATTATTATTTTAAAAGCCCTTACTTTAACTATCCGGAGGAGTCCGGGACTTCAGGGAGGCCAGTTTGGTCTTTAAACTTTAAAGGTAAGTCCTTACCTTTAAAGTTTAAATGTAATGTGGGGTGTTTTGAGCATGCGCAAAGATCGCCATTCTGTGAATGGCTGCCTATGCTCATGCTCAAACTGTGTTTTTTTTAAAAAAAAAACGCCGACGCCCGCAGCATGTGAGCGGGCATACACCGATGGGATCCGCAAAATGGAGGTAAGTGTGATCGCATTTCAGCCGGCATAAACTGCACCGTTTCCAACCGGTACAGTTTATGCCGGCTGAAACACCGCGTCTGAACGCACCCTTTGTGTTCTATGTAACAAGAATGAAATCACACAACAAGAAGGAAGTTGATGTTGTGACACTTTATCCATGTGGTAGACTCTCAGCCTTGTGGAAGTTCCATATTTTTCCTATAACTGGAAGCAGCCTAAATAGCCTAATTTAGCCCGAGCTTGTTAGAGCTTGGACGCTAAGCAGAGTTGGCCATGGTCAACTTGGATGGGAGACCAGCAAGGAAGACTCTGCCGAGGAAGGCAACAGCAAACCACCTCTGCTTATCTCTTGAATTGAAAACCTCCATGAGGAGGTCACCATAAGTCAGTTGTGACTTGACGGTGCTTCTTATAATTAATTATCTGGAAAACTAGACAAGAGATGAGGAAAACCAGAAAAGAAATCATTGCTGTTAATTTCTTCTCTTCCCGTCTATTCATCTCTTCCCGTCTATTCAGAGAAACATCTGTTTTATAAACATGTCTTACTGTGTAGCTATATTAGCACAGCTTCACAAACGATGACCTTAATTTTGGTATTATTATGATGTTCTCCATATGAAATGTATTTTAAAAAAACTTCTTTGCTATGTCTGTTATGGGAAATGCCTAGGTAATGTTTTTAATGCCTAGCTAATGGTAAGAACTCAACTATCTATAAACCAGTTTGAAATATGTCCCAAATCTTGCAAATACTGTTGCCTAGGTACAAAATATTCATAGTGTTGGATAGCCAACTTGTAATTCAATCTAGCCCATTTCCCCTCCTCCCTGCAGCTGCTGGCCATGGCTTTTGTCCATGCAGGTCCCACAGTTCTCAGCATAGCCTTTTTGATGGTTGAAGGGGGTGCCCCTTTCCCTTTTCATCAACAGCAAAGTTGGTTGGATCCAACTCAGTATTTTTCTCCCTGTATCAATCAGGTCAGCTTGTGACCCATCAATTTTTGTGGGTCTGATCAAGATAGAAACATGAATATAGTGAATATTTCTCAGTATGAACAAGTTTGTGAGTTAAATACACTGAACGTCTCAGAATAGCAGCCAAGGAAAGCTGCTGGGGGGGGGGGGGATGAAATACGCTGCTCAGAATGGGAATGAAAGCTGGAAAGAAGAAACAGTGATTTTTCAACAAAGAAAAGCATGGTGTTTTTTTAAGCATCTGGATTAATGGTGTGTAATTAATTCACTCAGTTACAGGGCACAGTTGCTGGGCGGGCAGGGTGAGTTGTAAAATGATCTTCACAATAATAGTCATAAATTTGTCACGAGGGCTGTCAGGTTGGGAATCATTGCATTGTTCGTTTCTGATGAAGGAAAATCTGTTTTAGAAAAGATGATCCACCTTCCTTCTAATTAGCGCCTTCAGGTGCCTTAAGTAACACCATGCTTATTGTAAAGGTTTCTTGCATGCACTTTCAGAGATTTATATATACACACACATATATATAATGCCGTAGTGGGGTCCAACGTTCCAGTGCACACCTACAGTGTTTGGGCGCAAGAACTGTCAGTCAGAAGATGCTGGCTGGGTTGGCTGGCTGCTTTGTGTAGTCCCGCCCACATCACCCCGGCCAGCATCTCTGGACATCTGACAGGAGAGGACCATCTGCAGACTGAGCGCAGGGACGGGGCTTCTTGCATGCACTTTCAGAGATTTATATATACCACAATATATATACACAGTATATATACCAGAGATATAATACCACAAGGCAAAAAAATGATAGGAAAAGGTGCCAGCAGTCACGCCATTACTGCCACAGATATGTACCAGAGAGCGCTTCAGAGGATGGTGTGCAGGTCCCAGGTTCATGTTTTAAAAGCTGCTTGGGGGATTATGGACCATTCACACACTTTCAACCTTAACATACCTCATAGGGTAGTTGTGTGGATCATAAGGGGGAGAGAAGAATGATGTCACTGCAGAGAAAGACTGCCCTTTCCCTAGGCAGAGGCTGGGGGGGTGGGGAGGATGTAAACCTGAAGAGGCAGATAAAGGTTGGCTGATGGTTGCCTGGAAACCATCAGCCAACTCCAGGTTGGAAACTTCCACGATATTTTAGGGATGAAGCCTGCTGAGGGTGGGGTCTGAGGAGGAGGAAGAGGGGGACCTCAGACAGATACGCCATAGACCCCCACCCTCCAAACAAGCTGTTGCCAATCTCCAGGTGACACAGCTGGAGATCTTAAAGCTCTGGTGCTAATTCAAAGTGTTGCAATGTATCGACAGAGTAGTGTTTTGGAAAATCTTTAGGAATAAAGGTAGGCTGATGGTTGCCTGGAAAGGACATAGGGTTGCCAACTCCAGGTTGGAAACTTCCAGGATACTTTAGGGATGCAGCCTGCTGTGGGTGGGGTCTGAGGAGGAGGAGGAAGAGGGGAACCTCAGACAGATACAATGCCATACTCCCCACCCTCCAAACAAGCTGTTGCCAGTCTCCAGGTGACAGCTGGAGAGCTCTTAAAGCTCTGGTGCTAATTCAAAGTGTTGCAATGTATCAACAGAGTAGTGTTTTGGAAAATCTTTAGGAATTGTTTGGTGCATTTACGATGAGGCACCCACCCAGAGCCTCTGGCATTTTCTCACTCTGCTGGCATCAAAACCAATTTAAGGCAAAATAAGAGGCTACTGAGAGGGGAGGAGATAAAGTTGCCAGCTTTAGGTATGGAAAATCCTGGAGATTTGAGGAGTGGAGGCCGGAGAGGGGGACATCAGACAGGTTACAGTGCCATAGACTCCACCCTCCAACCCAGCTATTTGCTCCTGGGGAACTATTGTTGCCAATCTTGGCCCAGCACCCATCAAACCATTCTCTTCAACCCCCTGCTGTGCAGCTGACTTTCCCCTAGGGTTGCCAATCTCCAGGTGGGACCTGGAGATCTCCCACTGCTACAATTGATCTCCAGATGACAGAGATCAGTTCCCCTAGAGAAAATGACTGCTTTAGGAGGGTAGACCCTATGACATAATACCTGCTGAGTCCTTCCGCCCCCCCCAATGCTGCCCTCTACAGAATCCACCCCCCAAACCTCCAGGTATTTCCCTCCTTAGAGCTGGCACAAATCTCCAGGTATTTCCCTCCTTAGAGCTGGCAACCCTACTTTCCCCTCAGTGCCTGTTGGTAGGCAACTAAGCTTGGTCCTGTCACCTATTTTAGCCTTTGGGAGAAAACACATTGGGGCCAGTCCTGATAGGGTTGCCAACTCCAGATGGGAAATTCCCGGAGTTTTGAGGGATGGAGCCTGAAGAGGGTGAGGTTTGAGGCGAGGTGGGACCTCAGACAGGTACAATGCCATAGACTCCACCCTCTAAACCAGCCAGTCCCTCATGAGGAACCATTGTTGCCAATCTCCAGGTGAGGGCTGGAGACCACTCAGAATTACAACTGCTCTGCAGAAGGGAGGGCAGAAGTCAGCTGAAGTCAAAGGAGCAGATAATGGTAGGTTGATGGTTAGCTGGGAAGGAGATGGGGTTGCCAACTCCAGGTTGGCAAATTCCTGGGGATTTAAGGGGTAGAGCCTGGAGAGGGTGGGGTTTGAGGAGAGTTGGGACCTCAGACAGGTAGAATGCCAGACTCCACCCTCCAAACCAGCCATTTCATCCTGGGTAACAATTGTTGCCAATCTCCAGGTGAGGGCTGGAGGTCACTCAAAATTACAACTGTTCAGGTAGCAGAGATCAGTTCCTCTGGAGAAAACAGTGGACTCTGTCATTGTACCCTGCTGAGGTCGCCACAGCAAATTGACACTGTTTGCCCAAAGGTGGAGCACTCTCCCAGAGCCTCTTTCTAGATCTCGTTGTATTTATTTCCACAATGGGCCTTATTCCTAATCAGAGTCTTGGTAGCTGTGTTTATTCCCGTGTAACTTCAGTGTGTTTGGGGATTATTTGTGTAGGCTGGGAAATTGAAGCAGTTTAGCATCCTTCTTGTAATCATGTATTTGTTTCTGCTGTTTATATCAGAGAGGAGGCAGGATGCATCAGTTTTCTCTAAAATTAGCTCTCCTGCTCCTGTCAGCCATGCATAGACATTTTTGTAGGTGACATTAATAATATACTCCTTCCTTCATAATTACTTTGTGTAGCCAGCATTTACACTTCACGGTAACTCAACAGCTGTTATCCACTAGGAACAGGGAGTGATTAAAAGGATATATTTTTATTATTAGATCCCTATACCGTGTTCAATTCATGAAGGTTTATGACAGGTCAGCTTCTATCCTGTTATACACCATTTACTGTAGTGTTGCCCAGAATTCTGATAGCTGACTTTCTTTTTTTCCAATTTAAAATTGGAGACATTCTTCATTTTTTTTAGCATGTGTAAGAATAAGAAGTGTTTGCCCTCAGAAGTTAAAACACCCCTATGTATTTGTATGAGCTACTAATCTTGGTGTGCCTTTTCAAAGAGACAAGGTCAAAACAGTCACTCAAGCAGAGACCCAAAAGCAGACTCCTCTGTGACTTTGTAATGTGATCAAAGGAATGCAGAGATGCTGAAGAATTGCCCATTCCCACCAGAGGTTGATTGGAATTTGGACAGGAGGCAAGACTAGAATAGTCACTTAAGTGGCCACAAAGGTGGCCCCTGGCAGTTTAGTAATTTTGCAGGGCTTTTTTTATCACTTGATTGAATGGTCCAATTACACAGAATACACAGATGTAGCAGCAGAAGTTGACTGGAACCATCTAAAGGTGGAACAGCCACTCAGTCAGAGACACAAAAGTAGCATCCTCTTGGGGAGGGGAGTGGTTTTATATCAGGATTGACTGATACTTTTGCATTAGGATTGATTGAATGATCCAATTACGCCCAGTGCAGTAGTGTAATAGAATTATCCATCCCAAACAGAAGCTGGTTGATAGGTGTTCAGAACAAGAACAGTGATTTATGCGGAGACAAGGTACTACTCTAGTCTTTGTTGTACTCTGGTCTCCCAGGAGCCTTTGCATGTTTATTTATTTTAGCTCCCTCATAGCTCAGTCCTGTGCCTCAGGGCACAGTTTGAGTATTACTGCTTTAATGACACAGAGAGGCTGCTGGTCAGGCATTCCCAACTGTACTGTGTGTTAGGAACATGTTTGCCTCTTTCCTCCCTCACCCAAAAGAAGTCCGGGAATTTCAGCAGACTGGCGATTCCAGATTGTTAGCCAGTAAAATGTTATGTGCTGTGCACATTTCGATAAAAATGGACAAGCAAACAGCTTGCACCAAGAATTCTTAACTGGAGCCTTGCATCCCCGTGATGGTTGATCAACAAAACTTTTGGGGGCTAATGGGAGGCATATGGGATTTTGGACAGCCCGTTCTCCTCAGTTGCAAAGACTTCTGAGAGTCAGTGGAGGACAGTTGTTTTATACTGCTTACTCTGCCCTAAAGATAAAATCCCTGTATTTCTTCTTGAGGCCCTTAAAAATAGCACACAGTAAACAGAAATCAACCCTAACATTAAGGAGTTGGTTAGTAGTAGGGATGGGCACAAACCAGTTCATGAACTAAAGTTCATGATGAATTTTGGCAGATTTGTGGTTTGCGAACTGAAGTTTGTGGCAGGTCAGCCAGCAGAACCTTTCCACAAACTTTCAAGCTGTTCCTGGCAGTTCCTGAATGGATACATTTTCAGACAGACTCTCTGCTCAATCAAAATGTTTACCAAACTCCAAAGTGTGGGGGAATTCTCCAGCCTTGGAAACATCGGCAGGGGCCGTCCAAAGCTTAACAGGCACAGCTGGCTGCCAATAACAGAGTTCCCATTCTGCACTATGGAGGAGGAGATTGGATTTATACCCCGCCCTTCACTACCCAAAAGAGTCTCAGAGCGTCTTACAAACTCTTTTCCCTTCCCGTCCCCACAACAGACACCCTGTGAGGTAGGTGGGGCTGAGAGAGCTCTGACAGAAACTGCTCTTTTTCAATAACAGCTCTGGCAGGACTATGGCTTGTCCAAGGTCATCCAGCAGGTGCAAGTGGAGGAGTGGGGAATCAAACCTGGTTCTCCCAGATTAGAGTCCGCGCACTTAACCACTACACTTACCCACTACACCAAACTGGCTATGGGATCAGAATGCTATATATACTCTCAGCTCAGTTCTACACCCTCTCCTCTGTTGGGGGTTGGCAGTTAGACAGAGAGGGAGGGAACTTGTTAAAAGCAGAGCACATTCATTTATCCCTGATTGTGAACACCTCTCCCCTGGTACGGTTTGGGTGTTCGGTGGACTCAGGGCTCTGAGCCACCCTGTCTTTCTGCTCTCACTGAATAGAGGGGCTTAGCTGCTGGGTTCCTCAGCTGAGGACCCACATTTTATACCCTCCCACCCCTCCTGATTGTGAACACCTCTCCCCTGGTGCGGTTTGGGTGTTAAGTGGACTGAGGGCTCTGAGCCACCCCAATCTCTCTGCTCACACCAAGCAGAGGGACTTAGCTTCTGGGTTCCTTGGCTGAGTATCCACATTTGTACCCTCCCACCTCTGTGAAAGTAGGTACAAGGGGTGTTCATTGGGGGGGAAGCAGTCCTCCACTCCTTGCATACCACAGGCCCCCTTCCCGGACACCAAACCCATCCTGCCAGCCCACTGGAGCCAGGCTCTAGCAGGACATCTCAGAGCCTCATTCCCCTGATCTGTCCCTGGGGCTATCCACAGAGACAAAAGAGTTGTTAGCACTGACCAGACACCAACAGATGCTAACACTCTTTGGAGAGAACTCTGACAGCAGTGATTCAGAGGTCAGGGGGGGAGGAATACTCCCCTTCCACATCCCAACTCCCTGTTGCTGTTCCTGCCTTGAGTATACCCCTTTTTGGCCCCTTCCAGTCCAGTCCCAGAAAGCAGCTGTACCTCCCACTTTCTCCAATCCGGGGTCCCGTTTCCAGCCCAGAATTTGGAAACATTTCTGTACCCTCCCCAGTGATGCCTGTGTGGCAGAGTGTCAGATATGCCACACCCACGTCCAGAGGGGCGGAAACCCCCAACACTTGTCCTCCTCCATCCTCCGCAGGCACCTGCAAGGGTGTACGCCAGTATATTGCCACTGGAGGAAAGAGTGGCAGCCAGTGGAAGGAAGAAGAAGCCCACTCCCTCGCAGCAGGAAAAAGCAGGAGGCCCCTCCAAGAAAGGCTCCCGCACTCAGGGTGTTGTGAGTAGGACATCACATGTTTATGGGTATGTTTAGCCTGGGAAGGAGAAGGCTTAGAGGGGACATGATTGCATTCTTCAAGTATTTGAAGGGCTGTCATGTAGAAGATGGAGCAGATCTGTTCTCTCTTGCTCCGGATTGCAAGATTAGATCCAATGGGTGGAAATTACAAGGGAGTCGATACCGGCTAAATATCAGGAGAAACTTCCTAACTGTAAGAGTGGTTGAGTAGTGGAACAGACTGCCTTGGGAGGTAGTGGATGCTCCTTTGCTGGACGTTTTCAAGTGGAGGCTGGATGACCATTTTTCAGGTATGTTGTAGGGCTATCTTTCGGCTATGCTCCTGCAGAGTGCAAGGGGTTGGACTAGATGACCTGCAAGGTCCCTTCCAACTCTAACATTTTATGATTCTATGATTCTAAGGCAGGCCACCCTCCAAAAGGTCAGTCCCCCGGGGATGCCAACAGTGCCATTGAAAAGGGCTACAAGAAGGATCCAGGAAGCAGTCACTTGCCTCATTGGCAAGAGGACTTAGCCTTTTGCTGGCTGCTGAAACACCTGGCTCCCTTATATTCCATTCCCTCACAGAGGACCATGAGCGGATGAGCCTTGCCTGCCATGCACCACTTCGCAGTGGTGATGGTCAAGGCTCAGCTCTCCAGAGCGCAAAGCAGAACTGTGCACTTCACGGCAGACCTCTGGAGCAGCCAGCAGCATGGCTACTTCTCCCTCACCACCCACTGGTGGCAACCAGAGGACCTCTCTGTCTGGACTGCCAGGGCATTGCCCAGGCCCCAGGAGGAGACAGTCCTGCCACCTGGCTACAAAGCGGTTCTGCTCCATGTGTAGGGAATGGATGCAAACCACATGCTGCAAAACATCACCATGGTAATATAGAGTAGCCTGAGGGAGTGGGTGGGCAGCAACAACATCACTTGTGGCTACATGGTCACGGACGCTGGTACCAGCATGCTGGCAGCGGTGAAGGCTGTGCACCTCAGGAGCATCATCTGCCTGGTGTACACGTTTTACCTGGTGGTGAAGGATGCTCGGGGGGGAGGGGCTGGGGAGCACTGTCAAGGCCACCTGGGACACTGCCACCCTCAAGATGCAGTCCTTCCTTGAGACCTGCTGGCACCTGGCCACCTACCTCTCATGCAGCATCAAGTCTGCACATCTGTTGCACGAGAGGCAGGGAGAGGGGGATGATCCTGGGCTTACCCATCCTCTGGTAGTCCACCTCTGCCATAATAGCGCATCTGGTGGAGCAGAAGAGTGCGGTGCAGGATGTCATCTCCTCCACGACCATTCGGTTAGGGAAGAGTTGCTCAGCATCAGCTCCAATGACTGGCTGACCCTCTCCCAAGTGGTGCATGTCCTCAAGCCCTTTCAGATACCACTGATGTGCTCTGTGCCCATACAGCCAGCCTGATTCATGGGCTGGACTGGGTGCTCGTCTCTGGACTGGAACTGGGCCCTGAGGGGATGGCTGTTCTCCCACAGGTAATGGCCGTGGCAATGAGGTTGTGGGTGGCCATCACCACCAAGCTGCGTCCTCTCTTCAAGGAAGGGAAGTACAAGCTGGCATGTATCTCTGACACACACACCCCTGTATAAAAGGCAGCATTGCTTTCTGGAATGCAGAGCTCATTTAAATGCCGTTGAAGGCTACCACCTGGGACCTGAGTGAGCTCCAAAAGCATTTAACTGCCTTCAGAGCTCGCTTCCGGTTGGGCCGCCGCCAGGGAACTAAGCTCTGAGGGTATTTAAATTCCACCCGAACCCTCTCTGGGTGTCACAGAGAGGCCTTCTTTTGTCCCCTGCATGTCCCTCCATTCCTCCTCCTCTCTGGGTGATCCAGCCTGTGGGTTATGAACAGGGATCGGTCTTTCGGAGCACAGTCACCTTGTATATACCTTATTCTTTGAAGACATACCTGGTACTGTCTCATGAGAGGTTGAGTGAGCAGCACAAGGGGTGAGGAAGCAAACAGACCAGTAGCAACAGCAAAAGAATTAGCAAAAGGTAAAGACGTTCAATATTACACTTTCTGCTACCGAGGGATGTCCTTTTCTTCTTGCCCATTCACTAGAGTATGTTTTAGGCGGCTACATGGCAAAGATGACCAGTGTATTAAAAGGTAAATGAACATTTGTTTTCCTGATTGCAGTCATAGCTAAATTGCTCTTTGAATGTTGGTAACTTGGAGCCAAACCAGATGTTCAGCAGCACACCTTGCTCTGGGAACCTAGGGTGCTGCCAGGCAGCTGCAAAGCTGTACGGGAATGATGTGTTTTTTATTCAGAGGCATTGATTTTTTGATGTGGGGATACCTGATCCTTCTCCACCCACTTCTTTCCCATGATGTGAGAAACATATCCAGAACTCTAGCTGGGAAAGGGGGGATAGGAAGCGAAAGTGGCAGGAGAAAAGTGCTGAGAGGGGGATGGATTAAGTATCCCGTCCTGCTGTTTACTGCATACCATATCCCCCTCTCTACCACTTCACTGCTGTCTGGTAATGACCTGAGTTCCCACACCGGGATTTGTCAATGAATACTCGGGTTCTGTCCTAAGAGCATCTGAAAGGTAGATATCTGATGGTCTGTTGTATAGCAGGCAAAGATTCATTCTTTGTTGCTTCAGAAAACAAGACTGGGGGGATCAAAGTAGATTATATCCTCTGCACCTCAGTCCCCAGGATTCCCCCCCCCCTGCCCTGGGCAGCAATTTTTAAAGTAAAAATGGCACTGTCTCCTTTGGCCTTAGGTCTCATTGACTTAAACTACAGGAAGGTAGATTTTGGTTCAGCATTAGGAGAAACTTTCTAATGTTGAGAGTAGTCGATCAACACTGCCATTTTTCTAAGGGATGGGTAGGCTGAATGTCAGGAATGCTCTAGTTTCAGATTTTGTACACTGAGCAGAGGTTTGGACTCTGGAGAAATGCATTTTTCTTTGGACGTTTGAACTGAGCAAAACCTTCACCTTGAGTTTTTAAAAGTTTTCTCTCCCTTAACAAAGCACAAGGGGGGGGGGGGTAATGTTTCCCAGCTTCACCAACGAAGCCTTTAGATATTGCAAATAGTAGGCCTGGCAGACACGATGGAATGGTCAAATTTCACACACACACACAACTTTCCAGCTAAATAGGTGATATCTACCAGGGAACAGAAATTTGGAGGACTTAAGTGGCTAGGAAGCTTTCAGGAAAGTTTCCTGGAGACTTCAGGAAACACTTCTTTGACCCGACCTGACCTGGTCAGTGGAAAAAGAAGGAGAGATGATAAAACTCCTGGGAGCAAGTAGGAGGGTTTCTTTTGTGCTGATTCCACCAAGGCAAATAGAACTCTCACCTGAGGTTTGCTGTTGCCATGTGCAGGACTCTAGGCCTGAGCAGAGGCTTCAAGGTAATAGGAACCCTGTAGAACAACTGTAACTTTTAAGCTGAAGAGCCTGCCTCGTACTAGCATCCACTAGGGCGTGTACAGAGGAGGGGACAAAGGGATCACATTTTACCCTTTCCTTGTAGATCCCATACTCAGTCTGTGGCTCTGCTGAGAGTATTTATGTGGATGTTTTCTTTTTTATAAATGCTTTATAAGTTTCAATGCTAGTAGCAGTTCTCTGTACCACATTAAGCCTCATTCCAGGCTTGCTATTTTAAACAAGAATGCTGGGGGGGGGGATCATTTGGTGAGTAGCTACAGTGGTGCATAAGGCATTAAACTGTCCCCATGGTAACCTGACACTGGATAGTGAGAGACGCAGAGGTGGGCCTCAGAGGGAGAGGAAGCTGGGACCCCTGGTCCTCTCAGTGAGGAATTCCTACAAAGGCCAAGGGGTGGCAGCTGTTGAACCAAAAGAAGGAGAGAAAAGCCCCTCCAGGTATTGGGAAAATCAAGTGGGTGGCACATGCCAGGTGGAGATCTTGGGCAGCCACTGGGGTGCAGGTGCACTGGAGGGCACCGTGGAATATGGCCTGCAGGTCAGAGCAGGACTGTTCCACCGCAGATTCTGTGGTTTATCAGGGCCCTTCCAATTCTCTAATGGTAAGCCTCGATAGACAGAACTTTGCTCAGATCTCCATGGTGGTCTTGGGTCCATCACTGTCTTTTATCCTTAGTATTCCTTCTGTAAGATTAAAAAAGCGACCTACCTGCAAAGGTGGACATGGCAGAATCTGTGAAGCACTTCGCATTGGGGAAGTGCTTTCTAAAGTATTGCTAATGATATCAGAAGACTGCTCTTGCAGTCCACATGCTGCCGCTTTTGAAAGCTCCAAAACACACACAATTAACATAGATGTGCCACTTTCCCTCACCCCATTAGTCTTCCCGAATAGATATACGGGGGAGGTGTGAGTCATTCTTAAGCCCAGCAGTTGCTTCCCCGCGCAAAGCATACTGATCTTCAGCGATGAATTAATATGGATTTTAAAGCTCCTTTGGTTTGACTATGGATTTTTCATTAAGCAAAAAAGACATGATGTAGGAAAATAGACTGTAGCTGAAGGACACTTAATTACCTTTCAGATGGAGGCTATTACAAAGTGCAAGTATTACAGGATGTCCCTGTGAGGCTTTTATAACAGGTTCATTTGAAATGACTAAGGAGAAATGTGTAATTTAGTGAGGAATGCTTCCTCTTGGCTCCATGCCTCCTTGAGGTCACAGTCGACATATGGAAGGGTCAGATACCAATATCATCCAGTCAAATGCCCAACTTCAGGAACAGCTGTAACATTCTATAGTGGCTTACTACACCGTTGTCGCAGTGTCTAATCCAGGAGATCCATCTCTGGCTAGGACTGCAGTGATCTGCAATGTATTTTGGCGAACTGAGGTTTAGTGCTCTGAACACTAATGGACTTTGATTACAAAAATAATCTTAAAATGATCTGGTTCAGTTTTTCTACTTCTGCATTAAGCTCGTAATTACACTTTTAACCCAGCAGGGTTTGGTCATATGTTCTGTATTAGTTTAAATTGCCATTTACCACTGTTGAGTGTTTACTTGTAGCAAATATTTTTCATTAAAAACAATTTCAAAATGCCAGTCAAACGGAGCCTGAATCTTTGCCCAAAAAAATGGTTCAGAGACTTCCCCCCTCCCCAATAAACCCTAAGATCTGTTGAACCTAGTCATAGCAACCAAGAGATTCAAGAATTTAAAACATCCCTCTGATGTTTTGGGACTAGGATTCAAAATTGGTTTGACTCACCGTAGTCGGTGGGACTGCTATTGTCATAGAACAACCAAAAAGATGTGCCTGATTTTGCAGAAGTTATAAAATAGATTTTTCTATATAATGGGAAGCCAGAGTAATGTACGTTGATGCAGCTGTAAGAATCAAGGCTGTTTAAAGTGGTTTTTGTTTGGCTGAACTACAGATATGTTTCCGTGAACAGTATTAAACCTGAGTATGAGTTTCTCCAGGGCCGCATCTTCAAAGAAGATTGACTTGCCGTGTTTTCATCTGTGTTTTTTCTCAAACACAATTGCATTTTTATAGTAGCCGGTCACATTTTTTCCAGTTTTCCTGTCTCTGAAATAAAGAGAAACATCTCCAGTTCTTAGCACTGGATCATCACTGTACAGTGCAAAATGGGATGAAAGAGGAAAGCAGATATTCTTCACACATCACCGTACACATCTGTAAAAAGCTCAGTCGCTTTCCAGCTTCATTTTAAAAATCTGTTAACATTTTACAAGCTGCCGTGAACCAGAGTGATCTGTCACACATGCCTCAGATATTTCCCGAAGCAGAGCCTTTTTACAGAGGATTTCTTTTCTCAGTTCTGCTTTAACAAGTTACAATGCAGCTCTGGAATATATGTCACGAACTGTAAGGACACACATCTGAAATATATACATCTTTTATCAGTCTGTGTGGCTTTGGGTCAAGTGCTATCTCTCTGGGCACTGATGTGAAATAGTTGTCTGTCCTAAGAACATCAGTATTGCTCTGCTGCAGCAGACTAAAGGGACACATCTAGACCAGCATTCTGTTTTCTCAACAATGTGCAGCCAGCTGTCATTGCATGTTCATAAGCAAGGCATGATAGGTGTCCCTTTTTACCTGTCCCCAGCACCTAGTTCTCAGAGATACATTGCCATTGAACATGACTAATAGCCCCCTGTGTGGACATTCTTCATGCTTTTTTCTAATCCTGTTTAAAGGTCACTGAACATAGTTGCCATTGAGCATATCTTGTGGTAGTGAATTCCTTTAAGTTAATTGTCTCTCGCTAGAAGGATCATTGGAGGGAAGGCAGCAATGTATAACCCAGGCTCGTCAGCTCTCGGAAGCTAAGCAGGGTCAGTACTTGGGTGGGAGATGGCCAAGGGAGGCTCTGCAGAAGAAGGCAATGGCAAACCACCTCTGCTTCTCACTTGCCTTGAAAGCTTCTTACTGAGGTTACCAGAAGTCCGTTGCAGCTTGACACATGCGTATGTAGAAAGACTATTTCTCAGGCCATTCCCCCCCAAGTGACAACTTGGGGGGGGGGTACCATGAGAAGGGTGCTGTTGCCCCTCAGGAGCTTGCCAGGCTACCTGCCATTGGGGTCCAAGGTCTTTCAGCATTGCCACGATGGCTTGCCACAAACCAAGCTGGTGGTGGCATGGGTCCAAGAGGGAGACTTTACTTGGGGCAACAAGATGACTGGAACTACCCTGTTGATAAATATGCATATTAAGTAAAATAGTTGTTAGTCCCTCTTCAAGCACAGGCCATGGGGTTGCCAGACATGTCCTGGCAACTAGTGGGAGATGGGAGAAGATGAGTACT
Source organism: Gekko japonicus (assembly GCF_001447785.1). Taxonomy (NCBI): domain Eukaryota; kingdom Metazoa; phylum Chordata; class Lepidosauria; order Squamata; family Gekkonidae; genus Gekko; species Gekko japonicus. The sequence continues at coordinate 1,693,208 of NW_015163604.1, read as the reverse complement.
TACTGGGGAGCCAGTGATCTTTGTTGCTGCTTGATGAAATCACTTTCGGTACAACCAGGGAGCAGTAGCATCACACTGGGTGACACTCGGGCATTCTCACCCCAAACTTCTGTGGCGTTACTGGGCAAGTGCTTCTGCATTGCCCCAATTCAATGCTGACGCTTCCAGGCCACACCAGAAGCGACATCATTGCACGGCGACAAAGAACACACACACACACCCCATTTTGCCAACCTGCTTCCACCCACCAACCAGATGAGCATTGGTGGGCATCAACAACAATTACCAGGAGTTTGCCTGCCATTAGCGGGCACCTGATAAGCCTAACAGACAGCCTGTATAAACGTCTTTAGCTTCACATGCTTAAGAAGAAGTGTTGGTTTTATACCCCACTCTTCACTACCCGAAGGAGTCTCAGAGCGGCTTACAATCTCCTTCTCTTTCTCTCCCCACAACAGGCACCTTGTAAGGTCGGTGGGGCTGAGAGAGCTCTGAGAGAACTGTGACTGAACCAAGGTCACCCTGCTGGCTTCATGTAGAGGAGAGGACAATCAAACTCAGTTCTCCAGATTAGAGTCCGCCGCTCTTAACCACTACACCATAGTTGGTTCTTTGATGGTGTTAAAAGAAACTAAATCACCTCCATATGCGTTTCTGCTGATATATTTGCTTAGCTAAAGGCAAGACAAATAATTGATACAATTCTGTGGTGGTGAGAGTCGTACCATGTTATATATTATAAGCGAAAGAACTTTTCTGATCTGCAAACTGCACTTGCATCCATAATGAATTTGAAAAAGACCGCTCTGAATCATTGTAATTGCCCAACATAGACCGTCCATGCTGCCGGCATTATGAGCAGTGCAAGGATTGCTATCCCACTAGAGAGACCCTTATGAAACTATTAACTGTAATTCAGGAATCCATTCCCTTTGATTTAATCAAGAATTGTGTGTGCAAATTTGCTGGGGGGGAAATAGTTTAAAATGACAATACTGGATGTAAGGGCAGGCTGCAATCTTTGAAACTTCCCTAGCTCTTGACTGAGAATCTGTGGAGTTATGGAATATTCACAGATATTGTAACCAGTAAGGAACAGAAGTGTCAGCACAAAGACCTATGGAGGGTTAAGAACTATTTGGGGTGGAAAGCATGTGCAGAGGAGTCAGGAGACAGCGACCATCAGTGGTACAGATTTGTGACTGGGGCAGCGTGTATGTAATGCCTATATGATTATTGGGGGGGGGGAGTTAGTGGTCTGAATATTCGAGAACAGTAGGAATGGTATGTGTTTTGAACAGATTGAGTGCATGTAAGATGTTGCAGTTGAAGAATAATTCCATGTATATATTTACAACATGTAAAAACAATCCTTTGTTACATTTTATACTTGAAAAAAACCAAACTTAAAGTAGAAAGGAAGGTGTAAAACATTGTTTTGTGTCCAGTCTAAGAAAACAAAGCATAGGACTTCATATCATTTGAACTCATCACTCCAAAGCATAGTGAACATCACCATGTTCCATATCTGTCACTGGAAACAAAATATGTTTCCCCCACAAGGTACTATCATCACTTGAGTTGAGTATCATCTGTTGTTTCTTCTCCACAGTATTTTTGAGATTACCTAATAAGGTGTTCGCTGGAATTGAGCAGCATTTACCTGCTTAAATATAGAACAGTTATAAATTCCAGAAAATACTGTGTTGCATTTACAAAATATATGCAGAAAAGTCAACCCAATTTTTCCTTACATCTTCTGTGTGTTCTACATGATAGATCAGTTTTAGCCTATATGAAATTATGTTAATAGGTCTTAACAAACCTCTCCTTTGAGTTAACAGAGGGAAGTTGATATGATGTATAGCACCACACCCACTGTTGTATATGAAAGTGAATTGGAGAACACAGGACTCTGGCTGTTGGTTTACAAAAAATGAGTATTTTTATTTCTGAAGAAATAGCGGATACATTCCTCCTGGCTAGTAGATTCTTGTATTAAGAGTATTTTCAACTGCATACAGTTCTCTTACAAATCCACATTTTTTAGCGAGACATACCATTTCATGTCTTATCTGAAAGAAAATTAATAGCTGGGCACTTTGTATGGTCACATTTGATTTTCTGTCCTTTGAAATAATAAAACACCACTTCTAATTAAATGATTTAACATCACAAGAGTATGAGTTTCCCACAGTATTCCCTCCCCAGGATATAATTTCTATTGATTTGTTATTATTGCTAATATAACTCAGTAACATGATTTTCACTGGTTAAGCCTGAGCACATCCACAGAACCATCTTAACGGCACTTCAGCCGGTTCCTACTAAGCGTACTTACTTTTTCTCTGTTTCTCATCAGTATCATTTTTAAAAGTCGTATGGACAAATAAAATAGCCCATCCTTCTTTAAATAAAGTTCAGTTGCCAGTTAAAAACATTCAAACATTATGCGTCAACCGTTATTTGATGCCTAAAAAAGTTGACTCAGACTTGTAAAATTGTGGGGTCTGGCCCATGTTTTTTCCCCTCCTGTAACTATGGAACCTGAAGACTATCAACATAATTCTGATTAGATTATAAAATCAGAAAAAGTCATCATAATCCTAAAGCATGTTAATCACTTCACATTAATCATGCAGGTCAATCAATAGTAGATGATAACCCCACCACAAATCTTGATGTTCTACAATTGAATACTTTACCATTCCTCTCTTTTGTGAGCTGTTGTGTTCATCAAGATGCTGTATTTCCACAAAGCCTAAAGCCAAAGACCAGATGTCAGAAGTTAACGATACGTTCACTGTAAGAGGAATTTTAAAGGTAGATCTAAGTGAATTCAAGTAAGTGCTTCAGTGGCTGTTGTTTATATCATTATGGCCCAATTGACGTGAATGCCAGGCATTCGGCAAGGACAACCAAACCTTGTCTGTCCTTTAGTGTAATGAGAAATGAAACCATTAGAATATCTTGTCATGTAAAAGCAAGGGGCAATGGCTAATGAGAGAAGGTGTGTGTGAGAGAGAGAGAGTTTGAGGAGAAGAGCATGAACTTCCTTGGAGGCAAAATGAGACAAGCTTCAAGATGTTTTGTATGTCTTCATTTTTTTTTTTAAAAAAAGGCCTTTTGTGTTCCTGCAGTTTATTTTTTCTACCTAGAGTACCATATTCTTGTTCAGCAGAGGCCCATTTACCTCGAGTGAACTCTTGAGCTGTACTGATCTAGTTAAGAAAAAGTGCTGATGTTGAAATACACGTAATAATAACACAGGAGCATAGTTGGAACATAACTGATGAGGTAGTATACTAAAATAAAATAAACTATTTCAAAGGAAAACCATGTTACATGTGCTGTTTTTCTCTTGAGCATTATAATAACCAAACCAAAGACTTCATAAATCTTAGTTTTATGCATCTCCACCAGCAATAGTTACACATCTTAGCTGCAGTCAGCGAGAATAAATACAGCCTACTAGCGGGTATCGTGGCCAGCTAGATGTTTGACACATTCTTCTTTCCTTTTTGTGTTCCTGGCTAGTTGGAAAAACAGACAGGTAAACTGGCTCTTGGTCTGTAGTCAGCTTGGTGCATCACGGTTTATGTAGGGATAATTTAGAATATTGATGGTTGCTAATGTTTGGAAATGGGGGAGTTCAAAAATAGTTCTCCCAGTGTGGAAAATGTCAAATCATTACAAGCTTATCCAAAACCCTCCCAAAAGTTCAGTAAGGTTGCAGCAGTAGTGGAGGCCCCATATTTAAATTTTCGATGATCACATGTGGGTCAGTTACGGATTTGGAATATGCGGCATGTTGTTAGCAGTGGACATTCTCCAGCATGCTCAGGAAGGAACTTCACTGCCTGAAAAAGAAGGTAATCATGAAGCGTCTAGATATTAAAAATTGGATCTCCGATGCTACTGCCAGCTCTCCCCTCCTTCTGGTTCCCTCCTAGGAAAGGAAAGGACTGTTGGGAAGGACTGGAGGAAGGCACCCCTCCCCGCCTCCTGGTTTGTATTAATTTTTAGAAAAAGGCAAGGGTTTTTTTCAATAATTTCCCAAGAAGACTAAAAACAACAACAACAAAAAAGTGCCAATTCTAAACTGAGATTTAAAAGAATTTCACCAGTCATTAGTTTAGAAGGAGAGAGGGAGACTGTGTATGCTCTCTTGTGCTTTCTTCTTACCTTGAATAATGATATGGACTTGGGGGCAACCAATGAAGTTGATGGGCAGGTGATGTAGGACTGACAAAAGAAAGTACTTCACAGAATGTCTAATAGTGAAACTCACTGCCACGGGATGTGGTGATGGCCATTAGTATAGATGGCTCCAAGAAGGGAGTTCCCTGAGCTGGGTGGCCCAGGCTGGCCTGATCTCCTCAGATCTCAAAAGCTAAGCAAGGTTGGCACTGGTTACTATTTGAATGGGAGACCACCAAGGAAATCTAGGGTTGCTAGGCAGAGGCAGACAGTGGCAAGCCACCTCTCTTTGTCTCTTGCCTTGAAAACCCTATGGGACTTCTGTTGTCCCCAAGTTGGCTGCAACTTGATGGGACTTTTCACTAAGAAAGGAGCATACAAAATCATTAAGGATAGATCCGTCATGGGCTGTTTAGCCACAATGTCTAAATGGATCCTCCATCTTCAGAGGTGATATACCTCTAAACAGCAGGGCCAACTTATCCATTAGGCAAAGAAGGCACAATGGCTAGGGCCCATAGAGGCCCATGAAGATGTTTTGATTTCTTTTAAAATCAGAAGAAAAAATAAACTTTTAGAGTAAAAAAAAAGTTTTACTTTTTTTCTCATATGAGAAAAAAATGAAATTTTAGGGCCCACAAAAATCTATTAAATTTTGCCCCAAACAGAAAAAAATAATATATTGAAGCATTAAATGTTATATCAAAAATAATTTTAATATTGATATTTTTATGGTGGTTGGGGCCCACAAAGGCAAAAGTGTCTAGGGCCCCCGAAAGTCATAACATGGCCCAGCTAAACAGTAGTTGTTGAGGACCAATTATTTTGTCCACTGTGAGAACCAGGATGCTGGACTATTGATCTGATCTCATAGGGTTCTTCTTGTGTTCTTAGGTCTTAATCATACACAGCCTGCTACCTTTGAGTTCTCTCTCTAGTGCTGCTACACATCACAGCCTGTTCTAATATTTATTGTAAAGAAGGGCCTGCAGAAGTACCTCAGGAGCCTGTGGGGCTTTTGCTGGGTTCTTGCCATTCTGGCTCACATGGAAGTAACTTATAGATGTTAAACTTAATCATTTTAGATGCCTTCCATATGTTCGTGACAACATGTTTTACAACTGGTTCCCATCTGTCCGCTCTTCATGGATTCCAAAGAACAACTTGGATTCTTAAAGTTTTAATATGTAATGGTTTCTTAGCATATGCTTAAAATGCCACAGAAATGGGGGAAATGATAGGGAGGGACACCGAGAGAGAAAATGAGAGTAGGAAAAAAGCACTTTGAAATCACGTCTTATATCAGCTGGAGAAACGTAGACATCCTTAAAGGAACTTTTAAAAATACTTCGGCTGGGTCATGCTCATAGACTTTGCCAATAAAATGCAATGTTAATAGTGCTTAAAGAAAGTTACTAACAACATGACTAGAGCGATGGCATTTGTTATGTTTATTCTGTCTTCTAATGCATTAATCCTCAACATTGCACCCATGGGGTCCACCAATGGGTTTCCAGGAACCATTTGCTCTTTCCTCAAAGTATCTCTTCCCTAAAGCAAATAGCCAATCCTGAGTTTTCTCTACCCCACTGAAGTAGGAGGCACTTCAGAAGAACTCAGGGGCACCATCTGTGTGTTTACAGGGAGCATCCATTCAGAAACAGCTGCCTGCACCCTAGGGGGATTGCATCACCTCAGCATTTTGTGATTGACTGCTGCAGCCTATGGAAGACTTTTGATGATTAGCCCTAGCCCCTATGGCAGCCATTTTACAGTGATGCCCACTCCCTATTCTCACAATTCCAAAGGACTCCATAGCCTCATCGGGATCAGATCCGAGTGGGACTCTCCTTATAAACAAAACCATTTATTTCTTTGAACTTTAGCCCAGCTCAGTTCTAATTTGATACTGATAACATTCATCTTCCTTGCATTACCACGTGCCTGGCCAAGAAATGAAAATGAGAAAAAGTGCAGTGCAGTGTGTTGTTCAGCACTGCACTGCACTTTTTCTAGGCTGAAGAGGCAAAGGTGTTTAGATGGAATTCCCATTTTGATCCACATCGCAAGTACTTTTGCGAGGAAACCCTGAAACTTGACAAGCGGCATGCTGATAGTAGACTCTGTAGTAATTGTTTTAGTCTATCTTCTTCCTTTCAGTGCTGGAAGCGAATGACTATTTAAAACCTAGCATTAAATATCTTGGGCTTGTGTTGCGAGTTAATTTGCATTTGATGGAATAATTTCATTTGTTCTGCATTGCTTGGCTTCCAGACAAATTGAATACAACTTTTAGCAATATTTTAGGTTCCCTAATACAATCATCTGTAGAGTTAGGGAGACTAAATATAAAACTGCAAAGCATACAAGTCTTGCATTACAGGAGATAAGTTATGGCCAACTCATACAAATAGAACAGATGTATATAGCCCATTTTCCTTGGAAACAGGAAAACCAGTGCAAAGTGTTCCCAGTACTTCTGAACTCTGATGCAGGAGAAGAACACAAAGCTTTTGCTTTAAATCAATGCAGTGGGCATGAAAGCCAGAAACAATGGTAGCATCCTGTATTCTCTTGAGAAAAAGTAGAGCTGAGGATTACACATTACTGAGCACTTTCTTGTGGTTGCAGCATGGATGATTGTCCGATTGAAGTAATGGCTCCACTCCCACCCACACACATTCTATGTGTTTTTCTTCTGCGACAGAAAGAAAATTGGCCATCCAGCTACAGTGTTGATACCAGATGGCAAGTTGAATTGCTGCTGGCAGGGGCAGACACAAAGGTTTATAGTAGCCCCAGGCAATGTGGGAATACAAGTTCAGTTATGAATGTAGAGCCCATAGAAAACGCTGTGACCCCTACCATCAACCAGTGTAGCCATGGCTGCCTACAATGAAAGGAGTCAGTCTTTGCTTTGTTTTGATCACAAAGTGATGTTGCTTGGTTATCTGAAAATGTCATAACTATCTCTGATTGGGTATTAGAGATGACTATGTTTTCTTTTTTCTTTTTTAAACCATTTTATTAGGATATAATAAACATAGTCAAATATAAATCACAACTTTTACCCTAATCCATCATACCCTCCACCCTTCCCCCCCCCGCGCCGCTTCCCACAGTGCTCCAACCTCCTGTTAATTTCTTAGTTCTTCTTCCTCCACACTTTTTCTGTTTACTTACACATATCTATAGGTAACTTATCTTTCTCTATTTAAGTAATACATCTTATTCTATTTTTGATAACTATTACCTTCAATAATTGTCAAAGCTAAATAAACCGTCCCTTACATCCCAATTTTCTTCCAGATAGTCCTTAAGATCTTTCCAGTCTGCAAAAAGTCTTCTGCTTCCAAATTGTTTAATTTCCTTGTCATTTTGTCCATTTCAACCATAAAAAGTAGTTTCTTAATCCAGTCCCCAACTTCAGGTACCATGTCTTGATTCCAACATTGGGCATATGTCATTCTAGCAGTCGTGATCATATACCACATCAATGTCCTTTTTGCCACATTAACTTCTTCCATTTTCAGTCCCAAAAGTAATATTTCTGGTTCTTTCTTAAATTTATATTTTACAATTTTTTCCATTTCAGCATGTATCTCAGCCCAATATTTTTTGGCTTTTTCACAAGTCCACCACATATGATAAAATGAACCTTCTACCTGTTTACACTTCCAAAATTTGTTTGACATATTACTATTCATATTAGCAATCTTTTTTGGTGTCATATACTATCTGTACATCATCTTATAGCAATTTTATTTTAAGTTATTACATGTTGATATTTTCATCGCATTTTTCCATAAAAATTCCCAAGATGACATCATTATTTCTTTATTCATATTTACTGCCCATGTTATCACCTGCTCTTTAACAATCTCATCTTCAGTATACCACTTTAGCAATATCTTATACATTTTCGAAATTAGCTTTTTACCTCCTTCAGAGATGACTATGTTTTCTACTGCTAAGGTCTATTATATCATCTTCTCTTGGGAAAAAATATAGATCCTCTTCCTCTTATAGGGTTTGGTCAACTACTGTTATGTCTAAATTGACATACTTTAAACAATTAGTAAAAATGAATCAGCTGTCATATTCATAGAAAACCTTTTTTATTGATTGTTGGAATACAAGTATTCAGAATAATAGCCTTTTTATTATTTGTTATGGAAAATGTTGCATATGGAGGGGAAACCCTTTAAATATTGAACTTATAAGAATTATTTTGTAGAACAGGGATGTGACGTTATTGTTCTTTGTGTTTATCATTCTGTATTATTTGTATTGGGAGGAAAGGCATCATGGTATAGCCCAATATCATCAGATCTCGGAAGCTAAGCAGGGTCGGTACTTGGATGGAAGACCACCAAGGGAGACTGCAGAGGAAGGCAATGGGAGACCACCTCTGCTTCTCACTTGCCTTGAAAACCCCATGCTGGGGTCACCATAATTCAGTGGAAACGTGACAGCACTTTACACACAAATACATTATTTATGTTACTTTGTGTTTATAATATTTTTAATGTAGTCTGGCAATCTGTTATCTTCATGAAGACTGTTCAGTTGTGATTCACTTTTCTTGCGAGGCTCACATGAGAACTGATTTAATTTGCTGTGTACATAAGTGTGCAACTGTAGAGGTAGACACAAGGATGGGGTAATGGTGGAAACGTATATCAGGTCATATATGAAAAGGTAATACTGAGGGTTTGATGATTCATCACCAGCAAGGAAGAAAACACAGAGCTGTAATAGACATCTGATCTGGAGGGCTTTTGATGTTGGGATGGAAGCTTAATAGAGGAAAAAATAATAGGTTTTTAGAATTTACATTTTAACTGATGCAGGATGGCCTGCTAAAAGCAGATCAAGGAGAACAAAATGAAAACTTCAAATGACTGATAGTGACGATACCCAAACACATTAATTTCTTGATCAGAAAGTATCAACGTGTTTATCTAAGTGCATGAATCAGTGAAGAAGAATGAATAATTAGCATATCCACCAATGTGTTTACTGAAATGTAGGGAATGGAAATTTCAAACTTCCCTCTGAGTAAGGCTGACTTGATTTCCTTCAAAAAGTTGAAGGTGCAGCGAACGAATGCATCGATGCAGCCTGAAAGGCATTTATCAGCATGTCATTTGTTTAAATGTATTGATTTAGTACAGTTATCAGTTGCTTTTCAACTTGAAAAGTTCTCAAAACAGTTTGCAAAACAGAGGTCTAACATTAGCATTAGGATTCTGAACCGTATCTGGGGAAATGGCTGTTCAGCTCTTGGGTGCTCTCTGCCATTCTGGCTCCTCTGCATGTTGGTGAAGCCCAAAGGATTTCCCAAAAAGAGTAGAAAGCACAGAAAGTTTTGCTTCTGGTTTTGGAGTCTCAGGTATATCATGGAGAGCTGCCCATAGCTCAGGAGATCTGCACCTTCACATGCAGGAGGAAAATGACTAAGCCTTCATTGTGGATGCTACAAGGCATGCAGAAACAAAATGAACTAATCACTTGAGCTTCCTGGCACCCCCTTTCCTTGTGCTTACTTATTTCAAAGTGGTTTACATCATTCTCCTCTTTTCCGTGTTACCCTCACAACAACACCATGAGGTCAATTAGGGTGAGAATATGTGTCTAGTCCAAGGTCACTTGGCAAGCTTCCATGGTGGAGTGGACCTTCGAACCTGGATCTACCAGATCCTAGTCAGACACTCTTAACATTACTCCACAGATACTCATGGTTTCATTGTATGTCACATGAAAATGTGGGGCTGGACTTTTCAACAAACTTTTCAGCTGGTGAAAAAGGAATGAGAGATACCCTCTGAACATCAAAAAGGGCTATGCTGGGAATTATGGAGTCTGCATGGACAAAAGCCATGAAGGACAGGGTCTATAGTAAGGCTGGGCATTGGACAAGTCTGTGTTTAAAAGCTGGCAGAATCCTATCCTGGAGCTGAACTTGTTGCTGGGCTACCTTTCCTCACAAATGGCTTATGTTTGTCCATAAATGTGTCCGCAGGAAATATTTCAAAGGCTGCCCTTCCCCAAAGATGGCCATGAGGAGCCCTGCCAACTTGGCCTGGTCGCGTGGAATATCTTGAATCCCAGCATGGCACCTGTTGATCTGTGTTGATCTGAAAAATGCAGTTGCATAATTGCTATTTACAAAAAAAGGAATCCTGTGGAGCTAACTTGGGGTGTGCAAATTATCAGGCAAGAAACTAAAGCCAGTCTAGATGTCATGATGTTGGAAGTTGTCCTTTGTTTCATAGCAGAGAATGACTTCAGTGATCTGGATGCTTTGCAGGTGGCAGATTGTGGCAGTGCTCCTAATTTTAGCCTGGGGCTGTCTAACTTAACACAGCCGTGCCACCTTGTGTTAGTTTGTGCCACAGCTCTGATGCACTCTGGCATTTGGTTCTAATCTCTGTCATACAGAACTGGTGTATGCTATTTTAAGAATCCCTCACTTTCCCAGGAGACATGCATGTGTTGTGATTCCTTTGGGACATTTGGGTTAAACGTTCTGCATTCGGGTAAAGGATATTAACATGGCATAAGGTATCTTGGAGACACACATCCTGAAACACTGAAACTCATAATCTGGAATGCTTATGAATCAGTTTGGTTTTGTTTGTGTTTTAAAATTGTGTTTTCCGAAGCTGTTGCTATGGTACATGAAGCCCAATGAACAACTCCTTAAGAATGCTAAAGATGCTGACATCACAGGATGTTGACACAGACTTTAAGGGCATGCTGAGAGATTCCCCCCCCCCTTCCTTTTTTTACTAACATCTAGCCTGATAAGGAGTTCTGGAGAACTGGAAAGTTTGCTCACTCGCTATGTTATATTATTTTGGTTGGTATTTGATTTTGCTATAGACCTTTGTACAGTTTTTTGAGAACCCCCTAAACCTGGAAATTCATCCCTTCCCAATTCTTGGCACCCATATCACGTAGAGTGGTGCGTGCAGTTTATTCAACATAGCACAACATTAACTGAATGTAATCAAGGGTAATTTCTGAAGCCCTAATAATAGCTCTAATAGCCCCGACTAGCCTGATCTCATCAGAGCTTGAAAGCTAAGCAGGGTTGATATTTTGATGGGGGACCACTGAAGAAGACTAGGGCTGCTGTGATGGACTGCACTTTTTAAGAGGCTTAGAAGCGCTCTACCAACAATTAAAGGACTGTGAAGGGTTAATTCTTCAGAGAGCCTTGAATGACAGGCTGCTCTAAGCGATCTGATTGGTTGGCATCAGCTGAGAAAAAAAAGTCTTGAGAGACCTAGATGCTGAGGAGATTCAGTCAGATTCCTGCCTTAACTGAGAAGAGATGTGTACTATCTGAGATTAGTCCTGACAGAAAAAAAGGTTTAGTGCTGGCAGTCAGATTTCAACCTTGACTGAACACAGTTTGAATTCAGCATTAGCTGAGAGCAGTTTGAACACAGACAGAGAACTGGGAGAGAGTTTGGCAAGGAAGTTTGGGTAGTAGAGAAGACTCCCATTCTAGGGGTGTGCAAAAAAAAAATTCTTCCGGATTCTGATTCAGCCGAATCAGGCAGAATCAATTTCAGCTGGCAGAAAGACGCCTGCATGTTAATTTCAGCAGTAGGAGCCATTCCTGAGTCTTTTGGCCAGCCAAATGTCAATTGTGGCCCCATTATATCCTATGGGCCATTGAAGTCAATGGCAAAAACATAGGGTATATTCTGGGAACTGGAAGATAGGGAGTTTGAGGGAGAGGCTCCAAACTTGCAGGGTAGCTGCTGGAGCCTCTCCCCAAGATACCCACCAAGTTTGAAGAACATTGGACCAGGGGGTCCAATTCTACGGGCCCCCAAACAGGTTGCCCCATCCCCTCCATTGTTCTCTATGGTGGGGGGGAGTTACTTTTTTCCCACCATAGAAAACAATGGAGGGGATGGGGGCAACCTCTTTTGGGGCCCGTAGCATTGGACCCCCTGGTTCAAAGTTCTTCAAACTTGGTGGGTATCTTGGGGAGAGGCTCCAGCAGCTACCCTGCGAGTTTGGAGCCTCTCCCTCAAACTCCCTATCCTCCAGTTCCCAGAATATACCCTATGTTTTTGCCATTGACTTCAATGGCCCATAGGATATAATGGGGCCGAATTGCCGCCAAATTTCGGTGGCAATTCGGCGTCAAGCTGATTCAGATCAGAGAATCTGAATCGGCCCGCGGCAGCCCGAAAGGGGCCCAAATGGGCCATTTTCGGGGGTGCATTTGGTTCAGATGAACCGAATGCACATCCCTATCCCATTCAGGCCAAAGGAAAGGGGACAGCTCTTCTAGAGAGAGAAGAAGATTCCCTACCCAGTCAAACAGAGAGAGTGATCTCTGAGAAGTACAGAATTCCCTGGTCCGGTGTGATTACAAACTGCCTGTAGAGACCTTAAAAGTCAGTGAACAACTCAAGAAGTGTACTGGTGTTCCAAGAGAAGGGGTTGGGTACTGGGAAGAGGATACCAGTCTTCTGGGCACCAAAAGGGTCAGTAATCACTCAGATAAAGTATACTAGAGTGTTTTGGAAAACACTGGAACTAAAGCTTCTCGATATAAAGATCTAAGTAACAGTGAATAAATTAAGAACCTCTCATTAGCCTGATACGTAAGATCAAAAGTCTGTGCTTGTACTAGTTTTACCTCAGTAATTTCAACCCCTGATTTCACTTGACCTTTCCCCTTGACGTTAAATAAAACCTTTTGTTATTTTTGAATTTTAAAAGCATTTAAAAGTCCCATTTCCAAGGGTTCAAGTTAAAGGGTGATCCTATCCCTTCCCTCAGGTTCATGGGCTGAGCATATAGTCAAAATATACCTTACTGACAGTGTGGGACAGCCAAAGTTTCTTCAGGGGAGAAGAAGACACATTACCAGGGTTGCTCAGTGTATGAGGGGACAGAAAAAGGAGGGAAAATCTAGCCTCTGAGGGAGGGAAGTGGAAGCGGTCCATCATAGCTGCAGTGCCGAGAAAGGCAATGGCAAATCTCCTCTGCACATCTCTTGCCTTGAAAACCTCATGAGGTGGAACTTCATAGGGTTGCCATGTATTGGTTGCGACTCAATGGCATACGTTACTTGATCACTGAAAAACCACTGAGAACTGTTCTATTCCTTCATTGGTGTCTGTTTTGCTGAACCTTCCCCATTACGGCAAGCATTTTCAGTTATGCCGCGTTAGTATTTAATTAACGTGACAAAACATGTGCCACAAGGTGAATCATTTGACTTCTGCAGCGATGAGAAGATTCAGATTGTTGTTTTCCTGCCTCAGGGATGTTTGCTGTGCCAAATGTACAAGAGCCATTACTCTATTGGGTCATTAGATATTCCAGTTCTTACCTTTATTAACAATTTTGTTTCACTTGTTATCATTTAACTTATTCATTCTCTGCCCTCACGACTTCTTTTCTATTTTAAGCATGTGTTTCTGTATATTTGGCCACATATATCCAAGATGTTCTGTATGTACAAATCAAAACTAAGCATCATATTTTGAGCCCATCATGTTCAGATCATGCTTGCTAAACTTCATTTTACCATTCTAATTCCGGCTCATTCTTTTTATCACAAAATCTAGACAATTTGGCCCACCCGTCTGGATGGCCTTTTAATTATCTGCATGTTTTGGATGCCTGCCAGACCGTTTACACAAGTAGCGCTGCTTTGTATTACTAATAACCAGGGTGATTGAACGACAGTTTGTTTGTGGTTGAAGTGTCCAAATTGTTGTAGATGTTCTGAATAACTGAATCAAACAATGGCTAATTGGATGAACTGTGCCGAAATTACCAAAAGCAAGCGCTACTGTGGAGTCCCCCCACTGAGATGTTTGAACCTAGAGAATCCTCGGGGTCATCTCAGTACTCTGTTGATTCAGTGGGCATTTGAGACTCATTCATGACATGCTGACTGTACAACAGCAATAGGGCATGACAATATAAATGGAAAGTGCATTCTTGTTTACACCACAGTGAAGTGATGACAAAGCACTCAATAGCATTTCAAGTGATGTCTTCTGTTCTCTTCAAGCTCTCTTTGAGACTGGGTTGCCAACCTCCAGGTGGTGAAAAAAAGGAAGGGAATTCTTGGTGTATAGGCTTGAGAGACAGGTATAAACACCAAGCTTCAAAAAGCCATCAAAATTATAACTTCAAAAATTACTATCAATCTTTTACAATGCCAAGATGAATTTAAGTGATAATATTAAACATGAAAAAGCATCCAAAATACACCAGTTTATGTAGTATTACAAACAGTTCCACCAAACTTATCATATGGAACAAAATCTCCCACAATGAGAGCCAGTTTGGTGTACTGGTTAAGAGCAGTGGACTCTTTATCTAGAGAACCGGGTTCAATTCCCCACTCCTCCACATGAAGCCAGCTGGGTGACCTTGGGCCAGTCACAGTTCTTTCAGAGCTCTTTCAGCCCCTAAAAACAATTCTAGCTCACCACTAACATAACGCTAACAGTTAGAACTTGCAGCTGCCAGACAATCTTCAGATCTTCTGGCTATTCTACACACAATGCCATATGATAATTAATGAATTAATTAGCCCCCCACTATTACAACAGAGAAATGCTGGAAATGCTAACAGTTCACCTGGAGAAAGTGGACACTTTGGAAGGTGAATTCTATGGCATTATACCTATTAAAGTCCTTCCCCAAACCCCAGCTTCCTCAGGCTTCACCTCCAAAATCTCCAGGTATTTCCAAACCTTGAGCTGGCAACCCTACTTTGAGGGCCAGTTCATACTTTTGTAACAGTCATGTATGCTGTCTCTGCACTAGAAGCATGAAACGGAGGTGCATTTTGCTAAACTTTTAAAAGAAGATGTACAGGATGTACACTGGACAGTCACCATTGGCCACAATGTACCGGATGTTTCCACAGCGCACATCTAAAGTTCATACTTAATGGCAGCAAAACATTGTAAGAAGCCAATGTTCTATAGTGGTTAAAGTGTTAAACAATGATTTGGGGGATACGCGTTTAAATTCTCACTGGTGGGCGACCTTGGGGCAGTTACTCTCTCTCAGCCTAACTTACATTATATGATTGTTGTTGTGAGAATAAAATGGAGGAGTAAAGAATGGTGTTGTAAGCCGCTATAAATGTTGACATAGGTGATAAACACAACTGCTATGTAAAGTGTGAATGAGCTCTTACAATATAGAAGTAAGAGGAAACCATTCCTCCTATATGTGAATCCTGCCATTACAATAGCCTGGCTGCTGCATTTTGAGCAAGCAGAAGTTCCCAGCCCTTTTTAATGGCTGGCAGCCATTTAAACCTAACAGGTCAGCTGCAGACCAGGCCAAGTTAGGGCTGAATTTTGTCTCGTGAGCCGGTTTGTGCCCATCCCTAGTACATGACCACATGTCCAAAATAATGTCATGTATTACAATAGCTAACTGACCTCTCTTTTTTCCCTTTCTTTCCCTTAGTCAGCAGCAGAATATGTGAAGTCCCGCTTACCTGAAGTCCTAAAACAGCACCTGCAAGACTATGAGAAAGATAAGGAGAATAGCATATTATCCTACCAGACCATCTTGGAACAACAGATTCTGTCAATTGATAGAGAAATGTTGGAAAAGTTGACTCTGTCGTATGATGAGGCAGGTATGTGAAAAATTCATGGAAACATTCAGACTGCGATCTTCCCGCTCTCTTCAGTTTCCTGTCACTCCTTCTAATACTAAAGTGGGGCTGTGGGAGGGTCTGTGACTGAGTGGCAGAGCATCTGTGTGACAGGCAGAAGGTCCTGGGTTCAGTCCTTGCCATCAGATAATAGTTGATGTGAAATACTTAGGTGTAAGACCCCGGAAAGCCGCTGCCTGTCAGAACAGAGAGTACTGACCATCTTACCTCTACATTTCTTAGCTTTCCAAACTAACCATTTTTGATAGACTCATAAAGTGATTACCCAGTCAACGGTATCTTTGAACTTGTGACTATCATGGTGTACTTTGCACTTCTTTCTGCTTAGAATTGTCATTTCTTACAAGTGTTCCACAGGTGACTATCCTTCTATATGCTTTTATGCACTCCCTACATCTCCAAGCAGCAAGAAGTTGGGGCAGTGCTTACCTGGGTCAGTTCCTTTTGCAAGAGAGAACTCTGGAGACCTACACATTTTTGTAATATTTGCTTTCTTTTACAAATAGAGCTGTAGTGGAGGCAGAGGGTAGCATCAGGTCCCAAAGACCCTATGTCCCTAAGGTGCTTCAGCTAGCTCCCAGAAGCGTCTTGTCTTCTCCCCCCCCCCCATCCAGAATTTAAACTACTGTTTCTTCACATGCACAAACACACATCTACCCCCTCTCTTCACCTGGGCAGTCGAAGGGTCTCCCACTGCAAGCCTGGATGGAAAGAACCACTGCTGAACAACTAAGTCCCATTGAGGAGACATCTATCATCATTAAGACAGTCACCACTCTTATTAAAGCTCTGGCTCTTCCCAGGCATGCTACATTAGGCCAAGCTCATATAATAGGCCCTGTTCAAAGTAACCAGATTCCAGACTTACAACAAGATGCACATCCCTTCTAAAAACGGTATTTTGAAGAGGAGTAGCAGCTATCCACTTCATCAGTGTAAGGGTTGTTTTTCCCCTGCTGTATAAATCTAGGCCTGATCCTACAGCCTCTCTCCCATTTATTTTGACTTACATGGCTGGACTCCCTTCTCTTCTAGCTATCAAGCCTGTAACATCTGTGTCTTTAATCATCCTTTAAAAAAATCCATCTGGGCTATAGATGTAACCTGATCAAGGGCTATAATTCAGTTTTACAGAATGTAGAGAGCAGAATACAGGACCAGTGCGATAGCAAACACTTGCAAAAAGCATTTCTGTTTATACACTCTTGAGATAGGGAGAAATGGAGAAAGGTATTTTTTAAAATCCTGTGTGGGATGGGTTGGTGAGTTGTGTGTTTATGTCTATTCAGTATTAGACATTTTGATACATGGATAGTCCTTTGGGAGAAAAGGTAATTGGAAGGAAATTATAGATGCATAAATGGGAAAAACACACGCACAGAGACACTTTTGGGGGAGGAACACATGCTTGCACAAAGGAAATATGACATGTCTCAAAGCAGATATTTGGGGATTTTAATGTTAAAGCAAGCAATCATGGCTGAGTGAAGAGCTGCATAAGCAAGTCTAGAATAAAAGTCTTTTGTGTGGTGCAATTTTTAAAGAAAGAATATACCCTCAGAACAGCATGCACCACAAACAAAAGTCCCGTATTTAAGCCCATAATGAGGAAAAGACACTGCCTTAACATTCTAATCAAGTCTCTTGTTTGGTACAAGAGAAGTAATGGTGCTACCTGTTCTGAAGCAAGGCCTGATTACTACTGCTGCGCAAAATGTGTGCTCTTTTTTTAAAAAAAGAAATAATAATAATTGCAGCAGATGTTCGCAGTTCTGAATCCTCCAGCCATTCATGTTGTTCGACAATTCTAAGGGTAACATTTTCTCCAGTCATGACAGACTTCAGTGCTTTGTCAAGCTCCTTTCATTTTAATGAGAAGGTCAAACTATTTCCAGTTCCTACTTGGTATGCTAGTAGGTGGGCTCTTGGGGAAGCAGGGAGGAGAGGGTACTTTTAAAGTGGAGCAAATTATAACCATTTCAGGTGGAAGTGTAACAGGCTCTGCGTACAGGACGGCAACAAAATTGTATCCTCTACCTTCCTCTCAAGTGTTTAACAACTATAATCACAAACATCTGGAGTTCTCTCAGGTGCCAGCCAGAGTTCTGGCATGGGATTAAATCTCTGAGGCATCTGACATTCTGAAACGTCTACAGTTGCCTAGGGTTGCCAGCCTCCAGGTGGCACCTGGAGATCTCCCACTATTAAAACTGATCTCCAGATGACTAGAATAGATTCCCCTGGAGAAAGTGGCCGCTTTAGAAGATGGATTCTATGGTATCAGGCCCTGTGAAGGTCCATTTCCCTCCCCAAACCCCACTTTTTCCAGGCTCCACACACACACCCCAAATCTCCAGGATTTTCCCAAGCCAGACCTGGCAACCCTAACATTGGCTATGGTGGAACCCTGTTCTTGGGAGCATTGAAATCAGTAAATACATAAGATAGTTTCCAAGGGTAGCTGTGTTGCTCTGCAGCAGAAGAGGTAGATTCATGTCCAGTTGCACCTTAAGAGACCAACAAGATTTTTTTTGGGGGGGGGGTGTAAGCTTTCGAGAAGACAAATGGGGCTTTGACTCTCGAAAACGTATACCCCCAAAATCTTGTTCGTCTCTGAGGTGCAACTGGAATGTAGCTCAAAAAAACACATAAGGTTAGATTTTTCTACTAGTTCATTTAGAATAGAGGTACAGCTTCCAAAGTTCTTTGGTACAGTCTGTAGGTTTTCTTAGGCCCATTTCAGACATTATGTGTAGTTGAGATGAGATTTGAACTGAGTGCTTTCTGGCTCGCGGCGCACAGTCAGCCACTGAGTTGCCGCAGCTGTAGTTTTAAACTTTGGTTTGTCACACAGCCTAAATACCAATCTCATGTTTGTACTTGTGGTTTCTGTTCAAGCTTTCTGCATTAGTTCAGTGGACCAATAGTTATATTTTGGAATTGTTTATTTTATTTTAGAAAATGTATGTCTCCTTTCCAGCCAACTTAGGATCCCCAAGGTAGGAAATAATCAAAAGATTAAAATCAACTTTGAAAATGCATACATAAATCAATTTTAAAAAATTAACGGAATTATAAATGGGAAGGAAGGTCAGTGAGGGAACACCAGGCAAAACGGTAAAATATTCGTCCACTGGCAGAAATAATACGGGGGTGGGGGGGAGATGAAACTCCCTGGAGAGGGAATTCCATAATTTCGGTGTCACAACCAAGCAGATCTGTTCCTGGGTTTGCCATCCATCTAGCAGATGCTGAAGGTTCCCAAAGCAGTGCTCCTGAAGATTACTACAGTGATTGTCTAGTTTCATATGGAAATACGCAGTCATATGGAAATATCCAGGAAATATGCATATCTCATCTCAACTACACATAATGTCTGAAATGGGCCTAAGAAAACCTGCAGATATGCAGTTGCTGCATCTTGAATTGGACCCTGAAGCAGAGGCCCAGTGTAGGTGGAAGAAGACTGGAGTGATATGGCCTCTATGACCCACTCCAAACAGAATTCTGGACCCAGCATTCTGTACCAATTGTACCTTCCAAACACTCTTCAGGGTTAGCCCTGTGACCCACTCGAGTCAGCGTTCTGTACCAAGTTGCAACTTCTGGACAGTCTTCAAGGGCAGCATCACGTAGAGCTCACTACAGTAATCTGATCTGGGTGTTACCAGGGCATGTTCCACAGTGTCAAGACATTTCCTGCTTAAGAAGGACCACCACTGGCTCACCAAGCACAGCTGATGAAAGGCACCCCTACCCACCACTGCCAGCTGTTCGTCCAACAGGAGGCCCGGATCTAACAGCACCTCCAAGTTACAAATCTGCTTCTTCAGGGAAGAGTGCGACCCCATGAAGAACAGGAGATATCCCCATTCCTAGATCAAATCTTCCTCCCACCAGTAGTACCTCCATTCTGTCAGGATTAAGTTTCGGCTTGCTAGCCCTCATCCATTCCAAAACTGCCTGCAGGCACCTGTTCACATTTTCCACACCCTGAGATCTGCTGGAAGCATGAGATAGAGCTGAGTATCATCTGCATACTGGTAACAACTCAGCTCAGATCTCTAGATGACCTCTCCTAGTGGCTTTACTTAGATTTTTAAAGGCATGGGGGACAAGATGGAACCTTGCAGAACTTCAGGGGTTGAGCAGCAGTCACCCAGTACCACCCTCTGAAACCTACCTTCCAGGTAGGACAAAACCACCAGAGTATGGTGCCTCCCAGCCCTAACTCCAAGAAGTGGTCCAGAAGGATACCGTGATGGATTGTATCACAATCTTTCCATACTGTAAATACATCTTAAGAAAAAGTAAAAATACAAAGAATATGCATGTCTGTGTGTACTTTTGGCACATAGAATGACAAGATGTCTGACTACTTTAAAAAAATGATTGAAGTACAATACAATCTGTTTCAGATATAGTTTTGTTTAAAATAAACCGAAAAGGCCAGGAAGGATATTGAATTTAGGAACATAAGAAGGCACCTGCTGGATCCATCACAAGGTCCCTTTATTTCAGTTTCCTGTTTTCTGCAGAAGCTTGGCAGATGCCTGTGGGAAACTCATAAACAAGGCATGAAAGCAAAGGCTATGTTGCCACCCAGAAGTTGTTATGCAGAATCATGCTACCATGGAGGTTCCATATAGTTAGCTGGACTAATAAACTGTTTATAAAGCTATTGTTCAAGACTTTGTTATTCATCTTTTAAAGTCACCTAAATCAGTAGCCATCACATGCTGTGGCAGCAAATTCCATAAATCAGTATTATTTTGTGAAGAAGTACTTGGTCATTGACATTTTTATAGGAATTCGTAAGGGTTATAAGGAAGCGTCTCTACAAAAACCATTTTGATTCTTCCTCTACTTTTTCTGCTTTGGGGTCAGGAAGTAATTTTTCTCCAGGCCAGTTTGGCTGGAGATCCTGGAGGTTTTTGTTATCTTCTGGGCATGGAACAGCGGTCACTGGGTGTGTGTTGGGTGGAAGGTATTTGTGAATTCCCTCCATTGTGCAGGGGGTTGGACTAGATGACTCTGGAGAGAGCCTTCGAACTCTATAATTCTATGATTCTGTGTGACATGGAGTGCACTCTTATTAGTCACTTTAAGCTCTGCATTCTTGGTGTTTGGGGGCAACAGTGGGAGGGCTTCTGAAGTTCTAGCCCTGCTTATGGACCTCCTGATAGCACCTGGGTTTTGGCCACTATGTGACACAGAGTGTTGGACTGGATGGGTCATTGGACTGATCCAACATGGATTCTCTTATGTTCTTAAGCAATATTTCCCAACCTGTGGTTGGAACCCAAAACTGGGTCACAAAACCTCTGAAAGTGGGTTGCAGGCCAGCCCTCCCTAATGATCGCCCCTGCCCTTTCCATTGCTATCTTTCATATTTTGGAAATCAGGATATGACCCTGGAAACAGTATCTTCCATGTCATACATTACTTGAAATTTTTCTTCACTACATATGCATGTTGATCAAGTAAAATGTGTTCTGGTGGTTATTCCCCAAGGAGAAGACTGGGAGGGCAGGCGGCGAGGGGCTCAGTGACATTGGAAGGTGCCACAGGCTGGGCCGGGAAGAGAGAGGGAAGCAGAACAGACAAACTGGTCAGGAGTCTGGTACTTACCCAATGGCAGGACCACCCTGGTTAATGAAGGAAGGTGGGAATGCCTAACGGGAGAACAACCAGGGGAGTTGAGGAGGGGGTAGAGCCTGGGAGTTTTGACGATACCCCTTTCAGCCAATAGGAAAAGCAACCGAGGTGAGGGATAGGAGCAGGAGCCACTCAGGGAGAGGAAGGAGGGCAGGGGAAGGGAACACAGAAGGATAAGAGGGCTAGAAACGCTGAAACCAGGGAGGAAGGAGACTGGAGACTGCACGAGGCCCAGTGGTGAGAGAGAGGCAAATAGGCAGCTCCAGTAAGGGGGGAGGTTGGTGGTACAGTAACCCCACCCCCTTTTATTCTGGGGTTTCAGCAGCCCTCTTCACTTCGTCAGCACAACAGAGGGTGAGGAGGCAGGGTTGCCAGGTAACCAGCCTGACAAGGACCTATAGTAAAGATATGAATTGGGTAAGACTGAGTGAAAAAGCTGTCTGGGTACGATCCAGTATTTAGTATGTATGTACCAAAAGGAAGCTGATATTGACATAGGTCATTTCCAAATGATGTGAAAAGCAGTGAACAGAAATTCCTGCCTGCTTGATCCATGTGATGCTATTAATATGTAGACAAGCCCAAAATCTTTGATGGCAGACACTATGAACTAATCTTCAGCCATAATTTAAAACTTGTGTCATAATACATCTTTCAGTGTCATTTATGCTGCTCTACCATCTTTGAAAATTTAACGGCTTGCATTATAATGTTAATTTGGCCTTCTAACGGTACCGTGTCTTTAACAGGCTCTACATTATTAAACCCTTCCCTGTAAATCTTTCCCATTAGGAAGTTAGCACACCAAGCAAAATTAGCTCAGACAAATATGTTTTGTTTACAACACCTCCAGTAAAGTTTAACAAAGAAAGCTTTGCAAAATGAAGCAAGTCCAAGCTAGGTCCAAATCATCACATAATGTTTAAATCTTTTTTTAAAAAGACATGCTTTAATCAAAAAGGCGGCAGAGCAGTTTTTAAACTGGGGGTGAAGTGTAGTGGGTTAGACGCGTAAAGAAAGCATGGAGACTGATGTAGTGATCAGCATGGCTTTACTGGTACACAACAAGACTAAAGACTAACGGCCGGCAGGCCAACTATATACACAGTCCAGGGGCTTCCCCTGGTCCCATTGGTGGGTTTGAATCTCCCGCCAAGGTCCCATTGGTTCCCCCCAGTGGAGGGACTAGAATCCTAGTCCCATTGTTGTGCCGGACTGAAGCTCAGGAGTGTGCGCTGACCTCCGGTGGCGGTCAGCGGACACAACATCCCTCCCCCCATAGTCCGGGCCCTCCCCTAAGTCACGTAGTCCTTTAAGTACGATGGGGACCGTCGTACTCTAGCTGACCGTCGAGGGGTGGCCCCTCGTGCTTCCGGAATTCCGACCTCAGGGCCGGGTTCTGACGAGGGAGCTGGTGCTCCTGCTTCCGCCGCCTCCGGAACGGGGTTTTCCTCGACCGAAGCTGGGGCCGTGGGGCCCTGTGCCGGGTGCTCCTCGGCTGGCAAGTCCTGTGCAGTCGCCTCGGGTGTGGTCTCTCTAGGTTCCGTCTGCTGTCTCGTCTCTTCCTCTGTCTGGGACTCCGGTAGCACTCGCTGTCTGAGCTGGTCGATGTGCCTTCTCCATATCTGCCCGCACTCCATGGATACCTCGTACATCACGGTACCCAGGGGCCGGAGTATGCGGCCCGCAATCCACTCCGGACCGCGGCCGAAGTTTCTGGCGAGAACCGGGTCCTCTGGGAAGAACCCCCTTGGTGCTTCCCTCTGCTCGACTGCGTTTCTTTGGTCGGGGGCCCGGTCGGGGTGCAGGCGGTCCAAAAGGATCGTTGGCTTTCGACCCATCAGTAGTTCTGCTGGGCACCTTCCGCTGACAGGGTTGGGAGTCGTGTGCTGGGTCAGGAGGAATCTGGCGATGCGGCATTCCCATTCCCCTTCCACCATCCGGCTCAAGGCCTCCTTTGCGGTTCGGACCATTCGCTCCGCTTGGCCGTTGGTTGCGGGGTGGAACGGCGCTGACCGGACATGTCGGATCAAGTTGCTGCTGAGGAACTGCTGGAATTCCTCGGACGTAAAAGCCGTCCCGTTGTCCGACACGATGGTGTCCGGCAGCCCGTGTGTGGCAAAGAGTCCTCGTAGGGCGCGGATGGTGGCTTTTGCGGACGTTGCAGCCACGGGGCTTATTTCCAGCCACTTTGAGTAGGAATCCACCGTGACCAGGAACAGCCGTCCCTGGAATGGCCCTGCGAAGTCTATATGGAGCCGGGACCACGGGGTACGGGTGGATTCCCACGCCTGCGCTGGTGCCCCCGGTGGGCTGGGTCTCACCGCCTGGCAGGGCTGACAACGCTTGACCCATGCTTCCACCTCTGCGTCGATGCCGGGCCACCAGACGTAGCTTCTTGCCAGCCCTTTCATCCGGACGATGCCCGGGTGAGCTTCATGCAGTGCCTGGAGGACCCTCTGGCGTAATGCGTGTGGGACCACGACCCTGTCTCCCCATAGCAGGCATCCCTTGTGTGCAGAAAGTTCGTCCCGCCGGGTAGCATACGCCGCGAACTCAGGGTCTGTCTTCTCAGGCCACCCCCTCACCACCCAGCCCAGAACCCGGGATACCACGGGGTCCCGAGCCGAGCGGCGGGCAATGTCCCGCGCTTGCAACGGGGCCTCCGGCAGGCCCTCCAGCTGAAGGACCCGGAAGGCTGGGGCCGGGTCCTCAACCACCTCAGGTAGTGGGAGGCGGCTAAGAGCGTCCGCGTGGCCCATGGCTTTCCCGGGGCGGTGCAGGAGCAGATAATTGTAGCCAGCGAGGAAAATAGTCCACCTTAGGACTCGCGGCGAGAGAACCTGCGGCGTCCGGCGGTCGGGCGCGAAGAGGCCGAGGAGCGGGCGATGGTCTGTGACAATGGTGAACGGCCTGCCGTATATGTAGTCGTGGAACTTCTTGACCCCGGCCACAATTGCGAGACCCTCCCGGTCGATCTGGGCGTAGTTCCGCTCCGCCGCAGAAAGGGTTCGAGAGTAATAAGCGACCGGGACCTCCCTGCCGTCGGCCAAACGGTGAGCCAACACAGCCCCGACCCCGTAAGGCGAGGCATCGCATGCCAAAACCACCGGTAATGTCTCATCAAAATGGGCCAGG
>NW_015163604.1:1630846-1667666 GCF_001447785.1 Gekko japonicus | reverse complement strand
TGGATTTATACCCCGCCCTTCACTACCCAAAGGTGTCTCAGAGCGGCTTACAAACTCCTTTCCCTTCCCCTCCCCACAACAGACACCCTGTGAGGTAGGTGGGGCTGAGAGAGCTCTGACAGTAACTGCTCTTTTTCAAAAACAGCTCTTATCAGAGCTACGGCTTGCCCAAGGTCATCCAGCCAGGTGCAAGTGGAGGAGTGGGGAATCAAACTCGGTTCTCCCAGATTAGAGTCCGCACACTTAACCACTACACCATGAGGGGCCCGGCGGTGGACCTGCAAGGCCGGCGGGAGTGCAAGGAAGCCCCGCGAAGGCCCTCCCTGGCCCCAGGCAGGCAGGGGTGGGGAGAAGCAGGGAGGAAGCAACTTACCCTCCCTCTTCTCCTGCCTCCTCCTGGCTGAATGAGGGCCGGAAGCGGGGCGGCCGGAAGCAGGGGGTGGGGCTTCGTTATGTGCCCCGCATCCCCGTACCTCACCCGGGGGAACTGCGATCCCCCGCGATCCCCCCCGAAATGATCTCTGACTTTGAGAGGGGTTTAGGATTGCAGACCTGCTGGATAACAGAATTTACAAGTAGGAACCCGCAAGGACTTGCAGGAGGCATCTCACTTACTCCTCTCCCACTATTTCTTCTTTCCCTTTCCTGAAAGCCCCCATAGTCTCTCACCTTTTCCTTCCTTCTTCTCTCCTTCTAGGGTTGCCAACCTCTGGGTGGGGTCTGGAGATCTCCTAGAAGCACAACATATCTCCTAGCTACAGATATCAGTTCCCATGAGGGTTGCTAGATCAAGGTTGGGAAATCCCTAGAGATTTGGGGGTAAAGGTTTAGGGAGGAAAGCGGCCTCAACAGAGTATAGTGCCATAAAGTCCACCCTTCAAAGTAGCCATTCTATCCAGGGGAACTGATCTCTATCCCCTGGAGAGCAGTTATAATTCCAGGTGATCAGTTAGGGTTGCCAGGTCTGGATTGGAAAATACCTGGAGACTTTGGGAATGGATCCAGAAGAGGGTGGGGTTTGGAGAGGGGAGAGGCCTCAGCATGGTACAATGCCATAGAGCCCATCCTTCAAAGCAGCCATTGTCTCCAGGGAAACTGATCTCTGTCAGCTAGAGATCAGTTGTAAAACTGGGAGATCTCCAGGCCCCATCTGGAGGCTGGCAACCCTAGGTGATCTCCAGCCCTGACCAGGAGGCTGGCAACCCTAGTTCCCAGAAGGAAATTGATGCTTTGGAGGGTGGAGTCTATGGCATTATACCCCTCTGAGATCCCTCCCCTCTTCACCACCCCCCTCCCCAGGCTCCCCTCCAAATTTCTATGAATTTCCTAACCTCTTTCTCTCCTCTTGGCAAGCCCAATATCCTCTCCCTGCCTTATTCTCTCCTTCTCAGCTATTCACCAACATACCTTTTATCTGCCTCCCATTTTCAGCTGTATTTATTCTTTACTTCATTCATACCCCACCTTTCTCCACACCTTACATTATTCTCTTCTCCTTTTCATCCACACAACAACCCTGCAAGGTAGTTAGGCTGAAGGTATGTGACTGGTCCAAAATCACCCAGTTAGCTTCCACAGCAAGGTGGGGATTCAAAACTGGGCTTACTCTGAAGCTCTAACCACTATACCACACTGACTTAGGTTCAATGCTGCTGAACAGTAGCAAGCAGCCAGGCCTAGTTCAGTCGGATGGTATCAAGTCACCCAGAGGTTGCTTCTGGGCCTAGAGTTGCCAACCTTCAAGTGAGGCCTGGAAATAACCTGAAATTACCCGAACTCTAGGACAACACAGATCTGTTCCCCTGGGGGAAATGACTGCTTTGGATGGGGGACTTTATGGCATTATATTTGCCAGAGGCCTCTCCCTTCCCCAAACGCTGCCCTCCTCAAACTCTCCCCCAAAATCTCCAGGAATTTTCCAACCTGGAGCTGGCAACGCTAGCCAAGCCTGGCCCCAATGAGTTCTCCCTCAGAGGCCAAAATAGGGCTGGAGAGGGCCCTGCCCCCTTACCCTGCATTTTTACGCGCAGAAACAGAAGCCTAGAATGCTGTGGTTTGCATAGCAACAAGCACTGACAGAACCTATTGCTTAAAGCTACAGATGCTCCTTTTATCATTTTTGGATTTTTTTAAGCTGCCCAGTTTGGATTTTTTAGATTTCACATTTCTCCCTTTTCGGGTTTGTAGAAAGATCTGTCTTGTCCATCCACAGCTCCAGTCACCAGTTTTAAGTATCCAAAGATATCCAGACTTCACTATTAGCATATAAGGTATTTTATATTCTGACTTTTCGTCTATCATGCAATATAAGAAAAACTGGGAATAGACGACCTAAGAAGGTATAAACATTCAAGTACTATAATGTATATGCAAATGTAATCAACTTTATATTAAAGCTTAATACTCAGAATGTACAAAATTACAATATCAGGGCATAATAGCCAGAGGTATGCAAAATTACAATACAAAAGCTCATTAATCAGAACATAACAATGTAGCAGCAATATAGAAACAGTTCAGCAATATAGAAACAATTTACAAAGCAGTTTACAAAGCAGCCGGCTTTCACTTCGTTTCATGGTGAAACGTCATCAGAAGCAAATCCAATGCAAGACAAAATTTATTTCACAAATATATATAGCTAATAATTCTCTAGAATAAAGAACCAGCAATAAAGACTTTGTGATTTTCTACCAAGTATTGTGTCTTGATATCTCTTGGTTCATAATGTCACCTTCCTAGTTCATAGAAGCACCTTCTCCTCTCAGGTTGCTACAGATAGTAGTGGGACTAGCCCTTAGTTTCTAAAAGAGAAATATCATATGTAAATATAATACAACCAGTAATATATTATATTTTATATAATATATTTATATTGTATAAAATCTCTCATTTTGGACCTCTCTGCATAATGCTAAGCTCAAGGCTAAGGAAGTCTCTCCATTCTACCAGTACATACTCTGCATAAATATCCTAAGTGATGGCACCTGTTTGTATATTTAAAGAGCCCCTCATCTGTATTTGGTAAGAAACAAGTATTTCAGATCCCTATCTTCAAAAATCATTCACAAAAAACAAGCATAGTCTATGTCCTGTAGGATGTTGTGTTTGTAACCGATGTATCCAAAATGCCTCTCGCCTTGCTAAGGCTTTTCTAATATCAACTTGACTATAGTGATGAGTCTCAAAGGTTTCTAACACAAGAAAAGTAAAGTCAGTGCAACTGTGCCCCTGCTCTATAAAATAGGGAACTAGTGGTGATTCAAGATGTTTCTGTCGGATACGAGATTTATGCTCAATAATACATGTCTGAATAGCTCTTGTGGACATACCTACATACATTTTAGGAGTAGAACACCCACAGAGAATAAGGTACACAACCTTTTTGGTAGCACAGGTTGTAATAGGCTTACCAAATCTCGCCAAATCGCGGCGGGGGATCTGCATGTCTTCGCAGAATCCGTGCCGTGGGGACGGCGAGACGCGTTGCACCCGCCGTCGCCAGGACATGATGCTACGCATCGCTCTGGCAACGGGGCTGTTTGGTGCCCCATTGCCAGAGAGACGCAAAGCGTCACATCCTTACAACGGAGGGTGCAACGCATTTCGCCGTCCCCGCGGCACAGATTCTGCGAAGACATACAATCCCCTGCCGCAACTTGGCAACCCTAGGTTGTAAATTGCTTCAATGTGACAGTTAAATTGATAGATGGAAAAGTGATACTATCAGTCACAATGGCAAGCGCACAGACAGAACATCTACACCAACGATGGTGTCCAGCATGAGCTGGGAGGCTTCTAGCAAGACTCAAAACATCAGTTCGAATTAGAGAGTCCCTAATACTTTTAGTTCTGCAAAAACCTATTAAAGGTTTTTCACTACATCCTGGAATATCACTGACTAAATGCCAGTGTTTGTAAATAATTTTCTTGATGCATTCAGCATTCAGCATTGCTAGTATAATCCAAGGCACAAGATATGCGGTTAGATGTTGTCCGTACTTCATGGGCAGAAAGTAAACTATTCCTAGACCTACATTCTGCTCTTGCTGAGGCTTTAGCTATTACTGTTGTAGGGTAACCTCGAGCTGCAAACTGTTTATATAAGATATTTCTTTCTACAAAATAATCCTCATGAGAAGTACAATTGTGTTTAATACGCAAGAATTGGCCAAAGGATGTTGGGCACGATATGAATCAAAGTGGAGGTAGGAGTTCCTATCAGTTGGCTTAACGTAAGATTTTACAGCTAGTGATCTAGCTTCAGTGATATACACGATGGTGTCCAAAAAATTAATCTCCATCCTATTAAATTGTGCTGTAAATTTAATAGTTGAATGTAATTGACGCTGAACTGCAGGCTGTGGAAGGTCAGTAATTCAGCAGTTCATGACCCGGGTGCCGCATGATGGAGTGAGCTCCCATCTCTAGTTCCAGCTCCTGGCAACCTAGCAGTTCGAAAGCAAGAAATTGTAAATAGATAAATAGGTACCACTTCAGTGGGAAGGTAACAGCGTTCCGTGCTTGGTGTGTAGTCATGCCGGCCACATGACCACGGAAACATCTTCGGATAGCGCTGGCTCTTCAGCTTTAAAACGGAGATGAGCAC
This sequence comes from Gekko japonicus, assembly GCF_001447785.1. Lineage (NCBI taxonomy): Eukaryota > Metazoa > Chordata > Lepidosauria > Squamata > Gekkonidae > Gekko > Gekko japonicus. The sequence continues at coordinate 1,663,057 of NW_015163604.1, read as the reverse complement.
CGCAGCCCTAGAGTCGGATTTGACTGGCTTTCGAGCAAGGGAACCTTTACCTTTATTAATTGATTCAGCCAATCTAGAAATTGTACAAAAAACCTGCCATCCCTAAAAATCAAGAATAAATCATCAAGAAATCGCTTTAAGAAAACAATATGTTGAAAGAAAGGATTGAGGTCAACATTAAGAATCCAGTCTTGCTCAAATTGAGCCATGAATAGGTTAGCTACTGAAGGGGCAAAAGAACTACCCATGGCAATGCCCTTAATTTGTGTATAAAATTCATCCTTCCCGCTTAAATGCATTTCCAACGATGGTAACGCTGGGCAGATTTAGAGGCTTACCTTACTCAGATCGCCTCTGTTTGTGCAACTCTGGCGAAATTGAAACTTTAGACCATCTGATGTTTCGCTGTCCCCATTGGACTCAAGATAGAGGGATATATATCATTCCTATTCTTACGAAGATGAATCTTCCCTTGCAACCTTGGGTGCTTTCAGTATTGTTGTCTGATTCAAATGCCGATGGACTGATAACAGCTAACGTGGCACGGTTCCTGGCTAAGGTTGCTGCTCTCAAGAAACACTGAAAGCTTTATCATCTCTGCAAACACCTGTACCGATTTTAATCTTTGGAGGATTTTAGTTAGTTGGCTCCGCCCCAAGTGTAGTTAGGTTCTTTTAATTCTCTGGGCTATGCCTGGGTTTTATATGTTTACTGATTGTGACTATGTACTTGTCATATTTTATGTCAATTTTATGTACCTATTTTACCCCTTTTGCATTCTCTGTTGGTCAAGACTTCGGTCATATAGACCCGTAATAAATTGAATTGAATTGAAAAAAATCATCCTTAAACCTGAAAAAACTATGTTCAAAAATAATATCTGTTAAATCAAGTAGGGCTGCGGTCACACGCAACATTAGCCACGCAAGAGATACGGAAGACAAGCGGAGTTTCCGGTCGCGATCTCACCAGCACATCTGGGAAGCGTAGCGCTTCCGTGGCACAACTGAGGCTTCCTGCCGAAAAAGCGCAGCAAAAAACTAGTACCTTTGAGGTACTAGTTTCCAGAAACTGCGGGGCAAGGGCGGGCGTCTGATCGCGTTTCCGGTGGTATCCGGCGCCCGCCCATGTCCCCTTGTGGAAAAGGGTTTTTTTCCCCCCATGTCTCCGTGGATGCGCACACGCACCCAACGGAGCATGCGCATTCGTAGTGTACACAAAAAAGAAAACCAGTTCGCCGCGCCGCGCGCTTCTTCATTGCGCGCAGGCGTGTGTTGTGATCGGCACCTCTCCCTTGCCATGGAACCTCCACAGTACCTCCACAGAACCTCCACAGTAGGTCTGATCGCTTTACTGCATGTTAGTTTGCCCCGGGGCAAACAGCCACACTTCTCCTCTGCAGTTTCCTGCCCGTGTGGCAGGGGCCTAAGAAATGTGTAGATGGTTCCTTTAAAGGACTTGATTCCAAAATAGTCTGTATGCATGTTCGAGCCTCTGCATGTGGAATGTTTGTATAAAGCGCAGACGTCCAATGTAGCTATTACTGCGTTTTCAGGAATCAACTTACCTTCCACTTTATTAATGAAATCTTTAGTATCTTTAATATAGGTGAGGATGTTTGGTATAAAGGGTTGCAAAAATGAATCAATATATTTAGCAAGGGGTTCCAAAACCGAATTTGATGCAGAAATCTGATGCATTCTGAGTATCTATCATGACATTCCAGGCTGCAGACAGGACCTCCTGAGGGAGTGTGGAGCCTCCTTGGCTCTGCTCAGCACTCCCAAGGGAGTCAGGATTTAAGCACAGTTTGACACTTTTAACAAATACTGTACTGGCTCCATAGCAGTTTTGTTGACCCGGTTAAGTCCATTTAACTAGCCACAAAAGATTGAGTCTTTCTTGCCCGCATATCTCGAACCCTTAAACCTGATTGAAACCGAAATTTATAATGACTGAATGTTACTGGCTGCAACCTTGGAGACTGATGACAGCCTGGCTGGATCTCATCCCTTGGGTATTTATGAAGCCACTGCATGTTTGTGGCTAAAATAACTGGAGACGAAATCAAGCAAGATTAAATGTCAGTTGTGTAGGTCAGTAAATTCATCTCTCTCAAAAACAGATAGTGGATGATTGTGTGTGTGCGTCTGTGTAATTAAAATTCCTAGGATGAAAACAAAGGAAAGTTTTTAAAAAAGGACAGATTCTATTACTTAATGTTAAGCTGTTCCCTGAAGTTCATGCATGAAATGGCATTCTTCAGTTCTGCTACGTCTGTTCATGAGATCAAAAAGATGATAAATTAATAGTTGCAAATGAGGCTGGCAATGAAAATATTCATGTAGATATTAGAAGCAAAAATATTAACAAGTGTAACTGCTTTATCCAGTCCTATATGATGATAACCTTAATTTGTGATTTGCTGCCTAATGAAGAAACCGCCTGACAATTCTGTCATCATAAAATGCACTAGATTAAAGTACATCATAGAATGGTTCCATGGAGTGGCTTTGTAACAAAGGCCTCCAGCCTCCAGCCCAACCGTATTGCAGAGTTGCCCTTGCATTCCGATCGTGAGCTCAACATGAAGTGAGGAATGTGGCTCGGTAGCAGAGTGCATAGTTCATGCACAGAAAGTCCGATGATTAGTCCTTGGCATTTCCAGTTCTAAATCTCGCATAGCAGGTGCTAGGAAAACCTTACTCTGCCTGACATCCTAAAGAGCCGCTGCCAATCAGAGTAGACTGTTCTGAGTTAGATGACTCAGTAGTCTGACTTGGTGTAAGTCAGAGAGTCATGTGCTGATGTGCTCATTCTGACATCTATTCAGGATAGACAGTATAAGAAATAGCCTAGTAGCCCAGTTCTGTGAGCTGCAGTCCTGGCAAACGAAGTGTTTGAAATGGGGAATGCTGACTCTAATGCCATGACCTGTGGAACAGCATTGGCGTTGCAAGCCGATCCAGACTGTCATTCAGTGAAGATTGGTAAAGGTCTAAGACAGGCTGTGAGTCTCATATAATACACGAAAGAATTACTGTACATGTTCATACTTATTGAAAACACATTAGTAAGTCATGCTGGTTTCTACTTGATTTTAATAGCTGAACTTCATCCGAAGACAGAAGCCCAAAACGATGCCAAGGATGTTTAAAGATAGAACGTTTCGACTGAACGTCTTTTTCAACCATCCTAACAAAAGGAAGGGAATAAAGTTTTTTACAAAAACCGGAATTGTTTAGGACAATTTTACAATGTAACAATAAATTTTATGGTATACATACAGTTTGTAGTATTATTCTTTACTTCATGTTTCCATGCAAGGTACAAAAATTCTAAAGACAGAAATCACATTATTTATTTTAAAGCTCACATGTATGTTTAAAGCATGCCCTTAAACCTTATTTTTAAATAATAATAATACTCTTTTAAATCTTACCTATAACTGGCTGAGAGCAGCTCTCACAAGATTAACAACATTTTATTCGGATAGCAAATCTTAAATATACAACTCTAAATGGGTTCCTTATATTTTTCTATTCAAGTCACATGATGTTAGATCCCAAGAAGCCACCTTACCAACAAGCCAAAAGTGCTTAAACATTTTTCAACTGTTAATTAAGTTCATTTTAACCATACAAATATGCCTATTATTATTAAAGAATCACCAAAAGGATCACAAAGACGGACTCACAACCGACCTAAGTGTATCTTTTAATCTCCTAGGAAACATGATAAGTCCAGCTCAGCATTTAAACCCCTGGGGTGCTCTGACTGGAGTTTAAATATCCAGAATGCCTCCCTTTGCAGCAATAACTTTTTCATATCCATACTCATGAATGGTTTACTTTTCACTACTTCTAATACAAGGCATTTGAAATCATTCGGACCATGATTGGTTTTCTCAAAATGCTGCACCATTGGAGCAGTGGGGTGCTTGTGCTTAATTTTGGATTTATGTTCCAAAATGCGGGTCCTTAATGCCCTTGATGTTTGCCCGACATACCTTAAGTTACATATACATATTAATAGGTAGACGACCGATTTTGTCGCACAAGTTGAAAAATGATGAATGGATTCTTTAAGGTTAATGTCAGGAAAATCCAACGTGTCAGTTTCAATCATTAAAGCACACGCCGCACATCTACCGCAGCTGTGATGTCCGATCGGGTTTCTATTAGTTTCCTGAACCTTAAAGGCATCTGCCCTAACCAACCTGTCCCTTATACTTTGTGTTCTCCTAAAACCTATTTTTAAAGGTAAATGACATGCCCTGATGTCACTGAGAATATGCCAGTGTCTCATAATGATGGTCTTAATGTCAAATGCCTTACTAGTGAAGTCTAATGCCCAATTGAGTCTATCGTCATGAGGATGTTCATTCTTATTATTAAACAGATCTTTTCGATCCCGGCGTTCTGCTCTAAAGTGGGCATTTCTGATAACCCAATCAGGATATCCTCTCCTATGGAACTGTTCAGTCAGTCTACCTGCTTCTTTCTTAAAGTCTTCCTCCAGGGTAGAATTGCGCTTAATCCTGAGAAATTGGCTGTATGGTAAATTGCACTTTAAATGTTTAACATGGTGTGACTCAAAGTGTAAAATAGAATTTTTATCAGTCTTTTTGTGGAACGGACGAACTGCCAATTTGTCATTATGTATAAAGACTGTGGTGTCCAAATAATTGATCTCAGAGAGGCTGGCTTCATGAGTAAACTTAATGGATGTATGTATGGTATTTATCCATTGGAAAAAAGGTTCAACTGCATTAATATCATCCAAAATAAGAAAACAATCATCAATATAACGCTTGTAAACAATAAGATTCTTAAAGAGAGGATTAACATTCCCAGCCGCGATCCATTGTTCCTCAAACATCCCCATAAATAAATTAGCAACACTGGGTGCAAACGAACTCCCCATGGCTACCCCTTTAACTTGAAAATAAAAATCACATCCAAACCGAAAAAAACTTTTCTCAAAAATAATGTCAGCCAAATCAATAAGAAAGTGTGTAGGGGGAGTTTTGCAGGACCTTTTTTCCAATGCATTGATCAGGGCCAATCTGGCCTCCTCATGAGGGATGTTCGTGTAAAGGGCTTCCACGTCCATAGTCATCAGGACTGCTCCTAAAGGGATCTGTTTGTTCTCTACAATTTGAATAAAATTCCGGGTATCCTTAATGTATGACTCTAATTTAACCACTGCTGGTTTTAGGAAGGAGTCAATATATTTGGACAGGGGTTCCAATTGGGAATTAATCCCAGAGACTATAGGTCTCCCTGGTGGTGGGTCACCTGGCTTATGGATTTTCGGAAGTACATAAAAGATTGGTACTCTATGATATTTTTGACAAAGATATTGAGCTGTTTGTATTCCAATATAATCATATAAAAGTCCTTCATTCACAGTGGTCGATATAATTCTACTAATTTCATTAGATGGATCATAGTCTATTCTTTTATAACATTCCTCATTGCCTAGTTGTCTATTGGCCTCCATTAAATATTTTTCCCTGTCTTGAATAACTATACCTCCACCTTTATCCGCATTTTTAATAATAATTTCTTGTATGTTGGTAAGTTCTATAAGACTCTCCCACTGTTTTTTGGACATATTATATCTTTTTCTTGAACCTTTCTGTTCCAAAAGTAAAATATCCTCCAATACCCTGCGCTCAAATACCATTATGGAAGGATGTTGTATTGCTGGATTAAATTGCGATTTGACTTTAAATGGATTTACATCTGTAAAGGTCGCTCCTTCAAACATCATTTTCAATTTTATAAGTCTTATAAGTTTAAAGATATCTATTCTTGTCTGGAACGCATGGTACGTGGGGGTGAAAACAAAACCTAAGCCCAAATTGAGAACTTCCAGTTTTTCTTTATTTAAGGCAAGGCTAGACAGGTTCACTACCAGTTCTTCTTCTTGCCCCGTTTGTAACCCTGTCCTAGGCCTCCCTCTTTCCTGTTTTTCGCTCTTCTCTCTAAAAAAGGTCTCCTGTTATAACTTTCTTCACCTGAAGTTGTTGCCGAATCTTCAGCTTCAGTTGTGTCCATATCAGAGACCCGATCCCTTGTATCTGCCCATGATACTCTTTTAGTAGGGACATTGGCGTTAGGGGAACACCATTTATAGACCCTATTAAGGGTATAATCCCTCTGATCCCTATCCAATTTTTTGAGTTTGATTTCTCTTGTTTTTTCCTCATAGAGCCTAAGGTCCTCCTCTAGAGTTTTAAGTCTATTTTCAAATTCTTCCTGGCTAAAAGAATTTTTAAGTTTGTCCTCCACTACTTTAATCTCTCCCTGTATGGTGGTGGCCTCCCGAGATGCCTCTTCAATTTTAAGGGCATGCTTTAAACATACATGTGAGCTTTAAAATGAATAATGTGATTTCTGTCTTTAGAATTTTTGTACCTTGCATGGAAACATGAAGTAAAGAATAATACTACAAACTGTATGTATACCATAAAATTTATTGTTACATTGTAAAATTGTCCTAAACAATTCCGGTTTTTGTAAAAAACTTTATTCCCTTCCTTTTGTTAGGATGGTTGAAAAAGACGTTCAGTCGAAACGTTCTATCTTTAAACATCCTTGGCATCGTTTTGGGCTTCTGTCTTCGGATGAAGTTCAGCTATTAAAATCAAGTAGAAACCAGCATGACTTACTAATGTGTTTTCAATAAGTATGAACATGTACAGTAATTCTTTCGTGTATTGTTGACTTTACAAAATTACTGGGTCCATTTGTGATATTTTGTTATGTGAGTCTCATATGACATCTGAAAGACATTTTGTGTACCATAGCACAAGCTCTGCTGACACAGCTTCAACAAGCCTAATATTGGTCATCATATCCTACTGAGATATTGAGAGGTATGAAGCCTAGGGACCAGGGGTCATTTCGTAGAAAAAGAGCTAGGGGGACTCATTAGCATAACTCATTAGCATATGCCACACACCCTGACATCACCGGAAGTGTGTCATAAGGCCACACCCCCTGACATCACCGGAAGTGTCCTCCCCACAGCCGGCGGCGACCTCCAGCGGGCACCAGCAGGGAGCTCCAGGCCCCGCCCTCCCGCACCTCACCCGGGGGGATGGTGTCCCCCCGTGTCCCCCCCGCAAAGGACCCCTGCTAGGGACACACTTGTCCTGCTGTCAAAACAGAATGCCCCTACGGTTATGACTGCTCTGTAAGCTGTTCTGTTTACCATGTAGAATCAAAGTGCTAAAATTTGCTATTTTATATTTTTTTAAAAACTTGGGTTTTGCCCAGTTTAGCTAGTAAATGCATATAAAATGATTGAAAGACGTTATACACGTCATGCCAGTATTACGCTTTCCTCTGTTCATTCTTTGGATGCATTATTATGTATTAGTTTAACTTTATGGGCAGCTGTGGTGGCTCAGAGGTTAAGACACCGATCTACAGATCGGCAGTTCTTGACCCGAGTGCCGCGTGACGGAGTGAGCTCCCGTCTCTGACCCCAGCTTCTGCCAACCTAGCAGTTCAAAAGCAAGAAATTGCAAGTAGATAAATAGGTACCGCTTTGGTGGGAAGGTAACAGCGTTCCGTGCGGCTCGGCGTTTAGTCATGTCGGCCACATGACCATGGAAATGTCTTCGGACAATGCTGGCTCTTCGGCTTGGAAATGGAGATGAGCACGGCCCCCCACAATCGGATTCGACTAGTTTTCAAACAAAGGAAACCCTTACCTCCTTAACTTTATACTGTTTTATCATTCTGTGGTCTTCCTAGAGAGAGTGCCAAAAAGATATACACTAAGCAATATCCAGTGCTTGGTGCTCCGGCCCATCCATAAAATAAAATTAATTAGCTTTGAAATTTTACTTCAAACTGGGGAAATCCTGTTTCTGGCTTTTATTTCAATAGAGCAAGGGAATAGTTAATGTTTTGCTTTGAGTGTCTGTTGTGACTTAAATAATTTCAAAGCAATTCTTTTGCAATTAAACTGGAAAAATAGCTTGTCGTGGACAGCAGGTATATTGGCCAAGTATGGGCTGCCTCTGCTTACTATGTGCTCTATATTTCTTTTTGATATTTATTTATTGTTTAGGTTGATACCAGCCCCATCCCAGTAGTGTAAAGCAGATAATGTATAACATGGAAAAAATTACAGTAGACTCCCATTAACATATAAAATATTAAGGTAAATTGCTTGGAGGTTGGAGAAAATAGGATATAAATATTTCAAATTATATATTGCTAGTTATTTAGCAGCTTGCTTAGGGACAGAATGGTGGGCTGTACTTTTGGAGGGGGAAAGTTAACTAGAAATATTAAATATTAGGTGTGAACTGTTAAAGACTGAACAAAAAAGTCACCTACAGAAAATGTGCCTCGGTCCTGTAAATTGAATTCCTTAGTTGTAAAGCAGCTGCTAGTACAACTTGCATTATATGGGTTTTGCATATGGATGGTTATAGCTAAGAAGTCTCTTTTGATTAACTTGTGTGTCACAATAGGAGATTCAGCATGTTTAAGATAAGTTAAGTAGGGCCAAACCCAGTTAGGTTTTTTTGTAGGTCAAAACAACTATTCAGTCCACGGCATGCTGCAGAGCTCGTAGATGAGTAGCAGATTGGCCTCAAGCCAATATTGAAACATCTCAAGCAAAACCACTAGTGTAGACATAGCCCAAGAGCATAATAAAAAAGCAATTATACTGCTTTTACCATAACCCAGGTTCCCCTTGCCCTGTCGTGTCCTGTTTCTGCTCTTTCTCTAAATTAGACTGCACAATCCACATTTCCTTCAGTTCCTCTGGAGACCAATTTTGGTGCTAAATAAATAACTTTTAAATACATGTGTGCTAATAGGTTGCTTTGCTGTTATGGTTAAGGGCTCCATGTAAGCAATCGTTATATGAAAGTGCCGTGAAGCCAGCCGGAGAATGGACAGTTATTTATGACTGCCTTGATGAAATTAGCTCCTTATCTGATATATGGCGGTGCTACTGATGTGTGTAAGTCCTTCATAAAACCTGATTGCCAGAGCCTAGGGATAATGTGGCTGTAGTTGAAACAATTTGTCAAATACAATATCCAATCCTGAAGGGGATTTTCCAGCAGATGTGTCCTGTTAACGTTGGTGCTCGCTAAGCGAGATGTCTGGAGCATCTACAAACTAGTCATTATTTATACGACTTGTGATGGATCTGCTAATTAAATCCCTTGAGTTGACTGAAGAACTTACCAGCTGGGACCTTGCTTAAGACGGATGCTTATTGGAAACTAAGAGGGAAGATGTGCACATCACAGACTTCTCCTGGCTCATTTAGTGTTTTCAAACATTTCAGATTGTATAAAGATCTCAGACTAAGCCAGGGTTCAAGTGGAGCTCAGTCCAAAGCTATCTTTAATATCGGGATTAGGGGTTTGCAAAAAAAAACCCAGTATTTTTCAGGTTCAAGTATATTGAACCTAAAAAATATCAGTGTTTCCCAACCAGTACCTGTATGGTATTCGGATTCAGTAAACATTCAGAATTCCCCCAAAAAATTCAGGTCCATTATACCCAATGGGGACCATTATGGTCCATTATAGTCCATCGTTCCCATAGGGTATAATGGAGAATCGATCTGTGATGTCTGAGGCTTGGGGGGGCTGTTTTTTTAGGCAGAGGCACCAAATTTGCAGCATAGCTGCTGGTACCTCTCCTCAAACAAAACCCCAAGTTTCAAAAAGATTGGACCAGTGGGTCCAATTCTATGGGCCCCCAAAGAAGGTGCCCCTATTGTCCATTGAAACCAGTGGAGGGGTAAGGTGTTTAAAAGGATCACATTCTCCAAGCCACAATCCCTTTAAACACCTTCTCCAAGGGTTGAGTTCACCCAGAAGTTGTTTAAAGGGACCACAGTCCCTTTAAACATCTTCTCTAAGGTGTGAGTTCACCCGGAAGGTGTTTAGCGGGACTGCAATCCCTTTAAATACCTTCTCCAAGCCCTTTAACTTCAGCTATCCGGTAGTCCCAAAAAAACCCAAATATTTTTAGGGACTGGCCATTTTGCATAGCCAAAAAATGACCAGATCTCTATCTGGCTGAAAGAGGGTCTGGAAAATAAGGTACTTTTCGGATATTTTTTCAGCTCAGATGTACCCGTACGCACACCCCTAATCAGGATTCAGTCCATGAACAGGAGAAGTAAATAAAGAGGAGTTTACATTTGAACCATGTTATTGCCTCAACCCAGAACATCCGGAGTGGACTTCCATACATCTCAGCTAGAAAGTGGGTGTAGATGACAGCCAGTGTGGTATGTTATTTAAAGTGTAGGACTAGAATGACCCACGTTCAAATACCCAATTGCTATGAAGCTCACGGGGTGACCTTGGACCAGTTACTTTCTGTCAGCCTAAGCTAGGTAACAGGCCTGTTGAGCAGATGAAATGTGGAAAAGGGATTCATGCCCACTCCTTAGAAGAAAGGCAAGATAGAAATGTAATAGAATAGTTAACACACCAACAAAATGCTGGGATATGTCTCAGCTATTATTTTAATAAAATAGAATATTGTAAAATATTCCAGAAATTCACTCTGTGGGTGTCAGTTTACCTTTTAAAATTACATTATGAAGTGATTTGTTAGTAAGGATATCCATGAGAGTTTCTTGCCCCCTAGCCCTGAAGCACTCAGACATTCTGAGTTAAAGTCAATTGTCTCAAAAATTAATTTCATTTTCTCACAGTAATAATTAAAACAATTAACTAATGTGGTAATTAGCATAGTTATCAAAGCTATCTTTCTGATGTTCTAAAGAAATTAATACTTCAACGGTGCAATCCTGAGGACTGCTGTGGCAGTCACCAACACAAAAGCAGTACCATCACAAAAGCAGTACCCTCCCCTTCCATGAAGAGACAGTAGACAGGCTGGAAGGACCCAGCAATAGCTCAACCCCAGCAGAGTCATGTGACCCAAGTGCCCTCCTAGCCCATGGGAGAAGGGCACCCTTGTAGAAGTCAGGACACCCACACAGAAAGGGCTTATGATCCCCATATGCAGAGAGGCCAGAAACAGGCAAGAGCCTCAGAGCTGATATTTTGCCCCCATAAACCACAAAAGGGAGGACAGAATGGCCAAGCTGCTGTGACACCCTGGAGAACCATCGGATGCCTCTGTGCTACACCCATGGCAGCAGCTCCCTTGCATCTACCCTGAGTCCCCTGCGCCTCCACCACCAAGCTGCATGGTTTATCAGATACCAGCAATGATGTGGGGGAATGTGGGACCCCGAAACCCATTCCCTCCATGGCAGAATAGCCACACACACTCTCGAACCTCTCATCAGCCTGTTCTCCATGCAAGCCGTACACAGCAGCCAGCAGTGTGTGTGGGTAGGTGGTGGGGGGACCAATGTGTGGGTTCAGTCTTCACAGTGCCACTGGACCTCTGCAGTCTTTTGAAGCAGAACAAAACAAAAGTCCAGTGGCACCAGAAAGACCAACAACAGTGATCCCAGCTAAGGTATCCCTGAGAGACCCCCACCCCCCTGGATGTGTGAAGAGGCAGCCCCAAAGGGAAGTCAAAGAAAAGGTAAAAGAGGTGGAGTAGGACTGTGCATGTAACTAGTCTCTTCTGCTCACAAACAGACAGATAAGGAGAGAATTGTAGAACACCCAAGACTTGAACAGCAAATCATGAGGTCCAATGAGTGGTGTTACCAAGTCCCTCTGTCCAGTATGGCATCTGTGCCTTTGTGAACTGCTGCAAAGGCCATGGGGACACAGGTTGAGCTGTCCCTAGCACAGCATGCAAAAGAGTGAGACGGACTTGTTGGGTGGAAGGCTGCCCAAGTCAGGATGCTCCAGAAGCCAAACTGGAACTGATGACTGAGGAGAGTGGCAGAAACTGCCAAGCCTGTGCAGATGCTAAACAGAAACATGTGCAGTGAAGGCAAACAGGACAGAGGCCGTGCTAACCACAGCCATGCATTTTGGGTCACGCTCCTAGGTCTCCCTGCCAAGCCTGTGCAGATGCTAAACAGAAACATGTGCAGTGAAGGTAAACAGCACAGAGGCCGTGCTAACCACAGCCATGCGTATTGGGTCTGTGGTTCCATTTCCGGGGGGGGGGCTCCTGTTTGCCAGGGAACCCCTTCCCCCAAGGTGCATGTGATAGCCATCCAAAGGACACTTTTTGATCATGTAAGGAAGTGTTCTGCAACTACAGTTTCTTCATCCTCTGCTGCTACTGCACAGGGCCCTGATCCTGCAAAACAGTAGGAGCCATGGTTGCTTGGCCAGTTGATCCTCAGAGCATAGAGGAGTGGTTGCCAGTCACTCTAAACCACAGTTGTGTCCTGTCCTCTGCCTGGCAAAGGAGTGGGCTAACAGCCCTGTATAGGGCTGCCAGTGCCCCAGTTCCCTCACACTTCATAGGCAGTTCTCCTGGGTACAGTCCCTTTGGAATATGCCCCATTGCATGACGAGGGACATAATGCTGGGTTGTCCTTGCATGGGTTGCCCCCACACACACCCCACTTGCCTCAATAGTGAGGCAGGGGCCTGCACTGTCAACATGGGACCCAGGCTTGTGAGAGGGGGACAGGGGAGGCAGGTGCAGACTGCCAGGCAGGAACAGCTGGATTCCCGCCCCTGCTCACCTGTCAATGCCCCTTCATGTTGAGTTTCCAGAGATGGGGTTCCTATTAGTGTTCTGAAATGAGATCCGTTACCCATATGGGATGTACTTTACCCTCAGTGGTGCATAAGTACCTCCTCCGTGCCTCTCCCTCCACCAAAGTGCCACTGCTGTACATTCTAAGTCTGCGTGGCAGAGACCACTGAGACAGAGTCCCATGCCATGTGCCCTACCTACTGAACTATATGGCTGGGGTTTGTATAGTGATGCGGGGTTGTGATTGGATGTCGGGGATGCAGCTGTAGTCCGTGTCCTGTGCTGCACCAGGACTTTAGGGCAGGGCTGCACCTGTGGGGGGGGAGGATACTTGGCCTGTCCCATTGTATGGGCACCTGTGGGCTGCACTGTAGTTTTTAATAGCATAACTTTTTGCTGGTTGGGGGGGTCCTGCCATGCCCCGGGTTCATGCCCCTTTCCCTGCTAGCACGTGGACTTGCACTAGTGTTGCTCTGAGATGCTGCTACACAGTACCTGCTGGGGCACTCCACTGGTTCATCTCAGAGATATGCCAGCAGAACACCTTACGATTCCCTGTTTGCTTTCCCCCCGCACAAAGATTGCATTGTGAAAACACTTGACCAATAATTAATATTATTTGACCAGTCCACCAAACAATTTTTATAACTGGTCAAATAGCTGGCTAGACCTAGGTGAGCGAAAGCACTCATGGGTTAGTTAGAAAGTATGATCCTCTTTGTGTAACCTTGTTGGAGATCAAGTTTAAATTGCTGAACAGAATGCACTGACTCTAAAACGTAACCATCTGTGAACATCACTGCTGGAGAAGCTGTACAGATAGTGTGAACTTCTGCACATGTGGTTGGCTTGTTTAATCCTTTAAAAAATCCTGCTCAGTGTAATTGGTATTATAGAGCAAATCATATCAGTAACACTCCCTGAAATCCTTCTTGTTGGGCTACCTGGATGACAGTTTTTCAGAGAATCTGTGGGAAAAATGAACCTCATTATCATAGCAAACGTGGGCACAGCCTTCTTTCTATTGGAAGGGTATTAGCCAGTGACTTAAGAACGTAGCACAATGGTGATATTACCCTATTATGTTCCATAGAACTTTAGATGAGGTTCTTGTGCAATAAGGACATTACAAGGCTGTGCCCTGTCCTTAGAGCATTTTACTTTAATATAATTTGTTCCATAGATACCAACTGTACCCATGAGGGAAGGATTTTAACCTTGAGTAGATTGGTGTCTTGACCTGGATAGCCCAGGCCGGTCCAGTCTCAGTAGATCTCAAAGCTGAGTAAGGTTAGCCATGGCTAGTATTTGGGTGGGAGACCTCCAAAGAATACCAGAGTCATGACACAGAGGCAGGCAATAGCAAACCTCCTCTGACTGTCTCTTGTCTTGAAAGCCCCACAGGGTCGACCAAAGTCAGCTGTGACTTGACAGCACTTTCCACCACCAGATTGGCCTCTGCTTATTTCATATTACAGGGTTCAGAACTGAGACAGTATAAATTTACTTATTTTTTTGGTGATGTAATGTTTGCTTTAACATAGTCTTCTTCTTTTTTCTTTCGGTGTACCACAATATCAGTTATATTCTGATATATTACTTAAGAACACTGAAATAGTAACAGAGCCAAAGAGCTATTTTCAGGATATCAGATGGCTCAAGCAAACCCAGTGTTTTTGTTTTGGGGGGGGGGGTTCATCCTTTGAAGCACACACACCCCACCCCACTGTATCATAATGTACCTTGGAATTCCCCTCAATTTCAAAAGTGCTTTCCCATATCCCATAAGGGAGGGGGCTGTTATGTAGCAAAGAGAGAGAGAGAAAGAACATGATACAGCTGCTCTCTGAAACACAATATCCCAGGATGTCCTGTTACCCCCCTCCTTTTTCCACCTTAAAAAGCTGCTTGGGGGAGGAGCAAAGAGTGGGGAAAGCACTTAAACCTTTCTTGGACCACCTTTTCCATGCTCCAAATAGCTCACTGGCAACTCCCCAACCTGCTTGGCTTAATATATAGACATGTCACGGGGTGCAGCCTCTTGGGGGAAACTTGGACTGGGGAAGTGGCAGGGAAGAAGAGGTCAAGGACCCCCTTTCCCTGCCACGTCTCCACTTGATCAGTCTTTCCCAAAGTGGCTTTTCAAATTGGGGGGGGGGGATCTCTTTTACATTAGGGTTAATCTGCTGTTCAGTTGAGATGTTGTCCATCTATTATTTGACAACAGGCAAATATTGTGGAATATTTCATGAAGACCGGAATGCTACTGCAAAGTATCTCCAGACTGGAAAAGATGGACAGCTGCAAATGACTTTTGTTTTGTTTTTTAATAATAACTAATAGTTTTCTGTTTTTAATTTATATTTTTAATTTTAAAACTCTAGTCTCATTGTATGAGACAGGATGCTGGACTAGATGGACCATTTGTCTGATCCAGTTCTTATGGTTTTCTTAATATCCCACCAATATCTCCCCACCTGTAATTTAATCCCGTTATTACAAGTCCTGTCCTCCACTACCAACTGAAACAGTTCCCTACCCTCCTCTAAATGATAGCCTTTCAAATACTTTAAAAGCCCTTCAAATAAACAGAGTAATCATATCCTCTCAATATTAGATCAAAGCTTCTTTGACGTGTCAAGTCACCAGTCCTAATTTCTGTGTAATATGAATCTAGAAGCCAAGGCTGGCTTCCCAAACCAAGAAAGACTGGTGCTTCTAGAAGTTAGGCATGGGCCAAAGTCCATAATTGTTCTCTTAATGATGTAAATTGGAGGCTACGTCGATAAAAATTCATAAAATGGTAGCCTTTCTACTGTAACGAGTAAACCTTGGGGCATATTTAATTTTGGGTATTTTAGTCCCATTTTGTTTGCATCTTAATTTCCAGCGTTCTCTGTCTGGATTTGATTACAAGTCCTCTGCATTGGTTCACAGATGTGTATTTTCATGTATATTTCTAACCAAATGCTTTAAAACTACGAAACTGGTATATTACTAAGGAAGCATACCAGTTTCTATAGTCAAAATCATTAAAAGCTTGGTGTTGAGGGAACAAACACATATCAGAATACTGCAGCTCAGGATTTGGCTTTAGGTGTCTTTTCTCTGCCCTGGAAATTGTAGGCCTTCATATCAGTGCTCAGAGTAACAGAAGTGTCATTCTATATCTCCTTAGGCATTCATCAGTACTGCCGAAAACACAAATATGTTCCTGCTGCAGATCATTATTCTGCTCGCTTCTTGAAAGCAAAATAGTACTACAGATATGAATCTTGAAATGTTTTTGGCACTGAGGTTTAGAAGAGCTCTGCTGTCTGTCTGAAAGCACTAATGGAAATTCCAGTGGATCACGATGAACTCTGCCAACCCTCCTTTCAAATTTGGAATATTTTCATACTTGGCTTATTATTTAAAAAATCCTTAGAGGAATTTTTGGCTATATGCATGCTACATTTTCCACCCCTAATGTCCCACGCAATGTTCTTTTTAAAAAAATAATAATTATCATCGCAGTGTTCTTTGTGTAATGAGTCATTAAGGTTTAGCTTAGTGCCGCTGAAATATTCTTCACCAGGAATTTTGTGGGATTGCTTCCAGGCTATTCCACAGGCAGTGCTGGAACAATATGGGAGAGATTCCTCTTCTGATTTTTGTTTGTTTGTTTCTTGTTTTGAATATGTAATAGTTAGGGTTACCATATTTTGAAATGCAAAAAAGACATGTTTCCCGACTGACTACTTCAAACAAGGGATCACTATGACAAATCTCATTCTAAATATCCCTACTGTTTAAGCTGTGATAATTGCGACCAACTAGGAATATTCCTAAACTTCCAACTCAAAAAGAGAGCACTTTCATCAGTTTTTTAAAAAGAGCCCAAAAGAGGACAGACACCAAATAAGAGGGCACGTCCTCTAAAAAGAGGACATCTGGTAACCCTATACTAGTTGATACAGTGAATCAGCTTTAGCTAGTATAGCACGAGGTAATGCAAGTCTCTGTGCATGTGTGCTTGTGTATGTGGAATTAACTTATAGAAAATATGTTTTTTTCATTTCATATCTTTTTTCCTGCTGTATACACCTTTGCAGTGCATCTCAAAATTCTGAGGCATACGTGGAGCTGTCCTGTTGACAAGGATCTCCCTATGCACTTCAGTGCACACAAGTGCTTTTCATGTTCTCTGATAGTAACTTCGTGTATGTTCAGGAACCCCCTGACTGTCTGCGATAAACGGCTATGATAAGATAAGCCCAGATATTGTCACATCTTTATGGTGAATTTCAGTAGGATTTAAACCCTTAGGCAGAAGAATCTCTACTATAAGCAATGGTATTTTTTTCCTGGTTGTACGAGTTATGATTCTAATTCCACTCTTGAATTTGATTGAGTAGAAACGCTACATCCAGATGCACAGTTTAAAATTGGCAGCCATAATGAATAACAAGGAACAGATATGTCATATTGACAATGAAGCCATTTCAAGAATGTTTTGTATTGCAAAATAATAATAAAAATCACTGAATTGCTCCTGGATTCAGGGTTGTTGTTTTTTTTCTGTAGAAGAGTTAACAGAAGCACATTTAAGACACAGCAAGTTTTTGCAATATCAGATTTTGTTAGGGGATCACTGGGGTTTTTTGGAACACAGAGAGATGTACTCTGCTTTTCTAGCCTTTGGAAGGCAGCATGAGCTCTGGAAGGTAGCTTTTGGTCAAGTGAAAACTGCATAAAAAAGTTAGTTGTGTTTGTTTACCACCATATTAACTTCTGTATCATCCTCTGGTTTGTGTTTTTGTAATCAGAGCAGTATAACTAACTCCATACTTCAGTCTGATATATTTCACTAGGTTTTTGGAACTGAGAACAATTAGCGAGATTTTTCCCCCCATATTACTTTTAAAAGACCATACAAACACTGTCATAAATCATTTTGGACAAGGGGGATATTTTGGCTTCTCAAGCTGAAGCATCCAGACCTCCCAAGTGACAACAATAAACTTTGGTCCATTTGTCACTTTTGTGCTTTTTAATGCATTATATGTGTGCAATTCAAACACTGGGGTTGAAACAGGGTTTTTCACAAATTATATGCATGATGGCTACTACCCATGCATACTAGCTAAAGCTTTTGTTTTCTTTACTGGAAGAATTATTAAATAATCTCCAGCATATGTTTATTTTTATGTGACAGGCTATGGAGATTCACTGACATGAACTAAGACCATTTTATGCTAGTCTAGTGATTTTAAACCTCCTTGGGTACCATAAAAGGACTGTAATATAACAAGATAACATTTATGGTATAATAATACTTCTTTCTGGCAAAAGTGTCATGAGGAACATAAAAACTTAGGCCCAGATCTATTTTTTTTCATGCTGCTTATAATGATTATGCAGTACTAACCACTCAGCAAAACATAACAAAGAGAAACTCTAAAACCAAGTTTTAAAAATCATGTTAGGAGAATATGGACATACGACATTTATCTAGAAACCTTAGGGTCAGTTCATATGGTCAGAAAAATAGCAATACTAATACTGAGGTGTGATAATATACCTGATCATATGAACTAGCCCTGAGTATCATTTAGATATATCCATGCCATAAAACTATTTGAAGATCATTCTCTCAGGCCTGGTACATCTGAGAACAGAATTTCTCTGAGGCCATGGGGTGGGAAAGGGGTGCGGATGTGTAACAGCATCCTCAAATTGCTAGTTAAACTGATTTAGGTATAGATTTTCATCACAGCTGTGCCCTTTTTTGGAGTAATTCCTTAGTGTTATGTTATGGTTATCTGGTTATGTTGCACAGCACACACAAGCCAAGTTTACACGGAGTCCTGTTTATCTAATTCTCAGTTCTATGATTTTGAACATTTTTTCACTTCCTAAACACTTTAGTTACATCCTACACTTGTTATTTTGTACAGTTACTAGTCTGGGTTCTGCACTTAATCCATTAACCCCTTTTAAATGTATACAGCCAACTGCAGATAAGACTCCTGAATATTATTCCTAAATCTGCGTCCAATACTTTCTGGAAACTGGAATCAGTCACTTTCCATTGCATGTTTCGGATTTTGTGAGTTCCCGTGGTTTGGCTTCAGCATTTAATCATTAGAAAATTCCCCATTAGTTTGTGATCAAGAAAATCTGGAACAATTTTTCACAGTGGCTCAGTTTGACCATTTTTAGAATACCATTAAAAACAAAGATAAACGTTGTGAATGGCTCCTTCTTTAGAAGAGTTCTGGCATCAGCCGAAAACTTTCTCTTTTTTATTCCAGAAGGCTCTTTAGTTAAATGTTGCCCTGAATGCTTGTAAGCTTTTAGTGGCTGCTGTTATCTATTTTTCATTCTTTCTATGCATTTTAATATTGTAAGCCACCTTCAGTATTTATTTTTAAATAGGTGGGTATAAATGTTTTAATAAATATGCATCCTGAAGTTTTTTAACATGGTAGAACAGACAATTGAGTCCCGGTGTGTTGGTTTCTTTGAGTGAAGAATTATTTTGGAAATAAATCTGGGTATACAGGGGAAGGGGTGTATTCAACATAAGCCATTTGCAGTGACGTTTTAAAAAACATAACTCCTGTTTCGCTATCTCAAACAATCATGCCTGGCCAATACCAAGCCTCACTCACTCTCATTGGGATCTGGTTGGTAAAGATGCCTAAAATGTACCCTCTTGAAGGCTGTGGAGCTTTGTGGGTCCTCCTCTGGTTTTTTTACCTGAAAAAGTCTTGTGTCATGAAATTTGCAAAAAGGTTGGCTTGACTCTGAGTCCAGCAGCTAAGGCAGGTTCAGGACCAAACATCTCACCTGTTTATGTGTCTTATTTTTATTCTACCCTTTCTCCAAAGTGCTCGGGATGGTATACGTGGGTTCTCCACTGCTCCATTTCATCCTTACAAGAATCCTATGCGATAGATACGGTTGTCAGCTCTGAGTTGGGAAATACCTGAAGATTTGGGGGTGGAGCCTGGGGAAGGGAGGGTCTGGGGAAGTGAGGGACCTCAGCAGGACATAATGCCATTGATTCCACCTTCCAAAGCAGCCATTTTCTCCAGGGGAACTGATCTTGATCAAATGGAGATCAAATGTAATAGAGGGAAATCTCCAGGTACCACCTGGAGATTGGCAACCTTAGCAATAGGGTAGGCTGAAATAGTGACAGTCCAAAGGACTGATTTGCAGCTATTAGGTGTACTGAGAAGGTTTCGTCATATGGTCAGAACTCCTAAGCAGCTCTGCATTTTTTTCTTCTTCAAAGAGTGAGAAGAGTGGCCTACAGCATTGCTTCCCTCAGTGAGTAGAGTTGCCAGCCCCCAGGTGGGACAATCAAACTACATACAACCGTGATATGGTTGTATGTAGTTTGATTGGTTCACCTCATCTCGTAATTACTCTTTGTTTAAAACCTCCAGGTAGGGCCTGGAGAGCTCCCGGGATTACAGCTGATCTCCAGACTAAGGAGATCAATTCTCCTGGAGGAAATGGACGCTCTGGAAGCTGGACTCTACGGCATTTTACCTTGCTGAAGTCCCTCCCCTCCCCCAAACCCTCCTCTTCCCAGGCTCCACCCCCAAAATCTCCGGCATTTCCCAACCCAGAGTTGGCAACCCTATCAGTGAGGGTGGGTAACCTGCACTATTGCAGGCTAGATATGTATAGGCATCCCCAAATTGTCTGAAGTAGAGTCTCAAGGAGAAGAAACTCTCAAGGTTGTGGAGGGCCGTTATCACTTGAAAGCTTGAGCCTAGGGCTGCCAACTCCCCCGGTAGGGTGGAAATCCCCCGCCCCAGAGGCTCCGTTCCCAGACGCCAGTGAATCGGGGCCCGGGGGGAACCCCGCCCCAGCGTGCGCGTCACCGGAAGTGATGTCGCACGCTGGGGGCGGGGCCACGCCATTTGAGGGGAAAACAAAGAGTTTTCCCCTCAAATGGCGTGGCCCCGCCCAGCGTGTGACGTCACTTCCGGTGACGCCCCGGCGGTGCGCGCGCGCGCACACGTTCACAACCGGCTCCAGGAGCAGCAGGACACTCCCCCACCGGTAGGATTTTTACATTTGGCAACCCTACTTGAGCCGTCCTCTTGGTACTTGAGCCGTCCTCTGAGGGAGCTGGATTATTTTAGCGGCAGATCATTATGAGCATGAACTTCTAAATGAGAATGACACATATCTGGTGTATATAAAGCAATCCCTTCTTTGTCATATTGCCTACAGCGGTGCTCGTAGTGGTGCTTCTGAAAACATCATAATTAGAATAATTTAAACAGTGTGCGGATTGCCACAGACAGCACATACTCCATGTAGGAGTACACCCAGGGGGATTCAAAATGTATAACAGCCACACTTAATATACTCCTACCACCAGCACCTCACAGCTGCCACTGCTGGTTCTTTAGCACTGGCTAATGATCCAAAACCACTGCAAACTTTACTCCTTTTTCTAGGATGGGGAGATATGAAACGCGGGTCTCAGAAAAACACATGTGACTGTTGCCCAATAATACTCCTCGTCAGCAGATCAAGTTACAATGGCCTAGATGGTTGTACTTGGCAAGCGAGTGTTATTTATTTATTTATTTGTTTATTTAGGCTTTTATATTGCCCTCCCCACAAGTAGGCTCAGGGCAGTGTACAACAAAGTTCTATAAAATACATATAAATACATATAAAATCACAAATAATCTAAAGTACAATTTTAAAATAACCAAAACCCACATGACACCATAATACAAATTTAGTCCCCCAGTTTACTTTACTTTGACAATATTTTAACAGTGGGGAGAGAGGGTAGGAGCAGTTAGTGCACCAGCATCTGTTCACGACAGCATCTGTTCAGGACCATTGATGTTAAAACCAGTTGATGTTAAAAAGCTGTAGCTCTTAAAAAACATTGCTGTCCTCACCTGTGTGCTTGGCGGAACATCTCTGCCTTGCAGGCCTTGCGGAATTGTAACCAATCGCGCAAGGCCCTGATGTTAGTAGGCGGAGAGTTCCACCAAGCCGGAGCCAGGGCTGAAAAGGCCCTGGCTCTGGTTGAAGACAGCCAGACACTCTTTGGGCAAGGGACTTCTGGGGGACATACGAGGAGAGGTGGTCCCGTTGGTATGCTGGTCCCTGACCCTTCAGGGCCTTAAAGGTCAATACCAAAACCTTGAACCTGACCCGGTACTTAACTTGAAGCCAGTGCAGCTGGCAGAGCACAGGTTGTATGTGTGCTGTTACCGGTGTCCCCATAAGGACCTGGGCCGCTGCATTCTGGGCAAGCTATAACTCCCAGGTCAGCTTCAAGGGCAGCCCAGCATAGAGCAAATTACAGTAATCAAGTCTAGAGGTGACCATTGCATGGATTACCATGGCTAAGTTGGGGCGGGACAGGTAAGGGGCCAGCTGCCTAACCTGGCATAGTTGGAAAAATGCCAGCCTGGGGCGGCATCCGGCCAGCTGGCTGGCCATCCATCAACATATACAGCTGGGTGTCATTAGTGTAGTGATGGCAGCCCTGCCCAAAACTCCAAGCCAGCTGTGCGAGAGGGCGCATATAGATGTTAAATAACATTGGGGAGAGGATAGCCCCCTGAGGGACCCCACATATCATCCTCACACCCAGTGGCACCCTCTGTCCCCACTCGCAGAGAAATGAGGCAACCCACTTCAGAGCTGTCTCACATACTCCAACATTGGCAAGACGGTGAACCAGCAGATTGTGATCCACTGTGTTGAACGCTGCTGTCAAGTCAAGCAATAACAGCAGCACCAACCCGCCTTGATCCAGCTGCCTACGGAGATCATCTGTGAGGGTGACCAGCACGATCTCTGTCCCATGAGCAGGGTGAAAGGCAGACTGGTAGGGGTCTAGAACCAATGTGACCTCCAGGAAACTCTGAAGTTGCTGAGCCACTGCTCTCTCAGCTACCTTATCTAGAAACAAAAGGTTCAAGACTGCATGGTAATTGGCCGAATCAGAACAATCCAACAATGGTTTCTTCAAGAGCAGTATTACCATTGCCTCTTTTAAACCTCCTGGAAAGACCCCTGAACTCAGGGACAGATTAATAATGTCTATCAGAGGGCCCCGTATACCCTCGCTACCAGCTCTTACTAGCCACGAAGGACATGGGTCCAAGAGGCAAGTGGTTGGCTTCGCACTCCTCAGTATCCTGTCGACATCAGGCTCAGAGAGCTGGCTGAAGTTGTCAAAAAACTGAATCCAAAGGCAGCCAAGGTGCCTCCAGTTCACAGAATTACAACTACTCTCCAGGAGGGAGGGCAGAAGTCAGCTGCAGTCAGAGGGCCAGATAACAGTAGGTTGATGGTTGGCTGGGAAGGAGAAGGGGTTGCCAACTCCAGGTTGGGATATTCCTGGAGATTTGAGGGGTAGAACCTGGAGAGGGTGGGGTTTAAGGACATAACAAAATTATTATTTAACTAGGAATAAGGCCCGTTGTGGAAATAAATACAACAAACTCTAGAAAGAGGCTTTGGGAGAGTGTCCTGTCAATTTGCTGTGGCAACCTCAGTAGGGTATAATGACACAGAGTCCACCATTTTCTCCAGAGGAACTGATCTCTGCTATCTGAAGAGCACTTATAATTCTAAGTGATCTCCAACCCTCCCCTGGAGATTGGCAACAGTGTTTCCTCAGGAGGGAATGACTAGTTTGGAGGGTGGAGTCTATGGCATTGTACCTGTCTGAGGTTCCACCCCTCCTCAAACCTCTCCCTCTCCAGGCTCCATCCCTCAAAGTTCCCAACCAGGAGCTGGCAACCCTACTCAGGACTGGCCCCAATGAGTTCCCCACAAAGGCCTGGAAAGGGCATCATTCCTTTGTCTTTTTACTGGTGTTAGTCTGACCCGTAATCAACAGTCATACGACTTATAAGAATTGCTGTACATGTATTGTGCTCTGAAGCATTACAATATGATACACAACTTAATAGAATTTATAAACCAAGGTACAACGTCGTCTCCGGATTAATTACCAACGTTTCAAAAAATGAATCTTCTTCAGGAAGTTTTATAGAGGTGGCAAAGCTCTCATTTTCATAAAAGCTAGACAACAAGTCTTAAGCATATCACGATTCAGTAGGACGCTGATCTCAATTAACACGCAGTGTTTTTTTCTGGATCCTAAGCGTCCTACTGAATCGTGATATGCTTAAGACTTGTTGTCTAGCTTTTATGAAAATGAGAGCTTTGCCACCTCTATAAAACTTCCTGAAGAAGATTCATTTTTTGAAACGTTGGTAATTAATCCGGAGACGACGTTGTACCTTGGTTTATAAATTCTATTAAGTTGTGTATCATATTGTAATGCTTCAGAGCACAATACATGTACAGCAATTCTTATAAGTCGTATGACTGTTGATTACGGGTCAGACTAACACGACTGTTGACCTTATATTTGTTTATCTGTTTTAGTCGTGTGTGTCCAGATTTTTTTTGTCTTTTTACTGACAGAACCAAGCTTGGTTGCCTAGCAACAGCCATTGAGGGAAAGTTAGTCCTACAAGAGCCAAGCAGTAGAAATGTCTTCATCGGGAGAGATAGCCGTTTGACAGTTATTATGACAGGGAACAGTGGCTGAGGTGGGAGTGGGCAGGGAAGAGAAGCGGACCCAGCACCCAACTAATGGCACACTTTTGAGTGGCGCTTGATGGGCCAGTGGCTGATGGAGCGCACTACACAGCCAATGGGAGAGCTGGAAATGGTCAATACGTAAGGGAATTATTATATTAAGATTATACTTGATAAAATCACAACACAAATTGTTGCATGTGAATATGACATGTTTTAATTCTAAAATAACAATATAAAATATACGTAATAATTGTTCATTCTCATAAATGGAAATGAATGGTTATCCACAACTATAAATATCTATGGCACTTGACATGGTATTTTTCCTATGGGCTTTTTTCCAGTCACTCCTCATTTCCACCTTGTTCTGTTGTAGGGCAAGCCTCAGACAAAAAAGCTGAGGAAATCCCAAAAATTATATAGGACATGGCAAGTTGTTGAAGACTGACTTCCAAACAAAGGAGATTTCTCTTCCATTTCTCTTGATGTCGTTTTCAGGCTAGAATGAATTTTCTTCCTTTGGGAAGCTACTGTGGTATTGAATGAAGCAGGCATTCGCAGTTATCAACATCCACAGTTAAGGCTGCCATTACCCTGGTGGGGCCAGGGGATCCCCCGATTTCAGGGGCTCCAATCCACTGCGGCCCAGCTGGCCAGCAGAGAAACCCCACCCCCCACCCCAAGAAGCCCCCTCCCAGCACAATGACATCACCCGGGAGTGACATCAACATGTTTCCGACGTCGGGGGTGACACTCTAGGTTTTGGGCAAAACTACAAGAAGGATCAGGAGTCCCCCCATCAGCAGCCATGTACAGCCTGGCAACCCTATCCACAGTTGTTTTCCTTCATGGAAGGTAAAACATACCAATCCCTGTATATTTTGCCTCTTGGGAAGAAAAGAAGCTGGGAGGGGTATGCTTTAGACTGGATAAATGACCGGAAGGGAAAGGATTAAGCAGGTTTCCCCTCCTTGCAATTTCTGTGTTGGACAAGCGGCTCACAGCCAATTTATGTGATAAAAGAAAAGGAGAGAGTAGTTACAAAAATACATCTGGTATGTCGTTTCACCCTCCATGTAGTGGAAAGATCAACATCTCTGAATTTACGGTTTCTCTCTTGTATTATCTTTTTTTGAGAAATGAAAAGGTAATTAATCACCCCACTTTTGTCTGGTGTGAAGATGTTGGGGCTGTACGGCCATCCATTTTTGTGCTGAAAGCTGCCTTATATTCATGAGCCAGCGCAGTGAACAGTCCAGAAGATGGAAAGGCTGCTGGAAAGTGGTTCCATTTTTCAGTGATTAACTTTCCCTGCTTTGATACATAAAACCTAATGTCACCCGAAAGATTTGTTGGTTGCTAGCTTTTCCTCTCCACCTTGCTTGTGGGACGGGGAAGCATCCATAGTTCCTTTATCAGAAGAACAGATCCTAAGCTGTAGAAACACATTCCGTCAGTCCGTAAATCTTCCAGTCTGTAAACATTTCTAGAATTCTTTCATAACCACAGAAGGTAAAAAGGATTAATGTGAATTGTACCTGATGTGTGAAGGGAAAAAATGTTGTAATAATCTAATAAGTGAATTTAGGCAACTGCACTGCTTTCTGTCTGCTGAATATCCATTTCATGACAACAATCCTTTAAAAATGCTACTGGCTGTCTCAGACGCTCCTGTGCTGAGCATAAAAGTCTTGGCACCATAGCACATTATGTCACATAGGGCCATGATTAGGAATGAGCATTTCCAGAACATTCTTTAATTTTGGCACTACAGAAAAGAGTATGTGATAAATTTCGACTGGAGTGAAATTATAGTGTGGTCCTTTGTGGCATCTTATGGGATGGACCCCCTTAAAAGTTTAGAGCAGGAAGTTCCAGGAAGGAATTCAATCCTGAGGCAAAGGAAGAACAATAATTTCTTCATCAAGTATGTTGTGGGTCATTTCCTGCGGGAGCGCACAGGAGCGGAGCTTCGGCAGTAAGGAGCCCAGGGGGCAGGCACATGCAACAAGCCCTGCCCCCTGCTCCCAGCACCCTTCAGTCAGGTCACGAGGAGCAAGAAACAGCCAGGTAAATTGCAGAGCCCACCCACCCACCCCACCTTCAGGTGCAAGCTCTCCCTCCTCTGTGAGTGTAGATCTGCACGTCCCCCCCCCATAGCTAGTGATCCAAAACAGTCCAAGTGGAGCCTGAATGGTGGGTGTTGCCTTCTGACACACTTCCAGTGATGTCAGGGAGTATGGCATGTGCAAATAAGTTATGCTAATAAATTATGCTTTCTAAGTTATGCTTAATAAATTAAGATAATAAATTATGCTTTAAGACCAAGTTTTATTCAGGTACAAGCTCTCCCTCCTCTGCGAGGGCAGATCTACATGTTTCCCCCCCCCCAATAGTTAACAATCCAAAACAGTCCAGTGGAGCCTGAATGGTGGGTGTTGCCTTCTGACACACTTCCAGTGATGTCAGGGAGTATGGCATGTGCAAATAAGTTATGCTAATAAATTATGCTGATAAGCTCCTGCACCTCTTTTTCTACGAAATGACCCTTGGAGGACTGAATGACCCCAGCAGAGGACACTCCATGATCCAAACTAGATTTGTGAAGGTGTCTACCCTCCCATTACTCTTTCCTTCCCCAATTCCTTTGAGATGTTTATTTTTTTCTCATGATAGTTTCTGGGCTTTAGGAGGGAATGTGGAGTGTGTAATTGGTGGTGGGAAGGGGAGTGCAGAGAAGTTTTGTTAAGTTCTTAAAGGGACCCCAATTCCAAAGTTTGAGAAACCGTATTTTGTGGAGAGAGAATGCAAAGGAAAGAGAGAACATGGCATCGTCGTCGTCATCATCATCATCATCACGAACACAAAAGCAGCAGTTCAGGATCAGACCAGTGGTCCTTCTAGACACCATATGCATGCCATGGATTTTCCATTTCCTTGTCATTGCCACTGTGAATGCACCCTTGGCAACCAAGCATCCACACAGGAGTTTTGTGCACACTTTCACTATTTCAGCCCACTGCATGGATACAGACCTAATATGTAATTTAAAGACAGACAGAGATCATTGGTACAATAGGGCTGGATCTGGATCTAGAACATGGGTGTAATACACTGTAATAGCTTTCTAAAATTTCTCCAAACGAAATGAAAATGTGTGGCTCATAATTGGAATGGATATTACCAGCTAATAAATGCTAATAAATTTATTCTCCCTCCCCACGCCATTCCCTTGGGTTGCTGCGAATAATTGCATGATCTTTAGATTACTGAAGCTTGCAAGTATTAGGTCTTGCTTAATTATGGTGTGAATTCAAGCTTGAACAACAGTGGGAAGAAAAATGGAGGGGGTTACTAATGTAAAGTCCACTAAAGTGAATAACCACTGCGTTTTATGTTTCTCACCTTTTGTTCTATGTTTTGGCATAATGGAGTACCAAAAACTGCCAACCAGGTAAATCCCCTAAAAAATTAATTAAAAATGTGATACATGCTTTTACAGATGGTAGGTTTACAGATAGCTTTAATGTTTGAGGGCGGTTTCCCCCGTTCTTTCATAGTAACAGGACTACATCTTAGGTAGACTGCCCACGATTTTCTGTGCCACTAAAGGGTGGCAGCCCTGACCTGGATGGCCCAGGCTAACCCAGTCATGTCAGATCTCAGAAGCTAAACAGGGTTGGCCCTGGTTAGTGTTTGGATGGGCGACCACCAGGGAAGTCCAGGGTTGCTATGCAGAGGCAGGCAATGTCAAGCCGCCTCTGTTCATCTCTTGCCTTGAAAACTCTACTGGGTTGCCATTAGTTGGCTGCGACCTGATGGCACTTTCCACCAAAGGGTAGCAAATGTACTTGCTGAATGCGCCATTGCACTTTTATCTTGTATTGGGAAAGGAGTTTCCATTTGGATGGCCAAACCTGGAACCAAAATATCTTTGGTCAGCCTTGTTTATATATTGCAGAACTAATTGTCAGTTCATGGAGGAGAACTGAAATTGTTTGACTGGCTGATTTAAATGGATTGGCAAATACCTTTGAACAGCGCTGATTTACACAATAAGTCCACTGATCCGACCTATACTTTACTTTAACAGATGACGTGTATGTAGAAATTAAAGAGCAAAGGTATGCATGCAGGAAAGGTTGCGGGAAGGTTGAAATGTTCTTTTAAATCATGAGCATCAATAGATTCGCTTCCTGCATGGCCATCGATCGATTCAGAAGCCTGGTGCAAGCTCATTTAGAATGTCTTTCTGTTTGGGTTTTTTGTTTGCTTGTTTGTTTTTTACACATATACATGCAAGCAAGAAGTGCTGGAAAAAGCTTAGCCCTGGCCTGGTTTTAAATCAGTTTTCACCCAGATATAACTCAATGATGTACCACATTGCCGAAGCAGAATAGGATTATTCCATATGGACAAAGAGGAATTCAGAACTTGTATAGCACTTTATGCTTCCAAGGCATTTATGCTTTTGGAAATTAACTTCATATCATTTGCCATTTGCCTCTATACTGCATCAGAGTCAGGCTGAAGTGAACCACCAGCAGAATCTCATTTCGTTCTGGGGAACTATCCCAAATGTAAAAACAATAGCATGGCCTCTTGTTGTTACGTGCTGGTATATTTTCCAAGGGATAAAATTTACCCTGTGCAGTGGGAGCCCATTGAATCCAGCTCGTCAGCATGGAGTTGTTGGAATCTAGCTCTTTAGCACTGTATGTAAAAGTTTTGAGAACTGGCTCTAGTTTTTGAAGAATACCAACTGAAAACTGCAGTCTATCATAGTCAGAGTTTTTGTGCTGGGGTTGCATCTCTAGCTTGGATAGTTTTGCAGAATACACTGTCCCAGGACATAATATGCCTGTTTTAGTACAGCACGGAATAACCCAGCATGACACGGTGTAGCTACTAATACTCAAGTTGCACCTGTTTGCAGTGGTGATTGTGCTGTTCAGGTGTACATCCGATGAGCAGTCAACCTGCAGGTAGGCAGCTGTGCCCATTTAGCTGCAGGTTTACAATCTGACTACTTTTTTCTGCAGTTTAG
Organism: Gekko japonicus; assembly: GCF_001447785.1. Taxonomy (NCBI): domain Eukaryota; kingdom Metazoa; phylum Chordata; class Lepidosauria; order Squamata; family Gekkonidae; genus Gekko; species Gekko japonicus. The sequence continues at coordinate 1,633,756 of NW_015163604.1, read as the reverse complement.
CCATTTCCCCCACCCATGATAACCAATAGACACACATACATTTGCACAAATTAGTGTATGGCGCATCAGCTCTGTGTGTGTGTCTGTCTCTTATGAGAGGGGGGCATACCTAGTCCTTGCCAAGCATTCTGGTTTTCCCCCCTTCCGTCTTAGCTGGCACAGGCGTGCATTTTGTTTCCCCGTCCCTAATCTTTCTTCAGCAGATTTGTTTACTTAGATTGCTTTCTCTTTATTGTTTCATGATTGCACAAAGAACTACCCGACTGTTCTCGCCAGTAGGCCTCTTCCTCCCCTCCCCTCGCCCCCCCGCCCAGCCCAGCCCTGATTGGGGGGGTGGATTCTGCCTGGCTTGTAATCATCGTTTTGCCTCGGTACACTCTATATTGTTCAGGTAAGCATCTGTTTTTCTCTAGGGCTGCCTCTTCAGCTAGTTTTTGCATGCTGCTTAATCTTGATAGCTCCAGTCCTCTGGAGCGCTTTTAATCTCAAAATCTATTACAGGGTTTTAAAATTAAAACTGTACTTGGTTTTACCTATCATTACACAAGGCCCGTAGCCAAAGTAAGGACAGAATCCAGTTCTTTTTGGGGAAACTCACAGAATTGTAATTTTGAAGGGATCAAAACAATCCTACTTACTGCACAAAGCAGTGGTATCTGTTCATAGTCCCTGCTCCTCCTCCCTCAGTGTATGCATCCTAGCCCACAGTATACAGAGAGTGGGAGTTTATGTCCCCTACTGAAGAGTACATGTCAAATATTAGGTTTGCTGCCTGTTTTTTAATGGTACACCAGCAGTTTCTGAAGAGTGTGCCTCCGATTTGCTGATTTTGTCTGAATTTTGTCTGATTTGCCAAATTAGCAGAGGATAAGTTTATCAGAGATTAGTAGCTGTAGTAGTTCAGAGGAACATCCAGGTTCTGGGGCAGATTACTTCTGAATACTAGTTTGTGGAGGGGGAGCTAAAGCAGAGGAGGACTTTTGATGCCATGTTTTGCATGTGGGTTTCCCAGAAGAATCACTGTGAGCAGCAAAATGCAGGATTATGTTTTAGACCAGGGGTCCTCCTCACACTTTTTGAGCCTGCAGGCATTTTTGGAATTTTGATACAGCGTGGTGGGTGCAGCCCTAAAATGGCTGCTGCAGGAGGTGGAGCCAGCTACAAAATGGTTGCCCCAGCTTGCTGTTAGTCACACATGAAAACCACTGTGCTGTGGTGGCAGCTGATACCGAAGCAGCATTTTTTTAAAAAATCTGCATTTCCAATCAAAAGCCTTGCTGGGCAAAAGCCAAACCCGGCTGTGCCCACTTTGTAAAAGCACTTGGAAGGTGCCACAAAAAGTGTTGGCATGCCTCATGGTCCCCACAGGCACCACGTTGGGTACCACTGTTATAGACCTTCAGACTGGCCTAGTAAGGCCTCAAGCAGCTGAGATTTTCTTTTTAGAAACCCTGGGAAGAGCCAGTTGCGGATCTCCCGGCGTCTTGTCCACTTAGGCCTGTGGAGAAGCAGACGGGGAATTTTATGATGCAAAGAACAGGTGCATCATGAGGGTACAAGAACCAGAACAAGAACTGAACGCAACAGCAAAGAGCAAGATGTGGGATACAGAGAAGAGGAGACTAATCAGACTCAGTTAATTAAAGACAACTTCATTTCAAAGAACAGCTAGCTGACTCTTAGGGCAGGCTAGATGCTATTCTGGGAAACATTGCTGAGACCATGGACAGGTAGGGTGGCATTTGCCAGATGGCAGAAGAAGGTGCCTAACTCCTTTTGCATGCAGTGGTGTTCTTAGGTAGACCTGATGGTCTTATGGCTCCCCCTTTTCAATAGTAATGTATATTACTTCACTTACTTTAAATACAAAACACAAAATGAACAGTAAACAGTAACCTCTACCAATTATGTGTATGAGCTCTGAAGATGTAAACATAAAAGGAAAGGCAAGAAGACATCCACTGCTCTAACAAGAACATTTGGGGGACCCACAGCCAGTCTGGGGTCCTTTCCATGTACTTCCTGTTTTATGAGTCAGGACTCGGAGTACTGAGTGCTGGAAACCTAAGTTCAAATCCTAGTGAGCTGTAAAATGGCACTGGGTGACCACTGTGAAACTCACTTTGACTCTTAAGTCAGTTACATAATTTACCTCACAGGATTGTTTCGAGGATAAAAAGAGGGGGGGCCTCCTCATGCTTCTCTGTTGAGATGTGGAATATAGTACAATCCTCTGGTATATATAATTCTATTTTAAGAACATAAGAACATAAGAGACGCCAATGTTGGATCAGGCCAAAGGCCCATCCAGTCCAACACTCTGTCACACAGTGGCCAAAAATACCAGGTGCCATCAAGAGATCCACCAGGACATTATTTATTTATTTTATTTATTTATTATTAAATTTATACCCCGCCCTCCCCACAAGGGCTCAGGGTGGCTTACAGATAGGGCACTATTGCAATAGTGCCATGCAATAATTTCCCATCATTTCAAGAAGTTTTCTAATTTTTTTAAAAAAATCTGTTTTCCTTGGAACAGTCTGCAACACATTCAGCAATGTCATTTTCCTTTAAAAAAAGAAATTCCTTTATAAAATTTCTAGACCTAAAGCTAACTAAGATCCATTTTTACACAGTTCAGGAAATGCAAAGAGAATGAGATGCAAGACAGTAGTGGAAGTTGCTTTGATGCTTTCCCCTCTTTCTGATTCTCAGTCTTTTCCAGAAAACTGGCATATGGTGTCCACCCAGAGGAGGTAGCAGAAGAAATTTTACGAACAGTGAGCAGGAAGAAACAGGAAGTGTTCATGTCAAATCCTATTGCAAAGGCTGCAGTTTACATTCGCACATTCTTCCCAGATATTTTTTTTGCTGTTGTTGCTGCTGGAGTTAAAGAAAAGCAGAAGA
>NW_015163604.1:1608851-1630323 GCF_001447785.1 Gekko japonicus | reverse complement strand
AAATTAACATAAGCCAACCTCCAGGCGGCACCTGGAGATCTCCAGCTACTTCCCAGACCCTTGGAACCCAGAAAACATGGCACAGGAGGAGGTGCTTTTCTACCTTAGCTGCCACTGCATAACACTCCCCTCCCCCTCAAAAATAAGTCAGAGGTGGAGAGAACCATATCTGTTACCATGAGACTGTCCTCCCATTCTACCCACTTGGGGCAGCAAAATGACTTGAGACAGCCCTGCCTTATAACTAAGCAGAAAGAAAGAAACATGGCTTGCCTCCCTCCATTTTCCGCTTCCCTCTGCCGCCCCACCAGCCACAGTCGGGACACTCATCTGGAGCTTCCTTCTAGATCTCGTTGTATTTCTTCCCACAACGGGCATTACTCCTAGTAAATAAATAAAAGGATTACTGCTGCTGTCACCCCAGAGTTAGGGGGGGAAACAGAGCAGTATACAAAGGCCTTGCTTAATTCATTTTAAACATTTCTATCCCACTCTTTAAAAAAAAAAAAAGCAGCCCTCAAGAGCGGCTTACAATATGAATTATCCCACTCTACTGAGGGGAAAAACCCTCAGAACATTCAAAACAATGAATTAGTACTAACTAAAACCAGGTCATGCTATTGGAAGGGAGAAAACTGTACTTAAAATACCATTGTAGGAATTCAAGTTTCTTACAGAACATGTTGGGTGTAAAGTTGGCTGGAAAATGTTTTAAATAAAATAAAATTTGAGTAAAGAGCATATGGACTTGATGCTTATTTCTTCCCACAGCTTGCCTTGACTGGATCATAAATTAGCCATTACAATGTGTTGCTTTTTGTCCTGGAAACTCATAATAATGGTCCACTCAGCAATGCATTGTCTCCCTCCTTCAGCTCATTAATGAACTTTTAAATATCTTTGAGACACCATAGCAAGCTGAATTATTTGTCTATCTTCTGTTCGGAGAATGACTTGTGACCAGTAAGATGTCCGGTGAGACAGAGTCTAGAAGATCTTCCATGGTACTGGATTTATTCCTGCCATAATACCAGAGCCCAAAATGTCAAGGCTGATGAGTATTTCTGAACAATTTCCAATGCAAAGATAAAAATTTCCATTATGATAGAGCATGGTGCAGATTTATTTTTTATTAGCTTCTAATTTGCAGTGTTGGATAGTCAAATGAGGGGGGGGATGAATTATGCAATGTTTCCATGGGTGTTTGGATACACCATAGCGATAGGGAAGCATAGGAAGCAGCAATGTAGCTAGAAGCGCTGCTCTCATTGTTAACAGTGGTAATTAATATTCAGATTTGGCAACCAATGGAATAAAAGTAATTACCATGCTACCTCTCAGCCTGCAGGCACCTCCTCAAATGAAGAGGCAATAAAGGGCAAGTGAGCAGAAACCGCACATTCAAAAAAGATCTCAGAAGGGATGAGTCCAGGTTTTTCAAATGTCACAGGAGAGTCAAGGGGTTTGTTATTCTAAACACATTTGGGATTTGACACAATGAAGTGCTTCTGTGTCTCATAAGTTATCAGAGCTCAAAAATCTGAATGGACTGACCATTTTTAATTTGAAGAAATAAAATACAGAGAGCACTTGCTGAGGTAGGACAGAGAGCTGGTACAATCCATTCCTGTAAAAGTCACTGCCCTCTTCTAAAGCCCCTGACACTGATCTTTAAAAAAAAAAAAATCAAAAGATCGTACCCTTCAGCATTTCACAGACAAAAATAGGTACATGTGTCTGTGGTAATGAAACTTAGAAAGGCCGCACAAAGAAATGATCCCAGCCTCTTATGAAGGAACTCAACATCTGATACAACTTGGGCTTATAGGCCCTAACTGCAACCATTCCTGAAGCCATCTTAAAACATCTGTTCCTGATTCTTCTTCTCAGAACACCCCCCTGTACTCCGAGGCAGATGGCCACACTTAAACACAGTAAAGTCTTTATTAACTGTACAGTCCTTTCATATACTCTTTACCACAGGTTTTAACACACTGATTCTCATATCACAGATCATCTCTCATCCACATATTGTGACACATTGCTGAGGGTTCTACTCTGAAGGATACTGTGTTCTAGGGCTGCCAAGTCCCCCCGGGGGTCGGATTTTCCCACTTTGGAGGCCCGATTTCCGCCGCCGCGGAATTGGGCCCAGGGGAAAACCCCACCCCGGCGTGCACATCAGCCGGAGGTGACGTGATGACGCCGGGCACGCTGGGGGCGGGGCCACAGCCATTTGAGGGGAAAACTATGTTTTCCCCTCAGATGGCTGTGGCCCCGCCCGCAGCGTGCCCGGCATCATCACGTCACATTCAGCTGACGTGCATGCGGCGCGCACGCTCGGGATGCTGTCCGGAAGCCCCCCGCCGCAACGAAAAACGGACTTGGCAACCCTACTGTGTTCATATGATCTGAAGTAGGGTTGCCTGCTCAGGGTTGGGAAATGGGGTATAATACAATGGAGTCCACCTTCCAAAGCAGCCATTTTCTCCAGGTGAACTGTAATAGGGGGAGATCTTCAGCCATTACTTCGAGATTGGCAACTCTGCTCTGCAATCACCTGTCTTCTGCTGATTTGAAATCCAGGGTGGTGGTGTGTTGGTTCAATATATACTAAGAAACACAGTGGTCCTTCTACAGGTAATGAGTAGTTATAACTATATTGCAGCAGTGGCACTATACAGCATGGCAAGTTGTGCTCTTAGAGTTCGTGTACATGCAGTGACACTAGCAGGGTTGCCAGGTCTGGGTTGGAAAATACCTGGTGACTTTGGGGGTGGATCCGGGAGAGGGTGGGGTTTGGGGAGGGGAGGGGGGCCTCAGCATGGTACAATGCTATAGAGTCCACCCTTTAAAGCAGCCATTTTCTCCAGGGGAGCTGATCTCTGTCAGCTAGAGATCAGTTGCAAAAGCGGGAGACCCCCAGGCCCCACCTGGAGGCTGGCAACCCTAGGCACTAGATATTATGCAAGGTTTAATTTCTGAGGATTCTGACAGGGCATTGAATCCTGAGGCATGATAGTTTAGCAATTCCCACTAAAAATCTTAACAATACATCCCGAAAGGCAAAAAGAATAGGGATAAAATGGTGGTGATTTTTCTAGAAACAAGTACCAGATAATAGAGACTGTCCCTGGTGAATGACAGTCAAGATCTGCCTTGTTATTTATTAGGACTGTGCAAAAAACCCATTTCCCCCCCCGAAAAATCTTGGTATTCCCAAATATTCCCAAGGCTAGTATCATTAGACCATAAGAGGTACCCTGCTGGATCAGATAAGTGATCCATCTAGTCCAGTCTTGCATTTCTCGCAGTAACCAGCTGTTTGCACTGGATTGCCACCAGAGCATAGATGGGTGCCTCTGAATAAGGAGGTTCCCTTTAGTCATCATGGTTAGTAGCCATGGAAGGTCCTGTCTTCAATGAACCTGTCTAATCCCATTTTTAAAGGCATCTGTGCTTGTAGCCATTAATTGTGGAATTCACTGCTACTGATAGTCACTTTAAAAAGAGAGTAGGTGGAATGATGGAAGGTAAATAAAAGAAAAAGGTTTTCTTAATGTAGCTATTAAGGACCATGGAACAGCCCTGCAGTAGTACATCGCTTTACGTAGTACAGTTTTGGTTTGCTTCTTTTTGCTTGTTACTTCCACTAATACCACCACCACCTTCTTTTCTTCCTCTCCATCTTACCCTCTTGTTAATTAAAAACACAGTTCAGTACAGCAGTATAGAAAATAGAATCCAAATTGGGAAAGCCTTTCCCATAGTTGGAGACCAGAGGTATTTTTCTTGATCATAGTAATTTATGAAGCATTAGTTGCCATAACGACGAAATACAGTTTTTAGGGTGTTAGTGAGGTGAATTTAGTAGGATTTTTTTTCTAGAAGGGAAGGGGTACAGGAAACACACCAGTGTAATTTCTGTAAACTGAAGGACTCCATTTACTAGCAAAAATTACATGGGACGTCTAACACACTTGTGTTAGTTGCTTTGAGGTTTATTTGTATTATTTTTACTACTATTTTACCAAAAAATGACCTTAGCACCATGTAACTGCATACAGGGCCACAGATCATTCAGCTGCTGATACGCAAGCCAACAATGACAGAACTTTATCCAACATTGTTTATTTATTTATTATTGGACCCCAAATGGGGGCTCTGCTAGCATAAGAACATTAGAGAAGCCACGCTGGGTCAAGCCAATGGCCCATCGAGTCCAGCACTCTGTGTCACACATTGGCCAAAACCCAGGTGCTATCAGGAGGTCCACCAATGGGACCAGACTCCAGAAGGCCTCCCACTGTCGCCTCCCAGCACCAAGAATACAGAGCATCACTGCCCCAGACATAGTGTTTCATCTATACCTTGTGGCGAATAACCACTGGTGGACCTCTGTTCTATATGTTTATCTAATCCCCTCTTGGAACTGTCTGAGTTTGTATTTGCCACTGCTTCCTGTGGACGTGAATTCCACATGTTAATGACTGTTTAAGAGAAAAGCACTTCTTTCTTTAGTTTCTCTATCCCATGCGTAACTTTGTAAACCTCTTATCGTCACCCCTCAGTCATTATTTCTCCAAGCTAAAGAGCCCTAACCTCTTTAACCTTTCTTCATAGGGAGTGTTCCATCCCCTTAATCATTTTAGTTGCTCTTTTCTGCACTTTTCCAATGCTATAATATCTTTTTTGAGATGCAGTGACCGGAACTGTACACAGTATTCCAAATGAGGCCGCACCATCGATTTACACGGGGGGATTATAATACTGTCTGATTTGTTTTCAGTTCCCTTCCTAATAATCCCCAGCATAGCATTTGCCTTTTCTATTGCCATCGCACACTGGGTTGACATTTTCAGTGAGTTACCTACCACGACTCCAGGATCTCTCTCCTGTTCAGTCTCTGGAAGTTCAGACCCCATCAACATGTATTTATAGTTTGGATTTTTGGCTCCAATGCGCATTACTTTGCACTTGCCCACGTTGAACTTCATTGAACCACACTGAGCAAAAAAGAGTAGTCAGAAAGTACTGCTCAACTAGCACCATTAAAAGAACAAACAATTACATATTATACAATAAAAAGCAGATAAAAAAGAACCTCATTGGATTTATAGCCCTTGATGATTCTCAAATTTCTGTTTTATGGAAATTTTTCTCATATCCCTTCTTTTCTATGAGGGTATGTGAGTGTGCATGTAAAGTGTGGTCAAGTCACAGCTGACTTATGTTGACGTGACAAGCAATATTCAACAAACACTGCAATGGGACCAGGATTGGAGGAAGAAAATCCTGCACCAAGTCGCAAGAGACAAACAGAGGTCCTTTGCCATTGGCTGCCTCTACGTAGCGACCCTGGACTTCCTTGGTGGTCTCCCATACAAATACTAACCAGGGCCAACCTTGCTTAGCTTCCAAGATCTGATGAGATTAAGTTTGCTTGGGCCATCCATCCAGGTCAGGCTTTGAGGGTAGATACCTTCCTCACAATTTCCAGTAGTGTTCTACAAGACCAGAGTCACTGCTGCAGGCTCCCACAACTGGGCTATGGCTCCTCTCACAGCCCTACAGGAGGGCCCAGAATCAGAGGCAGCACCAATACCTGTTAGATATATTCATCAGAAAACAATAGGACACCAACTTGTAACTTCTTGTATAAATTCTGACGTATATGAAGTGAGTGATGCAGCAAGATCGGGGGGGGGGGGCTTAAGTTTTCTGTAAGCCCGTGCAAACTCAAGAGACACCTGCCTGACCTACAACATTGCCGCGTTTCATTTTAAATGTTTTATTTTCAGGCTCTTGGGTATGCAGGGAAAGCTATACTTTCGCATCAACTTCGCTTTTAAATTTCCTGGTGACTTCTTTTCCTTTCAGAGTGCACGGCAGTCTGTCCGGGGACTAATACACAACGTGTGTTGTCAATTTTGGACCCTTCGTGTTAGGAATTTTCCACTTCACAGTTACATGAAATCTGGAGGCAACTGAGAAGAGCGCAGAGCTAAGTCCTACTGTACAAGGTTAAGCGAATGAAATAACAGTGGAGGGGAAGGAAAACAAAGTGAAATGGGTTTTCTCGTGACAGCAGCCTGCTGTGTAGGGTCAAGGGTTTATTGCTAACACTGCTGTCAATCAACCCTGCAGCTGAAGATGGAAAATGGACTTCCATAAATCACACTGAAAATTATCATCCTGCTGATGTTTCCCTTCTCCCTTTTCATACCCATGATTTTTTTTTTTTGGGGGGGGGGATGCATACTTCCCAAGAGCAAACATACTAGACATCTTAGAAATGCTTCTGAAATTCTTACTGTCTGGATTCTGGAGTTCCACATTACCTAATGCTGTTTCTGAACTGGAACCACAAAATAACAAACTCTCAAATTTTCTCAGGGTTTTTTCCCACCCAACTTCCTTTTTACAGAGCTCTGTATATGTTCTGTTTCTCACAGCTTTCAATTCCTGTGGATCTCATGTACATCCTTGATTCTCTTTACATAACCAGTGTGCATTGAAGCAATGATAAAATACTGCAAAAGAACAGTCTGGGTGCCATTTTAGTTTTTATCAAGATTCTTTTCGGTCAGTCTTTAACCAGTGCCCAAGATATCAGTACAGCACTACACACTAGGGCTGCCAAGTGGGGACGGGGGGGCGGGTAACACCCCGCTTTGGAGGCCCGATTTCCGCCGCCGCGAAATCGGGGCCCGGGGGAACCCCACCCCGGCGTGCGCGTCACCAGGAAGTGATGTTATGACGCCGGGCACGCTGGGGGCGGGACCACGACCATCCAAGGGGAAACTCTATGGTTTCCCCTCAAATGGTCGTGGTCCCGCCCCCAGCATGCCCGGCGTCATAACGTCACTTTCTGGTGACGTGCGTGCGGCACGCGTGCGCTCCGCGCGCACGCACTCCAGGATCCACCCGGGAGTCCCCCGCTGTGGAGGTAAGTTATACTTGGCAACCCTACTACACACAAAGGCTCTTGATGCAATCACATCAAAGTTGCTTTTTTGTAAAGTTCTGTCAGTCCACATGTACACATTGGTAATGCAGAAGGGAAGGGGATCTAAGTGAACTGAATTTACATGCTGGAATTCATTCTGGGATGGATTTCAGAAATGTACAACATCTTAATCCTTTATGGTTATTCCTGCCTCTTTAGGCCTTATTCTTCTGCCAGCAGTGGGCACCATGGTGACCTGTGATTTAGACATCGTGTCCAGTCAGTTTCTGTCTTGGAAGGGCTGTCTTGACCTTAACAACCTAATCCTAAATCCAACACACCATCGCTATAACAATGCTACATAATCTCTGTAATTCTACTATCATTGCAATGACATTGTTTGCACATTGCAGGCTGGGATGGTATCACAATTTTTAGGCTCGGGGTACACAAAATGTGTATTTCTGTTATATTCCTTTATATTTCTTTTCATGCATACATAAAGAGGTGCTTTTCATAGCCAATCTCTTGCCTAGTTGATAATTTTTCCCCTTTCTGAGTCTCCATTATATGCAAAGACAGATGTCTCAGTCTTATGAATAATCAGATGTAAATTAACTAACTGAGGTGAAAATTCACCTTGCACTCCTCTGGCCCACATAAAAGGAAACGAAAGCAACCATGAAATTAATTTTATTTACCATTAAAATGATAACTGGAACATGAATTGCAGTGATGTGAAAATAAATTAATTTTCAGCAATCCTCAAATAAGTTAAATGTCAAGTTGTGTTCCCTGGAAATGTTTTAGCACCACTTTTTAAAGGACTTGTTTCCTTGCTTCTTTTACTTCCTTGTAAAAGAACCCTTCTCCCTGATGTGGATAGCCCAAGCTAGCCCGATCTTGTTAGATCTTGGAAACCAAGCCGGTTGGGTTGGCCCTGGTCGCTATTTGGATGGGAGACCATGAAGGAATACCAGGTCCGTGATGCAGAGGCAGGCAATGGCAAACCACCTCTGAAAGGCTTGAAAACCTTACGGGGTCACCATAAGTCAACTGTGACTTGATGGGGGGGGGGGAAATCAGAATAAATCCTCAGAAGGTGGTCATTTTGGAAAGGAGGCCGGGTTCAAACTACACATACTCAAGATTCCCTTCAGTACAGATACCATTTGAGCTGATTTTGATATATTACTGGGGGAAAGGGGGGGACACACAGAAAAGGGTGTCTGTTATTTGTGCTTTTCTGTATCATTTATCAGACTGTGACAGGTGTTCTACCAATTCATTGTATATTTATTAACCCACCTCTGTAAGCTAGCTTCCTTTGGTATGAAAGGTTGTGTTGCCGAAGGACTGTATGATGACTACTGCTATAAACCAATTACATTCTATATTATCTTTTTTCTTGGAGTTTTCATCGTTGGTCTTTCATTCTGATAGCTCTTTAAATCCATTTTAAAGAAGGGAGGTTTTAGCCAAGCCTGTGAATCCTGTCACTCAAAATAAATTATGACATTTTTCCTCAACTCAGTAAATCCAAATCCCTTCCTTTGAGGGTTCGTTTCGGCCCTTCACAGCCTAGTCCTAGAATCTGATACATCAGCAAATAAATTAGAATGGGACATAACTAGCACTGTGACAATGTTATGTAAACTCTTTCACTACACCAGCACCACAGTGGCATTATTCCCATGCAGAAGGGAATGGTATCACAAAACTCAGAGCTGAAGGGCTGGTGACTTAAAAGTGTACCAGCAATAGTGCTGGTGCCATCCTTGGTCCTTCTAGAACAGGGGTCTCCAGTATGGTACCCAGGGGTCATTTCCTGCAGGAGCGCACAGGAGCGGAGCTCCGCCAGTAAAGAGCACAGAGGGCGGGCACATCCAACAAGCCCCGCCCCCTGCTCCCAGCAGCCCTCAGTCAGAGCAAGAAGCAGCCAGGTAAGTTGCAGAGCTCCCCCCAGGCCCCTGGTCCAAAACAGTCCAGTGGCACCTTTAAGACAAAGTTTTATTCAGGTACAAGCTCTCCCTTCTCTGTGAGGACAGATCTGCACGTTCCCCCCCCACACACACACACACAATAGCTAGCAATCCAAAACAGTCCAGTGGAGCCTGAGCAGTGGGTGTTGCCTTCTGACACACTTCCGGTGATGTCAGGGGGTGTGGCATATGCAAATAAGTTATGCTAATGAGTTATGCTAATGAGCTCATGCGCCTCTTTTTCTACTAAATGACCCCTTATGGTACCCATGGGCTCCATGGTGACCGCCAACACCTTCCCTGCTGCATGGCAACTGTTTTTAAAAAGTGGGCAGGGCCAGCAAGGCTTCTGACTGGCCGGTGGAGATTTGATTGGCTGTGCATATTTTTAAAAAACATTGCTTATGACAGCAGCTGCTACCACAGCACAAGGATCTTCACAGTGTTATTGAAAGTAAGCTGTGGCAGACGTTTTGTGGCTGGCTTCACCTCCTACAGCAGTCATTTTTGTGGCAGCCATTTGAGGATGTGCCCACCACAATATGTCAGAATTACAAAGGTGCCCAAAGGCTCAAAAGTGTTTGGGACCCCCTTTTTGCTCTTGAATAAAAGTTCCAGGAAGCGTGGGGAGTTCTGTGGAATGTTCAGGAGGGTTCCTCAGTGAGAAAATCAGTAACAGCAGAAAGTTTTCTTCAGCAACAGTTTGCCCAGTACTACTACTGTAAAGTGTTAGACACATTCTGGGGCATACCTTCAGTATATAGAGATAACAGTGAGGCATCAAAGGCATCCTGCACAACAAGCCTCTGTTATAAAGTTCACGTCACAATCTTCTATGGTAGGTGTTCAGGGGTTTCTCGCCAAACAAGTCCACTGAAAGAGACTCCTGAAAGTCAATAGTATGAAAGCCGTTGCCCAAGAGCAAAGTGTACATGAAAAACATAAGCATGCATAGATCCTCTCCTGTTTTGTTAGACTTACTATCAAGGGTCTGAAAGACTGTTTGGATGCTTTCACTGTTTCCTACAACATGTGGCTTGGCTCACTTGTTAGAGTCAGCAGGGTTTGCCCTCAGGGAGTTTGCTCCCAGGGCTGTAGCAGACCTAATGAACTTATTCCAAGCCACATGATCCAGTAGATGACCCCACCACCATATTGTGCCACCTTTTTTCCTCTGGGAACAGGGGGCAGAGATTGATGGACTTCCCAAATCCCACTGGAAACCAAGAGGGTGCCTGTTACTCTAGCATATCTATCTTTATGCTTTTCCCCACACTCTGCATACAAACCCTGCCTGAACCTCAACGCTGTTGCTCATTAGTGGCAACCGAGTCAGTAGTCGTGGACACCAGTACCATCTTCGATGAACAACATTTGTATTTTGATTGATCAAGATGGGTAGCTGTGTTAGACTGTCTGTAGCCATAGAAAATAACAGGAGTCCAGTAGCACCTCAAAGACGAACAACATTTGTGGCAAGGTATGAGCTTTCATAAATCGCCACTCACTTCTGCAGATACCGGTACCTGAAGAAGTGACCATTTGCATTTTGGTTGGTTTGTTTTCAAACCACAAAGCAGCAAGAAGTTTTCTGTTCTACCACCAACTGGAGAGTGTTGTACCTGTCAAACCATGCTTCACTTCATTCACCTTGGTTGCCATAGTTAATGGGGGGAGGGAATTCCGGCAGGGAGGGGGTGAGTGAATGTGTGAGAGAATGGGACCTTTGCTTCTAGAAGTCATAACCTTCCTCCAAATCGCAGCTCCTTTCCTACCCTTGCATTTCCCAGGGAGAGGTATCCTTGAGCGTTCCTCTGTACCAACTTTAGCCACAGTAACCAAAACATTTATCTTTCACTGGGTTGGGATGGCAACGTTAGGCGTGGTGTGCGTGTGACGTATGCATGGGGGAAGGAAGGGGCTTTTATTCGAATTATCGATATTAAGCTTGTACCCACCAAAAGTCTTCAGTTCTAGCACAGTGACTTACTGGATCTTGCATACAATTCAATAAACTCATCACTGCCAAGAGAGAGTTGTTGAGTGTAACTGGACAGGGGGTCTGACAGTACCTGTCGTATCCATTCTGCTGTACAGCCACACATCATAAGCCTAGCACAGCCTCAGGTTCAGTGCATGGCATCTCAAATAACAGGTCTGGGGGAAGAGCTCTGCCTGAGTGACCTTGGCGATCCACTGTCAATTAGGATGGACAGCACTGGGCTTGATGGACCAGTGGCCTGAGTAAGCATGAGGCAGGTGCATTTGTGCAGAGAATGGAGCTCAGTGTATTCACATGCATGGAAGCTGCCTGTCCTTTCTTGCTCGTAAAGCTGTAGGCTGCAGCTGCCCCAAATGTAGTTTTTTTTCCCCCCTCCTACATCTTGTAAATGGAAGTAGCTGTCACTCATGAGCCTATGAACAGGCCGATATGTCAATAGGAATTTTCTCTTTTATTACTCTCCTTGCCCAATGGGGGAAGACAGCTGTCAGGTTATCACTGGAAATACATTTCCCTTTGCCTCTTGCAATTTGCAGCCGTTTTCTAGTGTCCGTTAATCTACTGCGTACTGTGTGTGTGTGTGTTGTCAAGCATTTTATTCATCAGTTATGTAATTAGAATCATCCAGAAAAGATGGATCATCTGTGTATGCTGGGGGTTTTTTTAAGTTGTTTTTTTTTCCCAGACAGTGTGTTAAAATTAACACCTAAAATGACAGGGCAGGTGAGAAAGGCTGTGCTGGAGGATTGACCCCTGTAATACCAGCCTAAAGATCTGATAGACTAAAAATATCGTGGGGAGGGAAAAAATTGACTGCCAGATTTGATCAAGGTCTTTTAAACATACTGCCATCAGAACACTGGATGTTTCATTCAGATACAAACGCAACTGCTGTTCCCAGTAGCTGCTGGACCCAGATAACAAAGGTGGAGGGAAGAGTGTTGTGTGAGCAGTAGTGATTTTCAATTCACTGTCTTGTGCCCCCTGCTTCCCCCTTTCCAGGTACAACATGTTTGATTGCCTTACTGTCAGATAAGGAGCTCACAGTGGCCAACGTCGGGGATTCGAGGGGCGTCTTATGTGATAAGGATGGAAATGCTATTCCTTTGTCGCATGATCACAAGCCCTATCAGCTTAAGGAGAGGAAGAGGATTAAAAGAGCTGGTAAGCTTATAAAGTTTGATGTTTGCTTCCTTGGGCACTCTGGTTGAATATTGTAACAGTCTTGGGTTTTGTTGGGCTTTTCGGTTACATAATCGTCTCAAGTCTCTCCTTAGGGAGGCCATCCTGCCTCTCTGAGAACCCAGAATGTAAACAGAGAACCTCAAGGAATGGGAGAGACCCGAGGGACTTGATGTTACTAAGAATCAAGCCACACAAGACAGAAATCAGGATTTCCCAGGCTCTTGTACAAGTACATTTTAGAAATATGCCGTCCCAGTTCCGATTGGGAGGGGAGAAGGTTAGGCCTTCCATCCCTGTATGGTTTTGCTTTCAGGACCACCACAACCACTCCTGTTGCTACTATTAAACTTTGGAAGAAAAAGAGAAAGGTCCACAATTTTATTTATTTTTTTTTTTTTTTGGTCTTCCAAAACGGATAGGAACATTGATAAGGGAGTGACCATTGCTGAGTTGTAGCCTGGGGCTACGAGAGTCCATGGCTGAGTGGTAGAGCATCTGGCATGCAGAAGGTCCCAAGTTCAATCCATGCTATCATTAGTTAAAAGGACCACGTAGAAGGTAATGCGAAGGCCTCTGCCTGACAGCGTGGAGAACTGTTACCAGTCTGCCAGTCAAAGTAAACAGTATGTACCCCAGTGGACAAATTCAGTATAAAGCATCTTCATGTGTGTTTATGTGTGATATGTGAAATGATGCAGCAGTTGCAGGCTTAAACCTCCTCTTCCAAGGTAGCCCCTATCTGAATCAGATGTGAAATATCCTTTTTTAAAACACTGAGGACAGCCAATTAAGGATATTCTGATGTGTTATCTTTTTTTTTAACCCAAAGCCTCTTAAGGATCCAAAGAAACAATAAACTAGAGAAATAAACTAGAGAAAACTGACTCATGAAAGCTCATAAAAAGGTAAAGGTTTCCCTTGCTCGAAAGCCAGTCGAATCCGACTCTAGGGGGAGGTGCTCATCTCAGTTCCCAAGCCAAAGAGCCAGTGCTGTCTGAAGATGTTTCCATGGCCATGTGGCCAGCATGACTAAACGCTGAGGCACACGGAATGCTGTTACCTTCCCACTGAAGCAGTACCTATTTATCTACTTGCAATTTCTTGCTTTTGAACTGCTAGGTTGGCAGGAGCTGGGGCCAGAGATGGGAGCTCACTCTGTCATGTGGCACTAGGGTCTCGAACTGTCGAACTACAGACCTTCCGGTCTGCAGCTCAGTATCTTAACCTCTGAGCCACCGCAGCCCCCATGAAAGCTCACCCCCTGCCACAAATGTACTTTAAGGTGCTACTGGACTCTTTTCTACTAGTTGAGCCAGCAATCTGAAGAACAGAGAAACTATTCTAAGTGCCAAAAAATTCATCAGAGATCTTTAAATAAAATATTTTAATTGTTGCCTTCTACAGAGCCTATTAATATACAACTAGCAACACTATATTCCATTTCTTCCCAAACTTCCAGTCCTTTACTACTAATTTTTAATTCAGACAGGGCATGTTTGCCATGGAGATCAATATTCCCCAGGTGTGTTTCCCACCCACCAGCTGTCATGTCAAGCATCACTCACTATATTAATTGAAACTATAACATAATCATTTTCCATTCTCCATATTGGTGGCTGTTGACAAAGACACAATACTCGGTGATGACTGACATTATGCCTGCAGGGATGGGTTTAGAAAACTCACCATAAAGATGTCAGTTCCATAGTCTGGGCCTATGAGAGAGTCCAGAAGGCTTACGTTTAAATGATGAGAGCTGTAATGCTTCTTATCAGTGCAATACCTGTTTATATTAATAGCAATCTTCGATGGTAAAAGCCGCACAATATTGGTCTGTAGTGGTGGATCCAGTTGAGGCGTTCATAGATAACTCATGACTCAACTTATCTGGTCACCTGGATCCACGCCACAGTTAACATCAGAACTAGACTACTGTAATGCAATCTATATAGGTCTCCCCTAAAAATCAGTTCAAAAACTCTAGTTAATGCAGAATGCCACGGCTCAGTTATCAGGATGCGTGCATATTACACCCATTCTAAAGTCAGTCCATTGGCTGCCTATTGGTTACTGAGTTCAATTCAAGGTACTGGCCATCACATACATCATGGTCTTGGACCCCCCTAGCTGCAAGACTGCTCTCCTCCTGTGTCCCATCACAACAACATCACCCATCCAAACAGGGCCTTCTACAGGTGCCACCCTGCAATTGGACAAGATCTACAACTGCCCATACAGGTGCATTCTCTGTAGTAGCCCCCACCCAGTCAGGCCTCTGCTTGTGGAGTCAGGAAGGCTCTCGCACTTTCAGCTACAACAGAACTGTTCAGGAGAGCATTTTTGTAGAGGAATTAGGTCCATACTATAACGGAATGATTAAGGAATACATTTCAGTAGAGGGAACAGAATTGTGGACTGTACTACTAAAATGTATTTTCAGTTGCTGTATTTTTATCTTGCTCTCGCTTATTTCCACTTATGTAATACCATTTGTTGCATTGTCCAAAATGTCATATTTAATATGCCTTGTTTCAGGTTTCCGCTGCCCTAGTCCTAGTACATTGTTTGATATATCCTCATCCTATTGATTTTACTGACGTGCGTTATGTAATCCGACTTGAGTCTCAGTGGGAAAGGCGGACTATAAAATAACATAAAGAAATAAACTAAATAAGCAATGAGAAGGTCCAGGTATGTTATGGTGCTGCAGTCCTGAAATGATTATAACTTCCAGCCAATGCAGCTCATCCTGTGCCACCAGATTTTGTTTCTTTTCATTAACTGATAATTAGGGGGGGAAAGGCCGCAAAGAGTCGGTCAAGGGAGCAAAGTTGACTAGTGCACCAGAACGGTACAGAGCAAACTAGATGCAGCCCAGGAATTCCATGATTAGGATCTCCCACATTTTTTAAAAGCCTAAAGTTGTGGGAAGGGGGGTGATAGTCAGATCAGGACCAAGGCTGTGGGGTATCGTGTTCCTGGTATCATTGACACCACAGGAACCGCAATGTATTCCATGCCGTGAAACGTGCAGGTTGTGTTATGGTTTCTCTGTTTCTCCCTGCTGGGCAGGTAGCAGCTCGGTGGCAGGTTGAACACACATGAACCCATAAAGCTGCAGCAGCTGTCCGGTATTTCAGTCTTCCACATCACCTACTACCTGAACACGGGCCAAGCATTTGTTCTACCCCTGAGCCATGCCGCCTCCCCTCAAAAAGGTTGGGAAATCAGCATGGCAGAGAAGGGTTGCCGCCGTCCCCCGCCCTCCGAACTGCAACCCCGGTCTGAATCCCCAGTTCCTTTCCTGTGGTGTTTTAGTCTATTAAAAATATGGGAGGCTCCAATGACAGATCTATATAGTCAAATCTAACTTGGCCCTTAGGAATATAGTTCCGAGTTTTGTTAGACTGGAGAGTAACTAGTGAAGTGTCAATGGCCAGACCCTCACTCTGTTTAACTTCAAGTTAGCGTCTTAGTTTAGATGCATGCACACCTGATAACTTTATAGAAAAAAAATGAAGCTGAGATTCAGAATAAACTTGACACCTCTGCTTGCTAATGCTGCTCTATATCCTGTAATAATGAGCTAGTCAAAGAAGGCAGCAGTTCTCTGTTTATCAAGGAGTGGAGGGAAATGTAGATCCCCCCCCCTTCGAGAGTAAAGTAGTCTTTTAACAGCATAGCACCTATTAGCAATTAACATTTGAATCTGATTATTGTAATCCAGAAGTGGAGGCCTCATTAAAAGAGATGAATATTCCAAAATTCTCACTAAATAATCAGTAGAAGGCACCCCTGCTGGTTGGGAATGCAGCTTTATGTGATTTTGTCTCTAAATGGTATATTGGCCTCAGTGTTTTTAATTATATTAGAACTGTTTCAGTTGCTTTGGCAGGGGTGGGGTCATTTTCAGAGTAATTCGCGTTATCTCTGATTTATCCATCTTGCCTGGCTGAAAATGATAAGAGAGCATACTGGCCAGCAGCTGGTGTACACATTTTTAGCATGCATTTGCATCTCTCTGAGTGTCGCTCCCCAGCGTCTTCTGAGACGTTTGAAAGGATCCAGAGTGAGATTGCCAACCTCCAGGTAGTGGCTAGAAATCTGCTGGGATTTCTGCACGTTGGAATTCTTGAGGTACATTAGTGCTGTGACATAGTTTCCTCCAGGCCTCAGTGAACCAGTCCACCCCTGGAAAGACCGTGTTAGAATCTATAACGAGATAGCTTAGGAATTGTCTGGACGGATCAGATCAAAGCTCCTTCTAAGTTGTGCAGCCACCTAGCTATTATTGAAAGAAGAAGGCCTTCTCTGTCCCCAGCATTTGATATTCTTAAGGGTACCATGACGATATTTAGCTACCATAGTACCTTACAGTATTACATGCCAAAGGTTCCAGGTTCAGTCTGTAGCATGTCCAGCTAAAAGGAACTCAGATAGCAGGTGTTAAGAAAGACCATTCTTTGATTCCCCGAAAAGCTGTTGCTAGTCAGAGCAGACAATACTGTGCTCATGTATTGATCATAGCTAACAGCCATTAGTAAAGCAACTCAGGGAGGGGCTGTGGCTCAGTGGAAGAGCCTCTGCTTTGCATGCAGAAGGTCCCAGGTCAGAGGTCATTTTGGGGGGGAACGCGGGGGAACACAGTTCCCCCGGGTGAGGTAAGGGGGGCGGGGCACATCAGGAGCCCCCGCCCCCCGCTTCCGGCAGCCCCGCTTCCGGCCCTCATTCAGCCAGGAGGAGGCAAGAGAAGAGGGGGGAGTAAGTTGCTTCCTCCCTGCCTCTCCCCACCCCTGCCTGCCTGGGGCCAGGGAGGGCCTTCGCGGGGCTTCCTTGCACTCCCGCCGGCCTCGCAGGTCCACCGCCGGCCCCCTCATGGGGCTCGGCAGTGGAGCTGCAAGGGCGGCGGCCGGGACCGTTGGGGGCGGGGTGTATGGCCTTATGACACACTTCCGGTGATGTCAGGGGGTGTGGCATATGCTAATGAGTTATGCTAATGAGTTCCCCTAGCTCTTTTTCTACGAAATGACCCCTGTCCCAGGTTCAATCTCTGGCAACTCCAGTTAAAAGGACCAGGCAGTAAATGGTGAGAAAGATTTCCCCCTGCGACCCTAGAGAGCTGCTCTGCTGCCAGTCTGAGTAGACAGTACTGATCTTGATGGACCGATGATGATTCAGTTTAAGACCCCTTGTATGTGTTCAAGCATTCAACTTTTTAAAAAAGACACCTAGACTGAAGGCTGTTACAACATTGCCTGGTAATAAATTCCGTAAGTTAATTACATGCTGTGTCAATAAGGGCTTCCTTGCGTCAAACCTGAGCCTACTGCCAGTCTACTTCATTGGATGACCCAGACTTCTAGTATTATGAGAGGGGAAGAAATTCTCCATCCGTTCTTTCAACACTATTGATCATTTTACAAATCCTCTAACACAGGGGTAGGCAGTCCTGGATCGTTGCCAGACTGTTTTGCTTAGCATGGCGGGTCGGTTCTCCACCTAAGGGACCAAGGTGAGCCCCTGAGCTGTTGGTAACACAACTGGAGCTCAGCTTTCTCCCACTGTCTCTATCTAGGTACGACCCTCTTTTCTCTCCCCCTTCCCTCTTGTTTTCCAGCACAAGTAAACTTTCAGATGTAAACCATGCGGGGTTCTTGGCAGTCGGGTTGGGAAAAGTTGCATACCCCGGCATTATAATACCCCCCTCTCAGTGAACTTCCCCCCCTCAACTAAAAAAATAACCTTGAAGTTGCTTTAGCCTTTTCTCTTTGGAAAGGTGCTCCAACCCCTTGGTCATTCTAGTGTCCCCTTTCTCCGTCTTTCCTAGTCACCAAACTTGCAGTTGTCATTTTGGACGTGCTCGCATATAGAAATGATTTTTCCACTGGGGATCTGTGGACATTTGCATGTACAAATTACATTCCTGCCATGCCATGTGCAATCTCCATGTGAAGAGTAAAATCACGTTGAGTTGAAGAGCCACAAGCTGCATGCAGGTTCCTGACAGAAATGTAGTTTAATCCTGTTGACTTCCGCTCTTCTAACAACAGAAGGTAGCAATGCCGATGGGCTTTGCTTTTTTTAAAAAAGGAAACCCTCCAAACTAGCCTCTTCACTGCAGCTTGGAACAAAGCAGTTTTTGGTTTCATAATGAGAATTTTTAAGTGCTTTTTGCAAAGGAAAAGAAAAAACCACGAAAAGAGTTGTAAGAAAACACTTCTCATCCAACCTCAGGCAACACCACATGTGCTATGTAAAGATTTCAGTCTTTTTGCTACAGAGGCAGTGAAAAGTCACTTTCTATGCATAAGCGCTGACTGTGGAAGCTTCGATAAGCAGATCGCACCAGTCAATTCCATCAGCCCTCTCCTTTCCTGGAGAAGATGAAGGAAAAAAGAGCTCATGAATATCACCCGTTTAATTTTTTTTCCTGCAGGTGGTTGCTGAGCTCAAACATTTACTCTTGCCTACTGCATTCCCAATTTTTCATAGAATTTCAACCAAATATACTTTTAAAAAGCTAATATGTTCAGCATTTATAAAATGCTCTCAGTGTTGGAATCACTTCACAGACAGAGTCTTGTTGTCATCCAACAGACCTGTAAGGTAGGCTAGAATGTTTATCTCCATATGGCAGGTAGAGAAGAAGCAGGAGGAGGAGGTGGCTGGACTTATACCCCCACCCATCACTTGGAGTCTCAGAGCAGTTTACATTCTCCTTTCCCTTCCCCTCCCCACAGCAGACACCGTGTGAGATAGGTGGGGCTGAAAGAGCTCTCTCGAGAACTGCCCTTGAGAGAAAAGCTCTGAAAGAACATTATGACTGACCCAAGGTCACACCAGCAGCTGCATATGAAGGAGTGGGGAATCAAACCCGGTTTTCCAAGATTATAGTCCATGCTTTTAACCACTATACCATACTGGCTGAAGCTAAAGCAGAACAATACCAAACTGGCTGAAGCTAAAGCAGAGGGGGTTTTTTAAAAAAAAAAAAAAAAAAAAAAAAACCACACACACACACAAATAATTTTTAACAGTTTGTTTTATTTTATTTTGTAAGCCACCCACAGGCAGGTTTCCTGAACCTTTTATAAATAGAGTCAACAGCAGAGACATGAAGTTAACCAGGGGCCTCCCAGATGAGAGCTCATTCTCTGAGCCGCTAATCTCCACTAGGTCCAGGTGAAATATTTCTTTACCAGTTTTGCTGCAGATATCTGTCTGTTCTTTGAAGGGAAGAACGCATTGTTCAAACACAGCACTGCAGGTTGAGGCTCTTTGTCTAGGCTAAAGAAACCATATTATATGGTCTTGGAAAGCTGAATGAATAGAGCAAATTAAGGCTTACACCCACACTCACAAAGAGGCACACATACAAAAGGAAGAGATAAGAGGCAGTGATATATTGCTTTTGGCTAGTCTGCCATGCACAGTGTTGCGGGCATTCATCTATATTGCATGCAAATGATCTCCTGCCCATTACTGCATGGCCACCCACTCAAAAGGGAGGCAGCGCAATAGGCAGTGAATCCCTTATATAATGAGCCAGCATCTCCTCTTCAGTGCTAACAGAAGCAGAGATAACTATCCGCATTCTCCTCCTACATGCTACAACTGATCAGTCCCACGAGTAATCCAGGACACAAGCAGGATTGGGACAGGGTTCTGGAACAACCTCCTTGAATTTGACAGTGGAGGAAGAAATGGGTTGAAGAACTTCTTGTGCATTGGTTAGTAAAAAATGGAGTAGACAGGCAGATTTTCAGGCCTTGTCCAAGTCAATAAACGCCATGTCTTTAAAAGTCTCCTGTATACCGGTTAGCAGCCAACCAACAAAACAGGCTCAAAATGATTGCATTCTTTAGCTGAACGCATTATCCTGCAGAGTTCTTGCAGCCTCAACAACAACTAGGACCAGGCCACAACAACATGTGATTGTATACATGGGGGAAGGAGGAGGAGACTGGATTTATACCCCGCCCTTCACTCGGAGTCTCAAACTCCTTTCCCTTCCCCTCCCCACAACAGACACCCTGTGAAGTAGGTGGGGCTGAAAGAGCTCTTTCAAGAACTGCCCTTTCAAAGACAGGTCTTGTCAGAACTATGGCTTGCCCAAAGTCATCCAGCAGCTGCAAGTAGAGGCGTGGGGAATCAAACCCGGTTCTCCCAGATTAGAGTCCGCGCACTTAACCACTACACCAAACTGGCTCACGTACTGTTCCCTTGCCTAAGCCAACAGCAGAGACTGGCAAGTGTAACCCTTTAAAGAAGGCTGAAATTCTACAGAAAGACTGTTTGAGGTAGGGAGCCGGGCCTATTCATTGCTTTCCATTCCCTTTCCCTGCCAAACTGCTCCTTCTGTTTTGAAAGAGCTGTGCATCTCTTCACCCCACGCCACCACCACGCGCTCTACAGATGCTCTGCTGGATGGGAGTCACTGAATCTGATGGAGATTTGCTCATGGGTTTGAATGTGACAACCATTTGCTAGTCCTCCCTCAGGTGCTGTAGGAGAGGATTCTATTCTTGCTGCACGCAGATGTTCCCCCGCCCACCACCCATCTTCCTTTGTATTTTCTCCTCTAAAACTCAAAGCACCGAGTGATTACTTTCACAAGGCTTTTCTGGGTCATTAGCGTTACAGCTCAACCAAGGCCTCTTGATGGAAAGGAGAATAAACTTCCTTTGTGTGTGTGTGTTTTCTCCCTTTTTCTTAATGCCCCGGAGTAAGATTTTTGTCTTTAGAAGAGTGTGTCTGATGTCCCACCTCCTTCATAAATCTTTGTAAATGAGTTGTGAACCTGTCTTTGAATGGCACCAAAGGGAGACAGAGGGCTTGATTAGAACTTGAGGGCAGATGGCTCGACCAGGGAGTGGTGAAAGTTGCTTTTCTGTGTAGCAGATTGTTGAGAGGAAGCCTGGGTTTTCTCCCTGTTCAGCAGTTTGTCATATCTGTTTGGCAAGCTGGGGGGAAAGAAGGAAAAAAAACCCAAGGATGTACTTGCCTCTAGGAATCCATGTCTCAGCCATTTCAGCAACATTGGCAGGGATACTGATTCAGTCCTGCTCCTTTAACACCATGTTTGGATATTTCCTTGATTTCATGCATATCCTGGATTTCAAGATTCATAACATGAAATGTATTCTCAAGTGGATCTGTTTAAAAAAACAGCTGTAGAGGAATGGCCTTCACAATCTATTTACCCTGGCTTCATCTGTTCCTTTCGCTACCCAGTATACTTTCTGTTTTCCCGCTTGCAGCACATCTTTGTGGAGTCTATTCCCATTCATATCTACTTCAAAGTAAGTCATACTGATCTTAGCGGAACTTATTTCCATGTAAATGTGCAAAGGA
>NW_015163604.1:1581523-1608780 GCF_001447785.1 Gekko japonicus | reverse complement strand
AGTTATCCCTCTTGTTCCCAAGTAACTTGTAGGAATGTTTGCTGTGCGTTTTTTAATCAAAGGCAACAAGAGGGAAGCTTTCCGGTGTGTAAGTAGTTACAAATGCAAAAAACACCAAAATGAACCAAATTCAGTCTTTAAGTCCTGCTTATAGCAGTTTTCTTAGAACACTATTTTATATGAATGTATATAATTCTGTTGCGCTTTAATACATAATAATAATTATAAACAGTAGAAGTTTTTCCCAAGCTCATGGTTACGAGCCAAAGACATACAGTGCAGAAGCAAATGGGCTCGCTGGTGCTTCTGATTTAAAGAGACCGTCTCACACCGCATTTAATGAACGCTTACAGCATAAGCCCAGCTATAACAAACATGATGGAATGTAAACAAAGCAACATGAGGAAATAAAGTAAGTCTCTGATAGTTGCTCTTTTGGTGTTGTTTCTGATTTGAAGAGACCGGTTCACATCACAATTAATGAACACTTATAGCATAAGCGCAACTATAGCAAACATAATGGAATGTAAACAAAGCAACATCTCTCACTTATACAGAGGTTGATTCGAGGGGGATTGCCGGGGATCGCCGTTCCCCAAGTGAGGTGTGGGGGCGGGGCACACGACAAAGCCCCGCCCCCTGCTTCCGGCCACCCCGCTTCCGGTCCTCATTCAGCCAGGAGGAGGCAGGAGAAGAGGGAGGGTAAGTTGCTCCCCCCCCGCCTCTCCCCACCTCTGCCTGTGGCCAGGGAGGGCCTTGGTGGTGTTTATGCAGGGCAAACAGGGAGGTGTCGATTTTATGTGCTGCTGATGCTTCTAAGAGGGGCATCCATTTTTCTTGAAGATTGTCAGGAACGGGTTGATTTTCAGATCGTAGGATGCTAGTGGAAACTTTGTCCTGTAAAAAGAAATCCCACAATTTCAGATACCAGTCGCTCAATAGCAGCGTCTTCTTAGTTTTCCAATGAAATGCAATAACATTCCTAGCGGCCGCAAGACACAATTCTATCAACTCTTTCATAAGCACATTGGGGGCAGGATGGCTCCAATGATTCAAAAGGAACAGGGAGGGGATTACAGTGGACCGGATTACTGCAAGGGCAGTACCATGGTCGGTCCACTATTCCCTGAAGGCCCGTCTGAATATCCCACCCCGACCCTGTTTAGACGGCGAGCAGATTTTAGCTCGCCCACGGAGCCAAATGGACCATGTACGGCTTCAGATGGCTCTGCGGGATCCGATGCCCCCTGGCGGCTCATTGGATGAGCTTGTGGGGGACTGGCATGACCGACTCTCCACAGCCATCTATGAGATCGCTCCCCAGCGCCCTCTGCGCTCTCGCACTAGGCTAGCCCCCTGGTATACCCAGGGGTTACGGCTTATGAAGCGGGAACTAAGACGGCTAGAGAGACGGTGGCGGCGTGCCCGCGACGAAGCATCAAGAACATCCTATAGGACGTTTATGAGATCCTATGAGATGGCAGTCAAAGCTGCTAAGAGAGAATTCTATGCAGCCGCGATTGCGTCCGCTAGCTCACGCCCAGCCCAATTGTTTAGAACAATTCGGTCTTTGACAGCGCTGCCACAGAGCAGACAAAATAGTAGGGAATTGGATATTGGCTGTGAGGCTTTTGCGAGCTATTTTGCGGATAAAATATTGGCGTTCCGCCGCGACCTCCCTGCCACAGTTGAAACAGTGAGCGAACTTGAGGCCCCTTGCACGTCCCGCAGGGTTTAGAATGCTTTGACCCGCTCAGTTTGGAGGAAGTTGACAGATTGCTCGTATCTGTACGTCCAACCACATGCCGCCTAGATCCGTGCCCTTCCTGGCTCATTAAGGCGGGCCACGAGGGGTTTCGAGGTGCCGTACGGGAGATTGTTAACAAGTCCCTTGCCAAGGGACGGTTCCCTGAGGCACTTAAGGAGGCGATGGTCCACCCTCTCTTGAAAAAACCAACTTCAGACCCGGCCAAATTGGCCAACTATCGGCCGGTGTCTAATTTGCCCTATCTGGGACCTCAGACAGGTAGAATGCCATAGACTCCACCCTCCAAACCAGCCATTTCATCCTGGGTAACAATTGCTGCCAATCTCCAGGTGAGGGCTAGAGATCACTCAAAATTACAACTGCTCTTCAGGTAGCAGAGATCAGTTCCTCTGGAGAAAACAGTGGACTCTGTCATTATACCCTGCTGAGGTCGCCACAGCAAATTGACACTGTTTGCCTAAAACCAGAGCACTCTCCCAGAGCCTCTTTCTAGATCTCGTTGTATTTATTTCCACAACGGGCCTTATTCCTAGTGAGGAAATAAAGTAACAGTCTCTGAAAGTCACTCTTCTTGCATTGCAGACTTATGTAGTCAAAAAGAGAAGCAACCTGTTATCTCAGGCTGAAGTCCGTCGAGCAAGAACGTTGTCAGGACAAGAACATTGACGTGCCTCTCCGGAATGAAGGCTGTTTTGTGGATTCCTTTCTCAGAACTTAATCAGAGTTACTTTTTTCTTCTTTCATATGGAATCCATTTCCTTGTGAAAAATCTTAATGGATAACCAACCTTGTAGTGCGGCAACAGCCTGCTCTCCACGGCCTTCAT
Source organism: Gekko japonicus (assembly GCF_001447785.1). Taxonomy (NCBI): domain Eukaryota; kingdom Metazoa; phylum Chordata; class Lepidosauria; order Squamata; family Gekkonidae; genus Gekko; species Gekko japonicus. The sequence goes on along the minus strand of NW_015163604.1, from coordinate 1,606,186 downwards.
TCCAGAGAGGCATGTCAACGTTCTTGTCCTGACAACATTCTTGTCCTGACGGGACTTCAACCTGAGATAATACAGGTTGCTTCTCTTTTTGACTGCAACAAGTCTGCAACGCAAGAAGAGCAGCTATCAGAGACTGTTACTTTATTTCCTCATGTTGGTTTGTTTACATTCCATCATGTTTGTTATAGTTGGGCTTATACTATAAGCGTTCATTCAGTGTGGAGTGTGAGACGGTCTCTTTAAATCAGAAGCACCAGTGAGCGCATTTGTTTCTACATTGTATGTCTTCGTAGCATAACCATGAGCTTGGGAAAAAGTTCTGTTTATCGTTGTTATTATGTATTAAAGTGCAACAGAATTATATACATTCATATAAAATAGTGTTCTAAGAAAATTGCTATAAGCAGGACTAAAAGGTCAAATTTGGTTCATTTCGGTATTTTTTGCATGTGCATTTGTGAAGGGCAGCCAATTAAGTGGAGCCAAAGTTGGGAGAAGCATACAACTTGATTATGTTATGAGTTGGGAACCATCTCTACATGTTACTGAGGAAGAAAGTGAGATGTGATTTGGAGTTACCATTTTGTGTTATCCCCATATCATGGTGCAATTCCAGCATAATAGTGTGGTACAGTAAAGGCTGCGCTCTCCGGAGATTTATTGGGGGGCAGTTCCTTATATTGGAGTACTATCAAGGACAAATAAGTGGGTTCTAGATCAAATCAAGCCTGAACTCTCCCTAAAAGCTAAAATTAATAAATTGAGGCTATTTTATACTTTGGTCACATTATGAGAAGATGGCTCACTGGCAGGGCTTTTTTGGTAGAAAAAGCCCAGCAGGAACTCATTAGCATAATAGGCCACACCCAACAGCAGAAACTCATTTGCGTATTAGGCCACACCCCAGACAGCACAGCTCATTCGCATATTAGGCCACACCCCCATGCCTTCCCTTGGCTTGCCCGGGCAAGCTGACCCTTGGACAAGCCGGGGACCGCATGGGGAGGTATTTAAATGCCTCCCCGATCCTTCCAGTGGGGGGCCTGGTCCACCTGCCTCAAAGTCGGCAGGGGAGTCGCTCTCCAGGCCTTCCCTCTGTAGCCACCACTCACGCAGAGGTTTTGGCTGTAGTGGGTGTGGCCAACTCTGAAGCCAGCCGGAACTCCGTTCCTGTGGGTTCCTGCTCAAAAATAGCCCTGCTCACTGGGAATGACAATAGTGCTAGGAAAAGAGGATGACCGGACATGAGATGGATTGACTCTAGAAAGGCTGTTAGTGGTAGGACATTTTGGAGGACATTAATTCATAAGGTTGCCATAAGTCAGGAGCAACGTGATGGCACTTAACACATAACACACACACCATCGAGTACAGGTTACAATGGGATAGTTCTCTAAAGGGGAAGAGTTCCTTCTCAGTTTCCCCTTTTCCAAGTGGTGTCCTTGTGAAATTTTTCCTTTCCTGTAACTCAGCAGCAGACATACTGGTGCATTATGGAAAAGAACTTCCCAAGTACATGAGATGCAGGCTGTGTGGGGTGGGAGTGTCTGGGGTGGAAAGTATACAATACAATACAAAACCCTTTATCGACGTATAAAATCAGTAAGATAAGAACTTCGTCACGCTGAAAGGGTGGAAAGTATAAGAAGAAATCCAAAGAGCAATAATCATTCGCTAGTTTTATCAGCCCACAGGCACAGGAACTTCAGAAAGCTAGTGCATATAGAAACCGTTTAATAGAACATCAACATTTTTGTTTCCTCTCCAGGTGGCTTCATCAGTTTCAATGGTTCCTGGCGTGTTCAGGGGATCCTGGCCATGTCTCGCTCCCTTGGAGATTATCCGCTGAAAAATCTGAACGTCGTCATCCCAGACCCTGATATCCTGACCTTTGATCTGGACAAGCTCCAGCCAGAGTTCATGATCCTGGCATCCGATGGGCTGTGGGATGCTTTTAGCAATGAGGAGGCTGTTCGGTTCATCAAGGAACGCTTGGATGAACCCCACTTTGGAGCCAAGAGTATAGTCCTCCAGTCATTCTACAGAGGATGCCCCGACAACATAACAGTCATGGTGGTGAAGTTCAAGAGTACTAGTAAAACAGAAGACCAGTAAATGTCATGTGTCTCTCTGCATCTCTCTTGGTGAACTTCTTCAACAAACCTTTACACTTCAACGCAGTAGACAGCTGTAGCAAGTATATTCACATTAAGACTGTACCTCCAAAAAAAGAAAAAAACTTGGGATGAGGAAAATTGCTGTTTTGATAAAACAGCAATGCAGCAAACCCATTCAAAAGCAATGTTTAAGAAACAAATCTCCCTTCCCACCACCATTTTCTTTCTTGCAGCTCTGTAAGGGTGTAAGCTTAGCACATTCTCCCATTGTAAAGGCTGAAGACTCCCGCTTTGAATACCTGCATTTTCTCCTCTTTCAAATACTTCCTGTTTCTTAGTTGCCACCTGAGAGCTGGAATCCACACTTTAGACAAGCAGCGCAGGGGCAAGACAGGAATGACTTGTCGCTGGTCCGCAAGCCATAGGAATGACATTGGCTTTTCAGCAGTGTAATGTGATCTCCACTCTGCAATGCAACTGCTATGTTTGGTTTGTTTGTTTTTTCCTGATCTGCATACGTAGGAAGGCAGGTGGCAGAGGGCTTTGCAATTGTTGATCTGTCTTTTTCCTAAACAAATGGAAAAGAGCAGCCTTTCAGTGCAAAACAGGCAATCCTCCTTTCGCTTTTCATAGTTAAACATACCCTTTCTGAAACATAATTAGGGCCATGCTATTGAGCTTCTCCATAGCTGTGTATTTATACTGTCTGTACGCATGCCTTTAATGACGCCTTGCCTTTCTAACTCCAACCACAGATAGCTTTCTGTGGTCCTTGCTCGTCAGGAAATTGCACTAACAGCTTTAACTCTTGCTTCTAGATGCGCTGGTTGTCAGGACAGATCTGTAACTGCTCGATAATTGTCAGAGATTGGAGTGCGCAGCAATGAGGGAAATCAACACTATTTTAGCAAAAGAGATGCCTAGATGGGATTGAGATTTTGTTTTCAATTATCAACATAGGATCAGATGGGGGCAGGGATGTTGCAAGCATGCTGAAATGAAAAGTAGTTGCCTAATTATTTTGGGTTTCTTTTAAAAACAGTGTTTCACTAGGATAGAAGCTTAGTTCAAAAGATTTGGGGGGAATGGTTTTGACAGCCTAGACAGTTAATGTTGTCATTAATCCGAGATCTTCGTTAGGGATGAAAAGTCACAATTAGACTGATTTATAATTAGGAGCCTATGCATCATGTATGCTGGTTGTAGAAAATTGACTTTTTTCCAGATTTCAGTATTCCTTACTTAGATGCGACCTGGCTGTGAAGCTCCTACCCCACTCGTCATTTGATGAGGTCCTCAAAGGAATGGGCAAGGGTGTGGAGAAGTAGTTGAGTTTGTTAAATATGCTCCTCTGAGTCATTTTAGGCTATTGCACAAGACACTCTGCCTTGGGCCAGCCTTCATTCTCCAAGAATCTGGCCCGCGGGTGTCCTCTGAAGCACCTAAAATACTTCTGGCAGTTAGTGGGCACCCTAAAAGACTTGAGTCTTTTATGTCAGTGGCTGTGATTTGCATTCCGAGCTAGATGGATATTTCTGTGGGCAGAAGAATGTGGGTGCAATCTCTGTCCATCTGTACTATTTCCCTTGGGGAAGTAGAGACAAACAGAAGTCCATATGCACGTGAGGTCTGAATAACAGTCTGCAGAGCCCAACATGTGCAGGAGCTTCTCAGTCTATGAAGGGGGAAACTTGAATGCACACAGTTCATCCTGTTAAGAGTCATTTTCCTTCTAACAAAAGAAGAGACCCTATGGAGCTCAGCACAGTCATTAGCCCATGGCTAATGAATTTAATTAATTTGCTATGGGGAAACAGGAGGTGTTCTAGGCTAATGCTTTGGGACACACTCCTTCATTTCCCTTTTCATTGTCTATAGCTCTATGCTCGGGGTAGCATGGAAAATGTACTGTAATTTCTCAGAATCAGAGAATAGACTTGAAAATAGCACAGAGAAAGATTTAGCTAACTGAAGTGTATCTTAGCTGTTATCCCAGCCTTCTGATTTCTGTTCCTTGCCCTCATCTGTGACCTCTGCTCAATTATATTGAGTATGTTCTCAAAACAGATTAACTTGTAATGTCCAAATTCAGACATCCAGGGACGGTATATGTGCAAAGTCCCTTCACCTGTCCACATTTTGCTACCCTTATATTAATACCAAATAGATTTTAATTAAAAGATTTAATTAAAAGATCTATCTCTTCTGGTGAAGAAAATAATACAACAGGATTCTTAATTACAGTTAATCTGGAATGCAGAAAGGAAATACTAAACTAGAAAAAAAAAACCCAATGGCTTCTGTCTTTCAAGTTTCCAGATCTCTTAGGTGGTAGGGTTGCCAGACCCTCCATGGAGACGGGGCTCCCCCGCCAGCAGGCCCTTCCCTCCCAGCCACCAATCAGCTGGCCGGGGGGAGGGGCTTACCAATAGAAAGAAGGCCCAGGCCACGTTGCCAGGATTTAACTGGAAGTGATGTCATCATGGCTGTGACGTCCGGTTGACACTTTGGTATTTGGGCAAAAACACTGGGCGAAGCCATTTTTACCACAGAATTTATGCCCATTACCAGACTGTCGCCTGGATGTCACAGAGTGATGACGTCATTTCCTGTGCGACACTGGCAACATGACCTGGCCTTTACTCTTTCTCCTGGTAAGTGCCCCCCATCCCCCACTGGTGCTAGGGGGAACCTAGCAACCCTCTTCTGTGGTTTTGCAGCAGGACGAGATGATATGTTGTGTAAGAGTTTCAGGACTGTCCTTTTAACCATGTATTATATTGCTAGTAGGAGATGTATTCTCCGACTGCTGCATAGGCAATGCTTAGCAGTCAGTACTATACTGATTTTGCCATTTACTGTGTGATTACTGTACAGACATAATGAGCTTAGTATTGTAAGAAACAGGCTGGACAGGTATAGGAGATTGTGGATTGGATCCCCATGCACAAGGGGGTGGTGATTTTCTGTGATTCCACCCCTTCCAAAGCAGCTCTCCAACTCCCCCCTCATGCTACTCCTAGGGGCCCGTGATTCCCCAGGAGCAGCATCCGGGCAGCATTTCAGACTGCAGTAGAAGAGGGGAGGTGGGGAGGCTGCGTTTCCATGCATGGGATTTAGATGTGGGATCCAGTCCACTGGGGACAGCTCTAAATGTCTTGCTTCGAAAGGGATTGGTGCTCTGTTTTAGGGCACTGGTCATCATGTGCCATCCAGATGTTCACAGGGCCATCCCCCCTCCCCATGCTGATCACTGGTAGTCAAAACAGATTCAGAGCTTGACTGAGAAGAGTTGAAAGGCTCTTGCTAGCTCACATATAATTTTTAACTACCACAATTGCTCATTCATCTGAAAGGAAAACACTGTCACTAGACCAAGGACTGGGTTTCTTGTTAGTGTTCATAAAGGATATAACCGTTAAGTTCCAGGAGAGGCCATTGAAAAGTCAGTCTTAAATTTCCCTGGGAGTAGGATCAAAATCTAGGAACAGTATTAGGTTGCTGTAAAGTAGTCAGAGTTATTTATGATAACCTCACTTAACCCTGGGCTAATTTTCATTCTGTACAGTAACAAAAAAAATGGATATTTTTTTTTTGCATAGTGTTGATAGGCAAATGATGTGAGAGGTCCATCCATAAAGAACTGCACATTTACATCAGCCTTTTCAGCCTTCCCCTGTATGACAGTTTGCCTCATTTTTTTTCACCTATGGCCAATCCTTCTTTGTCACCAGTTTATTACTAACTCCTCTGTTGCCTGACGTACTTTATGGATGGTCCTTGGCCCTTGCAAAATCTTTAGACACATTTACCTGCATCATTTGCCGGTGTGACCTATGATCAGAATTGTCCGGGGGGATACTAAACTCTGTCACAGTAGTTTATAGGATCTCTTATCAAGAGGCACTTTGATAATAATTGTTTTTGAGTGGTTGGGCATAATTTGACCTAAGCTGGACCTAACCAGGAGCACCACAACCATCATTCTGAAAAGAAAGGAGGACACTTCTAGATAGATAGATAGATAGATAGATAGATAGATAGATAGATAGATAGATAGATAGATACATAGATACATAGATAGATGGATGATGGATGGACTAATGGTGGAAATAATAAGCAACATAACAAAAATAAAACTGGTGACATGTTGCAGTTCAGGATGGGTCTAGCAAGGGTGAAGGCCAATGCCATAACAGATGCTGCTAATTGTTCCTCAGAACTGTGACTAAAGAATTAATGTAGGAGAATTAGCTCATGATTATAAGCTTTAATAACCATAAAAAGTATTAGAGAAAGTCAAGAACAACTGAAAATTCTCCTCCTCATCAGTAAGTTAAAGGGCCTGATCCAGACCTTCCATGAACAGAGCAAGGCCCACTTAACCCTCCGCAGTGCAATCTACTGTACTCTCAGAAAATCACACCTGAGGGGCACGTGATGTTGCATGAGGGACTGCAGCAAAAAAGGGGAATTGGCAAATCTCTTTTTCCTCGCTCCTCAGAAATTAATGTAAGAGGACGGTCTCATGATTCTCAGGAGCAGCTTTTCAGGGGGGCCCAGGAAGTAGAAGCCACCAGAAATACTTGACACAAAAGCATTTCATTCTCAGGAGGATTAAATTGAAATAATGTTAAACCTTTACCCAACTTGATAGCTATTGTGTATAATTTCTTTTTTAGGCCACAAGATAGTATATTACAGCACAGGATAAAATGAGCAAATGAAAATGGAGATTTGATAAACAATAATCAAGGTATCATGCATAAATATAACCAGATAGTGTGTTAATTTGTATACTATTAAAAGTAGTGTTTAATATCTAAGGAGGGACAAAAAAATCTATAGTAACAGGCAATAGGCCTCAAACAATTATAGAATACAGTTTATATTCAGTCAACTGTTAAAAAGGCCTCATTTGCCCAGCCGCCTAGTCAAAAAGAAAAAAGGTCTCATACTCTATATGAGTTCATGAGGAATTACTAGCTTCAAATGCATACTTATAGACTTGTTTACAGTTTTCAGCTTGTAGGAAAGGCGCCAACACTAGGAAATAAAACTATAATAAGAGAATGAAGCATATCAGCATAATGGTATTGCAGAAACTATAGTTTGACTTGAGAAATGTGTAATATTTCTGTATAAACATGTCTCGCAAAACCCTCTTTGGGGGAATTTGAAACAAATTCTTATCATACATGGAGAAATACATGAAAACTGTTTCTTGACACATTCTGAAATTTAGGACATTAGGAAAATCAGGTTCTTAGCCAAACAGCAGTTTTCCTTTGATGCCAAGTTCAAAAAGAATACAGCCAGACCCTGAAGTCTTCATTATAATCCAGAATTCCAGCTGTAGCCTATGCAACACATATCGAAAAACACTTGCAGTCCCAGCACCTAGAGAAGGGGAGAGGGCAGCAAAGGCAAGAACCCCCTTTACAACTGCCTGCCAATAATATAATCACACACAGCGTTTTGGATTAAAATGTGGAATAAAATGGCCACAACTTTTATCGGTTACAGCTGTAAGAAGCATTAGCACAGCATGGGTCTGCCAGATTCTGGCATCAACTGACCCGTCTGCTGGTCGATGCACCCTGTTTGGGTACACAGTTTGGTGCAGTGGTTAAGTGTGCAGACTCTAATCTGGGAGAAGCGGGTTTGATTCCCCTCTCCTCCATTTGCACCTGGCTGGATGACCTTGGGCAAGCCGTAGTTCTGATAAGAGCTGTTCTTGGAAAAGAGCAGTTTCTGTCAGAGCTCTCTCAGCCCCACCTACCTCACAGGGTGTCTGTTGTGGGGAGGGGAAGGGAAAGGAGTTTGTAAGCCGCTCTGAGATTCCTTTGGGTAGTGAAGGCCGGGGTATAAATCCAATCTCTTCTTCTTCCGTTCCCCCACCACCACCTGCCTGCTGGTGAAGGGAGAACCAGGGGATAGCAGGTTGCTGGATTCCACAGGGACGGTCACCCTAAGTGGTCTCCCCTGCCACCTGAGCATGAGGGTAACCTGTTGGCAGCCCCTGAGCTGGGCATGCCCCTTGAAGACCCCCTCACCCTAAGAACTCTGCAGGGGATCCCAGGCCAGGAAAACAGCACGCAGGCTGAGTTCCCAAAATGCATCCGACCCCATGCTGATACCGCCCTAACGTTGTGACAGATACAAGAAGCAGAAAACATCATAAACAAGAATATAACCCACACTTTACCGTAACAGAACCTCCCAGAGGGGCAACCCACAAACACCATGAACCTTCTTCTCTTAAGTAGTAACACATAGGGAGGGGTGGGTGAGCAACCAGTTCTACACAGCCAGGTGAAGTAGCCGGGCAGCGCGGCACGCTTTATACCTCCCCCCCCCCTGCCGATCACTCCTTTTCCCCCCTCCCCCGGACACAGGTCAGGCCCCATCATAGGTCCACCTAGGGAGGGGAGGGCCAGGTTTTCCTGCCACTGTGGCCCCCCGGCCCCCAAGCTGCCCATGCAGCCCATCCTGCCCTGCAGGACATAGCCACCATGGCCACCCATCACTCTGTTGGCTCCCCCCCCCCATGTAGGACTGCAAATGGGGACCTGCTGTGAGTCAGGGTCCCCACTTATGAGAAATAGACTGTTGTGTCTTACAGATGTTTTTCTATGTCATTTTCTAATTCTATTCTGGGTTGGTGCAGACTTAACACTTAACCATGGCTTGTTGCCTTAGCCCTGGTTCATATGGCAAATGTACTGTGAAACTCTAGCATTCTCAGGCCTGCTGAAAGACAGGGAAAGTAGTGAGATGTGCTTTTGTCATCCTGCATGCAGACAGGTGGAAGGAGTAAAGAAAACACCTGAACCATGGTTTGCTTGGGGCAGATGATTAACCAGGACGGGACTGGCCACCTTGGCGCCATATGAGGCTGGTGGGAGCCTTGGCCACCATGACCAATGCAAGCCAGCAGCTGACATTTCACAAGGCACACCACAGCGAACAATTTTTGTGAGGCGGGCAGGTGGAAGCCAGTGGTACCCTCTTTGCATGAGGCAGGCACACACTCTTCCTCCCTACCTCTTTTCATGGGGGGAGGGTCCAGGAGCAGTCCAAAGGATATGGTCCTTACCAAGGCAGTTTTGGCCTCCCAGTCTACCCCTGTGATTGACACTTATTAACACATCACAGTGTGCGAGCCAGTTCATACTGTGGCATCACGTCTTGCTTTCTACCAAGCACTGTGGCCACAGTAAAAGATTCAAACATCTGCTTAACCATAGGTTAAAAAAAACCCATGGTTAAGCTTCTAGTGTCCTAGCCACACTGCTGGACCTCCTGATGACACCTGGTATTTTTGGCCACTGTGTGACAGAGCGTCGGACTGGTTGGGCCATTGGCCTGATCCAACATTGGCTTCTCTTATGTTCTTATGTTCTTTATTTAAAGGGAGAGAAAACATAACCACGATGTGGGCAGCAAATTAATTTTCACATTAATTTTAGCTACTTTTTTTTAGGGGGCAACTGGGTGATGTTCCTTTCTGTCTTAAGGAATGGAAGAGTTCATGGCCACTTGCAGTTTATGTGGAAATATATTTGCATTCATTGATTTTTCTTGCAGTCACGAATGTATACACGGCATTGCACAGAGCACCATCTAAAACATTGCATGCACTTTCTAAAGAAAATGCATCTAATGTGCACAGGAACGGCATCATGTTGCATACAGTTCTCAAATGATCTAGGTCATTAGATGCTAATTTTGTAATTGCCTGTATCAAAGCTTGTTGAATGTGCATATTCTTGTGTGGAGCAACATATATGAGTACACAGGGGTCGTTTCGTAGAAAAAGATCTAGGGGAACTCATTAGCATAACTCATTAGCATATGCCACACACCCTGACATCACCGGAAGTGTGTCATAAGGCCACACCCTCTGACATCACCGGAAGTGTGTCATAAGGCCACACACCCCGCCCCCAACGGTCCAGGCCGCCGTCGGCGGTCTTGTAGCTCCACTGCCGAGCCCCATGAAGGGCCCAGCGGTGGACCTGCAAGGCCGGCGGGAGTGCAAGGAAGCCCCGCGAAGGCCCTCCCTGGCCCCAGGCAGGCAGGGGTGGGGAGAGGCAGGGAGGAAGCAACTTACTCTCCCTCTTCTTCTGCCTCCTCCTGGCTGAATGAGGGCCAGAAGCGGGGCGGCCGGAAGCGGGGGCGGGGCCTCGTCATGTGCCCTGCCCACCCGTACCTCACCCGGGGGAACTGCAATCCCCCGCGATCCCCCCCGAGTTCTGCTAGATCAGAGCAATCGTCCATCTAGTCCAGCATCCTATCTCACACAGTGGCCAACGAGTTCCTCTGGACTTCCATAGAGGTCAGGGATGCTTTCTATGAAGCAAACGTCATTCATTCCCAATGAACATTTATGGTAACCATTTGTATTCACTGAAAGCTGCTAAAGCTGCTAAAGCAGTTAGTGTAATGTTCATAACACTGCTAGTTTGGCAATTACAGAACAATCCACAGAATAGTAGAAGTGTTTCAGCCGCGTTATAATCTACAATGCTGCCAAAATCCAGCCACAGTTAAGCATTTTAAACCCCATTGGTTTCACTGGGAAAGTTATAATGGACTCCAGTTTCTTCTATCACAATGAATGGGATGGAAAAGAGTTCAGTTTTGACAGGATCATGCTCTATACATTTAAAATAAGGATTGGTCCACACTGTTGGTTGTAATCTGTACATGAACACCATCTTGTGAGTTCTTGGATGCATGTGCAGAAGATGGAAGTACAATGGTATAACACTGTACTTCCATCTTAGGTATAACACATTTTTATTCTCTTTTATCATAGCAATTGCACATCCCGGTGTATTTACTGTTCACCATATGCATCCTGCATGCAGTCTTGGGTAAATGCATGCCTGAGGGTGGGTTCATATGGAAGTTCAATCAACTTTGTGAATGAATTTAACTTCCTCTAGATTATACTTTGGAAATGAAAAACATATCCTCAGTCCTGGAATGAACGGATCAAAGCGCTGCATTGTCATTCAATGACATGTTTTTTGCACTAGCCGATTTTTCAATACTGATTCACTCTGGTAACATTAATGATCTGCTTGCAAGATAGATTTGCCGTTTGAAAGGCAGTTGTGTTCTTTTGAAAAGACAGATATGCAAGTTTGGTTCATGTAAAAACTGTACTCTCCAAAAAAGAAGCATAATACCTTTTTATTAGCATCGACCAAATTGTCACAAATCACTGCGCACACATTGGAGAACACAATCTTTCTCTCATTGCTTTGTGACAGTTTAGTTACTTCTAATGAAAATCTGTTATGCTGCTGCATTTTTAATAAGTTTACAAAAAAGAGATCTTGAAAAGATTTCCTTGCTCTTTAAAAATAAAGTCTTATAATTATTTTTAGGCATATTAAAATGACCCATATTTGCCCATCACGGATATGATGTTGCATCTCCTGTATTGTCATTGGATTGTCATTTGAGTCAAACACAGGAAGCCTATTTTTGTATTTTAATGCATCTTTCATCACGAAAGGGCAGTGAATGAACAAAACCTCTAGGTCAAAGACATAGGAAGGCAACAACAGAAAAAGAATCAAGATGCTGGGTTGGATCCTGCCATCATTTCTACTCATGGAAAGTCTACAGTTGTAGACTTGCAATTTGTCCCTCTTACTGTTCCTATCAGTCAGTGGACTTTGGTGGGAAGGGGGAGGTGGCAGCAGTATTCCACTCACTTCCATTAATGGAAAGGACTGACAGGATCCAACCAAGAGGGTTTACTAGCTCTACAGTGCAAAGTTGAGCTGGTAAATGGGTTAGATATACAATCTACCACTTGATTCATTGGGGTTGCTTTTCATATATATGCAAAGTACTTACAAAACCCCTGGTGGTGGGAGCCATCTTAGAACAGGCATGGGTCTTTCAGGCTGGGGACAACGCCTCTACTTACCTGCCACAACGTAAGCATACCATCATCTGAATGCGAAGGGGGGGGAATGCCCTTTTCTTCAGAACTATTGTTATATATGCAAATAAATGCAGATTCAATAATCAAATAATGGATTAAAATTTGTACAATTAGCTGTCCTAGTGTTTTTTAAACTAGTTCCCACATTCTCTAAAGCAATGGTTTCATTAATTGCAGACCGACTTAAACAGACAGGTATTGGCCCAATATTTCATTTCCAATGATGTAACCAAGAGTGTGACGCATAGAGAAAGTGGTATATTGGGCACTGCCCCTCTTTGTAAAACACCACTTATTTATGAGCTGCCCCTCAGCTTCTTCTGCGGTAGGAGCGTGGCCACTGCTATCGAAATAAATGAGATTCTGAGTAAGCTAAAGGTTTTTTGGGTAGGTTTATGGTGAGAATTCTGGCCGTTACCCACAGCTGGAACCTTTAATCATCCCTTGCTCTACCACTTCGTAACATCCAGCCCTCTTGCAGGGTTAACACTCATTTCTGAGATCACAGACGAAGTCCCTGGAACAGCTACTGAAATAGAAATGTGTTTGTGGATAACACAGACGTGGGATAGTGTTGGCTAAACACACAGCTAGAATCTCAGAGCTACTGCGCTGCCCCAGAAGGGCATGGTTTGAAGGCACATGGATACCACAACCTTGCTGGAGCTTAGCAGCTCTGGGGTTGGTCAATGCTTCAGTGAGAGAGAGAGAGAGTCTGGGAATTTCAGGGTCCAAGGTGGGATGTGAATGTACTATATCTTGCACCTCTGTGAAGTGTCAGTTTATCACTGTGCAGTAGGACCTGAGAACGATCCAAGATCCAATCCATTACACTTCTTTAGAAACAGCCTCTGCTTCTGTTCCACGTCCCACCCCTTCAGGCACTGTTAACGAACACCTTATCAGAACACAGTTCTGAAGTGGTGGTTTTTTTTTTATGATGTTGTAGTGAGACAAAGGGAAGAGCCATTTGTGCCATGGTAGCTAAAGCTTATCAAGAGGAGCCTCTGGCCTTCCTAATGCCGGCTGTACAATTGGGGGGGAAGGATATGAAAGAGCCACTGAGACATTTTCTGCTTGGTTCGTCTTCCAGAATTAATTTTTGAAAACAGAAGCACACCCAGGTGTGCTTTAAGATCTGTATAAAGACACAAAATGGAACGTGCACATCTGTTTTCCAAACAAGAACAGCCTGGCAGTGAAACCAGAGATCATGTACCTTGTGTGGGCTGTATGTGTTGTGTTCGGTTAACACCTGCAAACATCTTAAAGCTGTGGACATGCACCCCTCTGGACTTCAGAAAGGATTCTGCAGGCAGCAATTTAGAAGCGAGCTGATTGTGTCATCTACAATTACACCTCGAAGTCACCTCTAGGAACTTAAACCTAGCAAAGTTCACTGCTTTATCCATACTGCACAGCAAGTGAAGGAACTGGGGAAGCCTCATTGTTCTCTGGACTCGTAGAGGTTTTCTTTTGTACCTAATTCTACATCTGTCTCTAAGAGACAAATTGAAACATGGGTCAAGTTTAATGTAAATATGATAACATTAGCTGTAGTATAACCCAAAAGTGACGGTGCTTGGTCACTTTTCGCTGTATGTAACTATGGTATCTTCAGTGTGTGTGCATTAGAGATAGATCATTATGAACCTGGGGTTTGGTTTTTTCCTTTTTTTAAGATGGGTGCAAAATATATGTTTCATGCAACTGCAGATTCTGTATTAACGTCTACAGGAAGTGTAAACTACTGAGTAAAATAAATTTGGTTGTATGGTTTAAAAAAATAAAAGCTTTAAAATGAGCGTATTTAAATAAATAACGGGAGTTTTCCTTTTTCTTTTTTTGTTCAGCTGTATTTCTGTTCAATTTCATTTAATTTTGACCAGACGTATGAACAAAATTTATATGGATGGCAGTATCTTAAAGTAGTCAACAACTTAAGCTATGTAATATTCGGAGGAATTTGTAACATGTGATAGACTGAAATCCAACTTAGCTTTGGCCATAACCAAGAGAAGCTCCTTTGAGTATTTACCATATTCCCATTAGTAAGTAAGAAATATATCTTTTGTAGATTTGACCCCCATCAATATTTTTAAAATATACATTAAATGGTATAGTAAAGGTAAAGGTTTCCCTTGCTCGAAAGCCAGTCGAATCCAATTTTAGGGGGTGGTGCTCATCTCCATTTCCAAGCCGAAGAGCCAGGGCTGTCCAAAGACTGCTCTGTGGTCATGTGGCCAGCATGACTAAACACCAAGGTACATGGAATGCTGTTACCTTCCCACCAAAGTGGTACCTCTTTATCTACTTGCAGTTTCTTGCTTTTGAACTGCTAGGTTGGCAAGAGCTGGGGCCAGAGACGGGAGCTCACTCCATCATGCGGTACTAGGGTCTCGAACTGCCGAGCTACCAACCTTCTGGTCTGCAGCTCAGCATCTTAACCTCTGAGTCACCATGGCCCCTTTTGAATGGTATAGGCAAAGAGAAATCTAATGGGCATTGTGACAGATCCTCAGTTTGATTGGCTTGCCTGCAAACTCCCACTTGTGAGAGACCAGCCACTTCTTGTGATAGGGAAAACAAATTCTGCTAGTTTTACCTTCCTCTGTGTTCCCAATGCCATCCCCAAGGGCCCCCCGAGCTTTATGAATGGCTTCTCCAGAGGCTGCAGTGGGAAGGGGAAAAGATTATTGTGTGAATCAAGCTCTATTCAAGGTTCTTTAGGTCCAATCCATTCAATGTAGACGCAGTAACTATTCAAAAACTGACCACAGGGGAGGCTCTCCTCAAGGGCACTTTACCCCCTTTTGATCAAGCAGTCTTCCAGTTCACATTAGTATTTGATCACACCATACACAGAACCATTTATTATGTTCAATAAAAGGATGCTTCCTTGTGGACCAGTAGATTATATACATCATTTGACACAGAAATGCCATGCAGTGGTTATGTTCCTTCCCTGTTTTCTTGTTCTTGTACACCCTGCAAGAAAAGTAGTCCATTTAAAAGGAATTCTGTACTAAGGCCATATGCTATTAATAGGAAGGGTTCCCTGACTCTCTTGGGAAAAGGAACATGGTGGCAAGAAGTGTCCTACTAAGTCTTGAGACAGATGGGTTCTTCTTTTTTTTTTAGCCCCCCGTAGGGGATTTTTTTTAATTGCATCTTCTATAAACTACAAAGAAACAAGGGAGGGCAACTACATACTAGGGGAGAAAGTAAATCAAAACCCCTAAAAACCCAAGAGATGGTGATCATTCCAAATATTTACAGTATTCGCTTATAAGTGTATGCACTTTAACATAGCTACATTGAGTACATTTTTCTTGTTGCTTATATCAGGAAGAGACAGATGGGTTCTTAACAGAGCTTAAAGCAGTATTGTATATATATTTGTTCCTTGGTATACATATCTTAATTTCATGCCACATGCCTTTGTAGAATGCAAAACCTGCAAAACTAGAAATGTCCAGGTTGATGCATACAACTTAAATTCTGATACATTTGCAAAAAAATATAGGTCACGGTGAACTGGTGTTAGCATGAAGACAGAGTTGCATTGTATTCCTTCCCAAGTACATTTAAGGTCCACATAAATGTCAGTGCAATTCCTACAGTATAAATTAAACAGGCCAGAAGAGGATAAGGCAGCTCAATCTTAGAGGCTCAGTGAATCGAATGAGTCTTTAAAACTTGGGACGGTATCAGCGGCAAGGAACTGGAGTCTCTTGCTTTATTTCTTGCCAGTACCTAATCATTTCATGAGAAGAGATGCCATGTACTGCGATCAAGTGCTTGTATTTACAGATATCAAAGTTAATTCTGTATAAAAAGAAGAGTTCTGCATCTGGAATACTGATACTCTCCCCAAGAATATTTAAGCAAATCCCAACATAGACATCTTCAAATTTAATGGGTTTGACATGATGCATCGTTTCATGAATCCTGCAAGCCAGCCTGGAATTAAGGATATAACCAAGTCCACTGCAGTATGGAGGATAAACATTAAATGGATAGTCATTGTAAGAAATATATATTTTCTTGTAAAGTCCTCTGTAAGAGGAACTGTGAATGAAGGGGTATCCAGTAATGAAGTTTTCTGAAATATTTGGTTTTAGAAGAAATTTCACTAAGTTGCCAGTGTTGATGAAGACATCAGAATCAGTTTTCATAATATACTTAGTATTGGGACAAAACTCAGCCACCCATCTGAAAGCCATGATTGTTTTCAATGTAAGGTTGTCATACGTGTCAAGGAAGTCTTGACGGATTATGTCTCCATAGAGAATGCTCTCATCTTTTATTGATAAGGCTAAACCATCTTCTCTTTCTCCTCCTTGGCCCAGTAAAAACAGTGTCCAAACTTGGTTGCCCCACCAGGATTTCTGAGAGCCCCACGTGATCCTAATGGCTTGTCTCACCTTCACATCTGCAGGTCTCGAAGCCACCAAAATAACCAAAAATGGGTTGTTCTCGTTGCACTTTATTTGCTCGCGTAGTGTGAAGACAAACTTCTGCTTATAAACAGGTTCATACTCGTAGAAATACATCCAGTTTATATGTTCTATCACAGGGTGGGTGGGGATTGCCACATACCATATCATTAATATGGCAGAGATAAGAGACAGAGTCCAAAAAACTCTTTTCAAATGTATTATGGACATAATAGTCTTCAAAACAGCCACAAAGACAAGATGGCATTGGCAACAAAGTTGTCAGAAGAAAGAGCAGGGCTAGGCATAAATTCTTGGCTGGAAAAGAAAAAATCGAGTTAGCATATGGAAAATACAAGCTTTCAAGTTTAGAATGCCCAAATCTCTGTAAAAGAGATTAAAGACATGATTATCACAATCGCTACTATCCATTTGTTTGCATTGTCTGAAAATGGTACATCAGCCAGGCAGTGATGGTAACAAAAATACCTTGAGGGCTGGAGAGAAGACATCATCTTGCCTGTCCTTGGCTCCCACCAAGGAAAGAACAGTTTGGTTCTAGGGTTGCCAGCTCTGGGTGGGAAATACCTGGAGGTATTCGAGGTGGGGCCTGGGAAGGGTGAGGTTTGGGGACAGGAGGGACCTAAGTAGGATATAATGCCATAGAATCCATCCTCCAAAGCAGCCATTTTCTCCAGGAGAACTGATCTCAATTGAAGTAGCAGATCTCCAGGCACCACCTGGAGGTTGGCAACCCTAGTTTGGTTATGTGGCAGAGTGACTGCAGCAAAAAGGGAAGGTCCCACCCCCACAAGATCTGGCTGCTACACAAGTGGTGCATTTCTACCAGCAGGAGATATCAAAAGAAGCACCAGCGATGGGAATTGACCCTCTGGGTCAAATTGAAGGAAGAGCATTAGATATAATGCTTCTCTCTCTGTGTCTCTCTCTGTCTCTCTGTCTCTCTGTCTCTGTCTCTCTCTGTCTCTCTCTCTGTCTCTCTCTCTGTCTCTCTGTCTGTCTGTCTGTCTGTCTGTCTCTCTCTCTCTCTCTCTCTCTCTCTCTCTCTCTCGTAATCGAAAAAACCAATTTCATGTTCACAAATATTGCACCTGATCTCAGGCTATTTTTTTCAGTGTGCAGACCTATGTGTGGTGAGGCACAACAATGCACTGTTTCTAACTGCATGCCCACCCCCACAGCATGTAGAACATCACGTGTATCTTCTTTCTTTATTGTCAGTAAAATACTCCACAAAGCACAATGGCTTGTAAGTTTACCAACTTGCTCACTCAACATAAAGGTTGAGTTAACAACAGTGACATACAAGCACAAATCTAAACTGCAGAATACTCGCATAATAAATGTTCAGTTGCATTTTAAAATAATCCTACATATAAAAAATGTCATATATATCTTTTAAAAATTAAAAAAACACATTTCCCCAAAATCCAGTCCGTCAAGATGCCTTCAAAACGTTGTCATGAAGTTTTACTGCCAATGAAATAAATTCTTCTACTGTTTCTATAGCCCTCTTATCAGTCCTCAAAAGAAGGTTTAAAAGATAGTTATCAGCAGGGAAAATAGCCATAAGAGGAATTAGCACAAGTTCAGCATACAGTTTCCAGGGGAAGGGGGACTCTAAAACCTGAGCTGCACAGGGACATAACCTCTGCTCTCGGGAAATTATTGCCTGCATATGCATAGTCCCAATACACACGACCAATAGAGAATGAAAGGACTGGAAGGGCACACAAGGGTAAAGATATGTATGCAAAGGACTGTGTCACATGTCAGAGTTTACATACTGAGGATATATACAACATTTGTTCCCATACAGTCAGGCACATATTGTCTATATACTGGGGTGAACTATGAATTGATCTGCTGGTACTAATACACTCAACTCTGAAGATTTCCTGTGTTGGGATGTTCCCTCTAAGTAGTGGAGTCTTGTGAGCAAAAATTCTACTTTGTGAGCTACTGGCATTAAAGTTGTGAGTGAGAGATTTGGCTACTGCATAAATAAGTTTCCTCTGGAGCCATCCTTCCTGAGCTTAGATAAAAATGTGTGAGCCAGAGGCTAAAAAACTGTGAGCTAGCTCACACTAACTCAGCTTAGAGGGAACACTGTGTAAATTACAAAATAAAGTTGTCTACACTGAAATTTCACACCCTGTGTATATTGGGGTAATGAAACTCCATAATGGAAGACCACAAATTATTTTAATCAACTCAGATCTGATATTAACACAGTATTCAAAAACCAATGCATTAATCTTTCAGTCTTCTAAGGCATTCTGTTGCTGATCTAAAAGTCACTGTTCCCCTACCCACCCCCTCAAGAAAAAACTTCAAAAGAACCCAACTTAAAATCAGGATTCATTACAAAGTTCAATGCTATATCCACTGCCCCCAGGGTTTTAAGAAAGATTTTGGATCTCATTTACTAGGGGTGCTAATATTTTAGCATGAGCCGTCCTTTACAGATGTTAATCTATTCATTCAAAGTCTGTATAGTCTCTGTACCTAAGGTACAGACTACAGACTCAACTACAAATAAAAGTTAAAAATGTATACCTTTCTTTTCTCTCCAATGGGGACCTAATAAGGGGAAGCTTGTAACATAGTTTTCCCTTCCTCCACTTTATCCCTGATACTTCTGAAATAAAAGCCTACATAGGCATTACTTCTCAAAAAGCAACTCAAAGAGTTTTGAATTTAATACTTTTTGAAATACAACAACTTTTACGTTGAACAATTTGGTTTGGCCGCTAAAATGTTGTGGGGGAGTTTTGCCACTAGAGGGAACTCTTATTACTTCATACACACAACCAAGAGAAATATGCCAGGAAGCTTATTGCCTTGTATATACAATGGACACAAGAGACCTCATGCAAATATACACAAGAGACTTCATGCAAATTCAGGAATGTATTCTAACCGTAGAGCTTCATGTATGAGGCTGCCTTATACTGGGTGAGACCATTTGTCTATCAGAGCCACAGTATTGTCTACTCTGACTGGTAGCAGTTGGTCTAGCAAGCCACCCCCTCCCTAGCATCAATTGGAAAGATGGGAAATAATAATACTGATTTATCTAATAGTGGGTTGGATTCAGGCCCATAGCCATAGGGGGCACATGAGGGCAATGCCCCCCCATGAATATTCCTGGGCCCCAGCAGGAGGGGAGGGAAAGGGGTGGACTCTCTGGGTCTTCCTGCTTCCACAGCCAGCTTCTCAAAGCAGGAAGACCCGGTGAGGCCATGCGGTGGTCCCCCCTCTCCCTCTCCTCTGATGGGAGCCTGAGCTGCAGGGGGGCTTGGGAGCTGCTGGTAAGTTTACGTTCCCCCCCCCCAAGCAGGTCCAATTTGCCCACTCCCAGCAACTTTCTAGCTTGATCTTATCCAATTCCCTACCTTACAACAGCCCCAGTCCCACATGGATTTTGTTTGTGTAGTTGGCTGGGTGGCTCAGACTGAGCAGGCTGAAATTAAGCCCGGCGAAGACGGAGGTCCTGTGCTTGAGTCGGACCGGACCGGGGTTGGGACTCCCGCTTTCAACCTTCGATGGGGCACCATTGGTGCCAGCTTCGGAGGTTAGGAGCTTGGGAGTGCTCCCGGACCCCACCTTAACGATGGAGGCCCAGGTGGCAGCCACTGCCAGATCGGCCTTTTACCATCTTCGGCTGGTACGGCAGTTGGTTCCTTTCCTCGACCGCAATGACCTAGCTACAGTGATCCATGCGACGGTCACCTCGAGGCTAGACTACTGCAATGCTCTCTACATGGGGCTGCCTTTGCCGCAAATCCGGAAGCTGCAGCTGGTGCAGAATGCTGCGGCCAGGCTGTTGGTGCGCGCCCCTAGATGGGAGCACATCCGACCTGTGCTGACAGCGCTGCACTGGCTGCCTATAGCATACCGGACTCGCTTCAAAGTGCTGGTGCTTACCTTTAAAGCCCTACATGGCCAGGGTACAACATACCTGAGGGACCGCATTTCCCCATATATTCCCCAAAGAGCACTTCGGTCGGGGTCACAACACCATCTGGTGACCCCGGGCCCTAAGGAGGCCAGGCTTGCAGCAACAAGGGCCAGGTCCTTTTCAGTGGCTGCTCCTATCTGGTGGAATGAGCTCCCGGAGGAGATGGGCCCTGTGGGACCTTGTGCAGTTCCGCAGGGCCTGCAAGACGGGGCTCTTCCACCAGGCTTTTGAGTAGGAGCTACCACTGCCACTACCACCACTGCTCCATTATACAGCTACACTGCCAAAGGGCTGGGTAACATCTAGCTGTGGTTTTGGCCTGCCCTTCTGCTATGCAAGATGTTGACAACACCATCTGGTGACCCCGGGCCCTAAGGAGGCCAGCCTTGCAGCAACAAGAGCCAGGTCCTTTTCAGTGGCGGCTCCTATCCGGTGGAATGAGCTCCCGGAGGAGATCAGGGCCCTGCGGGACCTTGCACAGTTCCACAGGGCCTGCAAGACGGAGCTCTTCCGCCAGGCTTTTGAGTAGGAGCTGCCACTGCCACTATCACCACCTACAGCGACACTGCCGGAAGGCTGGGTAACATCTAGCTGTGGTCCTGGCCTGCCCTTCTGCTATGCAAGATGTTGGGAGTTTAGCCGTGCTCTGATAGATTTGAATTTTAATTGGTTTATTTATATGGAATTTTAACTGTTTTATATATTGTACGCACTTTGTGCCTGTGTAAGCCACCCTGAGCCCATTCGTGGGGAGGGCGGGGTATAAATATAATAAAATAAAATACATAAAATAAATAGTTCCCATGATTTTCAGCTTAGCTTTTTTTTACTGGTCAAACAGGATTCCATCTTTCTTGGGCCAGAATGCACCAGAACACCATTCCAGCTGCCTTCTGAACCCGCCCCGCCCCTCCCCCTTCGGGGGCCCCACGTGGCGGCAATCCTCAGCAGGCAAGCTCAAGAGCCATGGGGGACCGAGAAGCCACCACGCTCCCTGGGTAAGGGCATCTGGGTCGGGGGGCTGGGCACGGCAACGGAGCGGCAGGGGGAGAGGTGGAGACCAACCAGCCCGTTCCTGCACCTAGGCCTCTCAGCGTCAATGAGATTGCACCTTTAACTGGGCTGCACAGGTGACATGCCTGCACAACGGAGCCTGTGCATGAGAAGAGCTTAACAGTAGGGCAAGTGCAATCACCCGCCCCTTCGCCACCTAAGCGATGGGCGGTCCCACGGGAAGCATTGCCAGTCCGAGCCACACCAAGGCCTCACAGCGCGGTAGTGTGTACTGGCCAGATCCTCTGGCGAGCTCCACAGGGCTGGGGAAAGGGTTTTGCACAGGGCCACCGGGGGATGCGGCTTTGCACCTCCACACCTCTGCACCAGAGCAAGGGCCCAGGGGTTGAGAGTGGTGTGGTCGCGGTTTCCCCAGCCCTGCAATGGCACAGAGCACGAGGTCAACATGGTGAGTGGCCAGCAGCCTGTTTTCTCCAGCAGCTCAAGCCGGTGAGGGTCACATGGGGTAGGGAGGAGTGGGGGCTGCTGCCTGCAGAGCTGTGGTGGGGAAACTTGGAGGGGAGTGGTACAGGGGTGGAGCCTGTGCTCCCCGCCTCTCAGCCAAGTGCTTTGTCCCAAAGGTAACCCCCACTCGGGACCTGCCCCCCCAAAACACTGCAGGCTGCCCCCTCGGTGCCTGTCCAATGCCCTCGGTTGCCCCTGGCCTGGCATGGTGCCTCTTCAACCCGGCTCAACCATTCCCATTGAGGCACCCTCCTTTCCCCCCCTATTTTATATATATAGCGCATATCACAATAAAGAAACTACGCAGTAATACATTAAACAGGGAGAAGATAGAAGATAGAATTGTTACAAATACACTTGCATATCAAATAACTTTTTAATATACATCAGCCAACATAATCATCTGTATTCAAAGTGGAAAAGAGTTATTAAAGAACTGCATTTAGAACTATAACCATTGTTTGTCTTTAGTAAAAGAAGGGATCACCTCCCTTTCTGAAAGGGATTGAAGGATTGGGAACCACTTGCACACAAAGGGCATTTGATCATCCTTGCCTGAGTTATTAGTTATTCGGTTTGCTATTTTCCCCATCGTGAACTGCATCCATATTTTATCATGCCACAAATCTAAAGGCGGTGGTGGCTGCTGCTGCTGTGGGGGGGGGGGCGGCAGCACGGTGGGCAAGAAGTCACCGCGGCTGCCCAAGTGAACACGGTGCAGGAACCACAGCTACTCCTCGTCGCTGAAGGGCCACAAGCGCTTCTGCATGTGGTGGGACTGCCAGTGCAAGAAGTGCAGCCTGATCGCCGAGAGGGTGAGCCGCCCCACCGCCGTGCACTGATCACAACCCTGGGCATGCGCAGCCTTCACCCTCCTGGGAGTTTGCCCACTGCCAGGTCCTGGGGGGCGATGCCCAGTGGCTCAGCGTGCAAAGGCAGGCGTGGCAAAGGTCTGACTGGATCAGGCTGTGCTTTGGGTGTCCAGAGGGCTGCTCCGTAGACAGGGCTTGCGGGCTGTGCGCAGGCAGTCAGCGGCACTCGACGGAGCAGCTCCCAGGCCCGTCGCCCTTCAACCCAGGGATCAGTTTTCCTTGTGACTGGAGAGATGGCATCTTTTCACTCTCCTTCCAGAATATTCCCACAAATCGAATATAATAATTCGATTTGTGGAAGCCATGAGACCTTTACGTCTGCTCCTGATAACAATGACAAAGGCAGATGCAAATGACAAGTTGATAGTGGGCAACTTTTACACACAATGTAAGCCAGTAAATTGTATTTGTGCAGACTGAGACATAGAGAGCCAATGTAATCACATATGATCCAGTAGGATCTGAACTGACCCACCAGATTATGACAGACATCAGTTTAATTTGTAACAGCAGTGAAAAATCCAAACCATGTTGGGAATCAGTAGGAAAGTCACTGAAAATAGAACTGCTATTATTGTGATGCCTTTGTAGAAATCTCTGGTGCAGATTCATCTGAGTTCTTGTCATGCCCCCTCAAATAAGCACTGGAAAATGTACAGAAAAGAGCAAACAAAATGATCAAATGCTGGGCAGACAGGATGGTAGTACATCAGGACAACTGTCAAGTTTGATACAAAGAATCATACCCCAAGCATCTGTTTGAACTTTTAATCTCCCTGGTCATTCCACCAGAAATCTCAGAGTAGCCATCCTCAAGCATTTGGGAATGCAAGGTGGTGTAACAGAAACGTTACCTTTGGAATGCAAGGTGGTGTAACAGAAACGTCTTCAGAAATTTGACCGTGTCAATCAAGTCCCACACAAGAGAGCCAGTTTGGTGTAGTGGTTAAGTGTGCGGACTCTAATCTGGGAGAACCGGGTTTGATTCCCCACTCCTCCACTTGCACCTGCTGATGTGACCTTGGGTCAGTCACAAGCTCTGGCACAGCTGTCCTTGAAAAAGAGCAGTTTGTGTCAGAGCTCTCTCAGCCCCACCCACCTCACAGGGTGTCTGTTGTGGGGACAGGAAGGGAGAGGAGTTTGTAAGCCGCTCTGAGACTCCAAGTGAAGGGCGGGGTATAAATCCAATCTCTTCTCTTCTTCTACAAGAGTTACGATTTTTCCCCCCACAGTGCAAGAGCTGAGAGTAACATAGTAGGATTTTTGCTACTATGGAATGTATTTTTCGCTTTTAAAAAGTGCTTGACAATTTCATGGAGTTTAGACCTATAACTTACAGCTGCTCTGCCATGGAAGCTTGCTGGGTAACCTTGGCTCAGTCATACACTCTTCAGTCAACATACCTCACATGGTTGTTTCTTTGAATAAAGTGGAGGAGAGAATGACAGTGGAAGCTGCTTAGAGTCTCTACTGGGGAGAAAGCTAGGGCATGAATGGAGTAAATAAATACATAAATATTCATTTTTTTAATTTATTTATAGCCTGAGATTCTTGTTGAGACAGATTACACAGTTGGGTAGATCCTACCCATATCCTACCCCTACACTGAGTAAAGTTTGTTTGTGTCAGAGTTCTCTCAGCCCCACCCACCTCACAGGGTGTCTGTTGTGGGGAGGGGAAGGGAAAGGAGTTTGTAAGCTGCTCTGAGACTCCAAGTGAAGGGCGGGGTATAAATCCAATCTCCTCCTCCTCCTCCTCCTCC
>NW_015163604.1:1578318-1581327 GCF_001447785.1 Gekko japonicus | reverse complement strand
AATTGATTCCTAAAGCCTCCATGTATCCCTTGTGATGTTATAGGGTTTCATGTCCCCCCTTTTGGAATGTATGTTGCTGACCCCCTGTTGCTTTGATTTCCTCTCGAGGCCAGATGCCTGACCGTTTGCTTGAATTGCCCCCATAAACCACATGCCTCTGCCGAAGCATGGCAGAGAGGCACATAGGCATAGTGGGTTGGGCTGGTATCATCTTACTGCAGGAGGATGATCTCCAGACCCAACCTATCTCCACCCATTACCATGACAACCTAGCATGGACACACCCTGGTCTCCTTCAATTGGCTCCTGGCCAGAGCTAATTTGAAGACCCAATTGCAGTATATCTAGTTAAACCCTATGGAAAATCTGTCTGTTCTGTTCCTGCTATGTTCTATGCTGATCTGTGTCTGTCTACCTTGAAATTCTGGGTCTCAGCCATGTGGCCTGAGACAAAGGACTGGGTTGTGCAGCTCAACACATGGCTGCATGCTAGCAAAGATGGACCTCTTGTTTCTAAAGATACTTGGACTATTCTAATGGACTTTGAACTGGGACTCCTTGCCTGTGGATCACCCTGGTAACTATGCAGATTTCTCTAATGTTTAGTTAGGGCCAAAGGGCCATAAGTTTTGTTATTTTCTAATCTTCTCTAGTCTGATTGCTAAGTTCTGTGCTAAATAAACTTTATTCTGTTTATAGTTGTGTCTGATTGATGTGTAAACCTGACTCCAAGGCTAAATCCTTGTGCCTAGCTGGCTGTGCTACCATTAAATCTTAAGAGTGCATCTCTGAAGAGGTGTTAGAGCTGGGCATGGTTGTATTGTGAAAAGGCAGGAGTTCTCCCCTCATTCCTGGACAGGCGTGGGGGCAGGATCCTGTACAGGGTGGCAGAAGGTAGCCTCGCCTAGTGTGCAAAAAAATCTGGCACCGGTCCTGGGTGGAGCATCTGCTTGGCTTGAAGCGGGTCCTAGGTTTGATGCCGGGCAACTCCTGTTATGAATATGTGGCAGAAGGTAAGCTGGAAGACCTCTGCCTGCGACATTGGAGAGCCACATTGGATAGTGTTAAATAGACAAGTGTGTTTTGCATTTGTCTCCGTTTTTTATGGTTCCAAGGCTAGCAAAGCGTTTTTTAAGAAGCAGGACCTAGGTGCCTTGCTGTCTGCACCACAGTGGCATCTTGCCAGAAAGAAGAGTTGGTGCCTGCTTCTGGTGTGCAGCAACACTGCTGTTGTAGGTGGGTCAGCAAGGGTTGACCAAGTGGCAAACAGGTCTCTGCCTAAAATTCAGTCTCTAGGATGGATCCAAGCTAAAAAGGCAATTTGGACCGATGCCCCTCCCATTACAGACACACTTCATGTCATTCCACAAAGTTCCTTATCCCTCAAGAGCAGCATTTCATGGAGATCAGTGGGCTGCAACTGAAGCGGGGAGGCAGGAAAGTTCCATTCTGCCATTGGAAAATTTAATCTGTATCCCCACTGCCCTGTTCAACCATCTGAGCAAAAGCTGTTGAAGTACAGACAGAGCATCCAAGCTTTCTAGTGTGTCCCAGGGCTCTTTTTGTAGAAAAGGCCCAGCAGGAACTCATTAGCATATTAGGACGCTCCCCTAACTGTGCAGCTCATTAGCATATTAGACCACACACCCCATGTTACCAGAAGTGTGGTCATCTAGCCACAAGGAGGCCAAATCAAAATTTTGGGAGGCTCCATACCACGTATCCTCCTACAAAGGATGCAGATCATTCTGCACTGGTGTTAATGCTGACACAAAAGTGATACTTCCTGGGCAATTCTGAAACACCTTCTGCTGCATGCAAGTGGGTGTCAGATAAGATGCCAGTGGGCACCACACTGGGGAATCACAGTGATCGACTGTATTGGCGATGAACAAATCTGCTTGTTTTTTATGTACTAGGTGGCTGTATCTTTGTGGATTTATCTGCATATTTCAGAAATACTCAAGGCATTATTTGCTGGCAATAAAGAAAGATTTGATATCAAGACAAACTGGATCTCCTAGAAAAACAAAGAGTTGCAGCTTTGTTCTACATATGCAAACAACGTTTTCTCTGATTCTGATTCCAAATGCCAAAATTCAAACCACCTGTGTTATCATTAACAACTGCAGCAACACTTAGCATTTAAGTTTCAAAGTGCTTCACCGGTAATAATCCTGTAAGGGATATTGTGTTTACTTCCCTGTGCAGATGGAAGGATCACAAGTGAGAAATTATGGGCTGCTTAAACTTACCAGGTGATTTTTTTAAAAAGCAGGTAGCCACATCGGTGTGTGACAAAATCCATGCAATAGCTTTTATTAGGTGGATAAAGGTGATTTGGGTACCAAACTCAGGTGAGACTGAAGGTCCTAATTCACAGTAGCCACTGAACCAACCCAAGCCTTTTAGCTGCTTTTGTCCCTCTTCTCCGGTGGACTGCCAGTCTACTCTGTAGCTTTTATGTTCCCCCTAAGCTGTTGTTGAGTCTTGTGAGCAAAAATTCTACTTCGTGAGCAAGCCTACATTTTGTTGTGAGTGAGCCTACATTTGACGGCATAAATTAGTTTGAGTCTTGCTGAGACTCAACAAGGACAAGCCACATAGCCTAAGATTCTTAGCTGGAAGCTCAGGAGAGATTGTTTGACTGCAAGTTTCCATGGCCCAGATCTTATGCACTGAGGCAGTATCTCTCAGCATCACATACACTCTACAAATGCCCATTGGGTTCAACACCTGTCCCACTAAACTCAGAGGAAAAGTTATTTGAATTAATGGCAATAAACAGGCCTTGTACATCCAAAACCTTGCACAGCAAATATTTAAAACTTAACAGAAACTACACAGATGAGTGATTATGTATTCACTGGTGAAGCCTGGGTATTTGACAGTCTTAAAAAGCATACCACCAGAATTTCAAAAATCAGATCTGTCAAATGCAGTCATGAGATGGCTGAATATCATGGCCTTGCACATTTTTGTTATTTTACAAGCCACAAGAATTATACA
>NW_015163604.1:1567357-1577938 GCF_001447785.1 Gekko japonicus | reverse complement strand
TCGACTGGCTTTCGAGCAAGGGAACCTTTACCTTTACTATCCAGCTCTGAGTCTCTCGAAAGTTATTATAATTGTCCTAGTAGGGCTGCATTACCCAATGTGTAAAAGAGTTAGGGTTTTGCCAGAGACCACTGCCAGGTCATAAGAACATAAGAGACGCCAATGTTGGATCAGGCCAAAGGCCCATCCAGTCCAACACTCTGTGTCACACAGTGGCCAGAAATACCAGTGCCATCAGGAGGTCCAGCAGTGGGGCCAGGACATTAGAAGCCCTCCCACTGTTGACCCCCCCCCCAAGCACCAAGAAGACAGAGCATCACTTGCCCCAGAGCCCCTAGCTATACCTTGTGGCTAATAGCCACTGATGGACCTCTGCTCCATATGCTTATCTAATTCCCTTTTGAAGCCGTCCATGCTTGTAGCACCCACCACTTCCTGTGGCAGTGAATTCCATGTGTTAATCACTCTTTGGGTGAAGAAGTACTTCCTTTTATCCGTTCTAACCCGACCGCTCAGCAATTTCATGGAGTGCCCACGGGTTCTTGTATTGTGAGAAAGGGAGAAAAGTACCTCTTTCTCTACCTGCTCTTTCCCATGCATAATCTTATAAACCTCGATCATGTCACCCCTCAGTCGTCTTTTCTCCAAGCTAAAGAGCCCTAAGCGCTTTAACCTTTCCTCATAGGGAAAGTGTTCCAACCCTTTTATCATTCGAGTTGCCCTTTTCTGCACTTTTTCCAAAGCTATAATATCTTTTTTAAGGTGTGGTGCCCAGAACTGCACACAGTATTCCAAATGAGGTCTCACCATTGATTTATATAGGGGCATTATTATATTGGCTGATCTGTTTTCAATACCCTTCCTAATAATCCCCAGCATAGCATTTGCCTTCTTTATTGCAGTCACACACTGTCTCGACATTTTCAGTGAGTTATCTACTACAACTCCAAGATCTCTCTCTTGATCAGTCTCTGCCAATTCAGACCCCATCAACGTGTATTTATATTTAGGATTTTTGGCCACATTGAACCCCATTTGCCATGTTGATGCCCACGCGCCCATCTTTGACAGGTCCCTTTGGAGTGCCTCACAATCCTCACTGGTTTTCACCACCCTGAACAACCGTATCATCCGCAAATTTAGCCACTGCTTACTCCCAACTCCAAATCATTAATGAACAAGGTAAAAAGTAGTGGACCAAGTACTGATCCCTGCAGTACCCCACAGCTTACCCCCCTCCACTGAGAGGACTGCCCATTTATACTCACTCTCTGTTTTCTATTAATTAGCCAGTTTTTGATATTACAAATACATGCCGAAACCAGTCTTAAAGCATTCTACCATCCATTAGAAGAAGTCTGAAAACAGGAGTATTTACAAGTAGGGTATCCAAAGGACTCACCAAAGAGAACTCCATATCCCCATTCTATCTCCCTAATTCCCCCCTCCCTCCTCATCACAGTCCCAACAAGTCTGCTCCGTTGAAAGGTCATTGTATAAAAGTATCAACATGATACTCGACCAGGAGAAGCTTGACCCACTCAGGCAACTGAGAAGCTATAAGGAACTCAGGTGTATTATAAGGATGGGGGGGGGACAACACACCCACCGAGCATCTTGGGTTATACAGCTCCTCTTGACGCTGAGAATTCTGGCACAGTTACAGCACGGGGAGAGAGAGAGAGTGAACACAGTGAACACAGAAGCAGCTGTTCTTATCATATTTTGGTGGCTGGAGCTCCCCCTTGGTGCACCAGAGGGGAGAGAGAGAAAGAGGCTGCAAAAACCTACACAGAGCCAGATCGGGCTGGGGGCACAGCATCACAGGCAACTTTCCCACTCCTCCTTTGTTAAATCTTCATTTTCTTTTTCTTGCCCCCACCTGGGCTTCAATACTCCTCCCCTCTTCACTGGATTACACAGCCAGCCACTGCCTTGTATCACTTTCGTTTTCTCTATGCTTTTTTTAAGTGCATTTTTTTTCTAGCAAAGGGCTCCTCGCACACACTGGCCTGAAATCTCCCTCCCCCTCAGGATCCAGAGAAACTCACAAGCAAGAGCTCAGCTTTCTGGCACTGCAAATAGTAAGAAACCTGATTAGAAGATATATATTGTTTTTAATTCACAGTTTTTCCTACTCCTCTCCCTTTCTCTATCTGTCCATACATACACACACACACTCCACCTTTCTTTCTGCTTTGGTGTTCAAAATAAAGGGGAAGGAGGGGGTGGCCACAGGAGGAGGGAACTCACCTTGTTCCCCAAGGATTTCCACATTTACAACACAAAAGCTCACCAGAAGAAGCAGAAGTTGTGCAGCCAGGAGGAGCAAAACTTTAGAGCTGGCACATAGCACCCTCTGCCAACTGCCATTGCAGGAAGCATACTATGCTTGCAGCTTAAAAAAAAAAGCTCCAAGATCAAACGGCTTTTGGGTAGAGGACTCTGAAACACCCCCCCCACACACACACACACACACTGTAGGGAAGCTAAGGCTTGACTCCTGATAAGAGATAAAAGAGGCATTTCTCACCACCCAAGCAAGAAATAGGCGACGCTGGAGAAGGAAAGAGCTGACGCCAGAGGCAAGAAGGAGGTACACAGAGCAGGCTTTTGGCGAGGGAGGGGAGGGCAGGGGGCGGGGCAGGCTCAGAAGCCAGCCAGAACTACGTTCCAGTGCGTTCCTGCCCAAAAATAGCCCTGGGACTCCAAACTAAAAGAAGTGATATATCACAAAGAGGCACAGATATTTGATATGATGTGGAAGATCTGACAGGAAGACTATTCTTCAGGGATATGTTAAATGTAGCAAAGTCCCAAAGAGTGTAACCTTAGTAAAAATATAACAAGTTAAAAATCCATTCTAGTTAAATCACAATATTAACATTATTGGCGGAAGGCATTTTGCACATACTATTTGATCTCCTACACATATGGGTTTACCCTTATAAAATCATGTTAATGTAGAGTTGCTGATACATATTAGCCTTGATGGACCAAGGGTTTAATTCGGTACTAGTCACTGAACTTTTCAATAGAGAGGAGGCGGGGTCAGTGGGGCCACAGTCATTGTAAGGACATTGCGGAGGACCCTGCGCTTGTCTGCTTTGTTCTCTTTACCCTTCCCCCCCAAGAGCCTTCTTTCTCTCTCTCACGTGGGAGGGCTTCTGGAGTTCTGGCCCTGCTGGTGGACTTCCTGGTGGCCCCTGGGGTTTGGCCACTGTGTGGCACAGTATTGGACTGTATAGGCCACTGGCCTGATCCAACATGGCTTCTCTTATGTTCTTATGTCTGGGGCAGTGATGCTCTGTCTTCTTGGTGCTTGGGGGGGGGGCAACATTGGGAGGGCTTCTGGAGTTCTGGCCCTGCTGGTGGACTTCCTGGTGGCCCCTGGGGTTTGGCCACTGTGTGGCACAGTATTGGACTGTATAGGCCACTGGCCTGATCCAACATGGCTTCTCTTATGTTCTTATGAGAATAGGGCCAGGGCTTTCTCTGTAAATGTGTCAATTAAAACACGGATGAAAATGCCCACTTTAGGGGTTGGAAGATGTAATGATTCCTTGTTTTATATGTGTGTGTGTGTCTCTTTAAAAGTTTGGTTGCATGGCTGAGATATATTAGAGTGGTTGAAGAGACAAGAGTGGTGTGATTGGTGATTGACAGAGAGGGGGAGGGGTTTTGGAAGTGGTTCTGAGTGGATGAATATGTATGTCAAGAGTGACAGTTACAGGTTTGACAGTTGATGAAGACAGTTGATAAGAGTTCGTTCTGAGGTCTGGGAGAGAGGCAGTCTTGTGTGTGATATAAGAGAGTTCTGGTCTGTGTATGAGAAGAAAAGAGACAAGCGATTCGGTGTTGAAACAGTTATAAGCTGAAGCTGAGTGTCTAGGAAACAGTAAAGTTAATGAGTTACAAAGTTACCTGAAAGATCCCTGTCAGTAAGGGAGCAGATCTTGTGTGAGACACCAAGCAATTGTTCAAAATATTCACATTACTGGTTACATGGTTCTACCCTTTTATTTATGAATTATTTGAATAAATCTTCATTTATTTAAGTATATCAGCTCTGAAAGAAATACTTCCCAGGACCACATAGTTCCCCATAAGCCTTACACTCGACCTACCTACCCAGTAAAGAGCCAAAGTGAAGTAAAAAGGTTTGGAAAGCCTTAAAATTTCCTGGTGGCAGCCAGATATACCCAGTAGAACAAAACATAAAGTACACTTTTAAAGAGAAACCAGACCTCCCCAGATAAGGGGTCGTCACAGAAGATAAGGAATATTCCTTGTGAGTAGCAATGATCACAGCTTAAATAGTAGGGTATTTAAAATGAGATCTGCCATACTGATCACTTGTTCGAAGTACTCAGTCAGGAGATATGTCCTCTTTTTTGCTTTTCAAAATATGGTAACCCCAGAGGAGAGTTTTTGGTGTGGGAGTACATCAGGTACAACGTGGCTGTGTGTGAGGCGATGACCACACTTCTGGTAACATGGGGGTGTGGCCTAATAGGCTAATGAACTGTGCTGTCAGGGATGTGGCCTAATGCTAATGAGTTTCTGCTGTTGGGTGTGGCCTATTATGCTAATGAGTTCCTGCTGGGCTTTTTCTACAAAAAGAGCCCTGCTTTTCCACCAGCAGAAAAGCTGGTTGGATCCAACCTAGGGTTTTTGTAATACTTAGTATGTCTAGCATTTCCCTCACACTCAGCATGGCTATGGTTCATTGGTAGATTATCTGCTAAGCATATGGTTAAAAAGAGATCAGGTACTAGGTGATAAAGACGTCCACCTGAGACCCGGGAAAGCCATTGACAATCTGAGCAGGCAATACTGACCCAGAGAGACTAATGATCTGATGCTAGGCAGCTTCATGCCTGGTATATCCTTCTTTTCCATTTCCCCCTTTCATTCTTACAGCAGCCTTATACTGAATGGTTTGTTCAGTGTTGTTTTTTATATTGATATTTTGTGATTTTAAGATATTGTTCATATTTGTAAGATGCCGAGACCCAGATCTCCATAAATAAATAAATATGAAGACCATTTGAGGTAGGTTAGGCTGTCCCAAGGTCATTCAACGAGTTTCCATGGCTGAGTAGGGCTCTGAACTCAATCTTCCAAGTCCTTGTCTGACATTTTTGAACACTGAGGAAAGCAGTTCAAGAGCCCGCAGGGGCCTGGTTTTGGTCAAGACCATCACAGAACAGGGGCTGCCTTCCTCTGTGCCCTTTTCCCCACTAGAAATAGCACCTAGGGGGCCTGTCAGGAAATATACCCCCTCTCTGCTGTTTTGGGTCAGAAACATACTGTGGGGGGGGGGATAGTAGGAGTCCCTCCTCCCCCTGCACCATGGTGGTCCCAACCAGAATCAGCCTGTATGTGGAGGTGCATCCCCAGGACAAACTTGGGAATAGTGTTTCATCTAGTTTGGCCCTCAGTCTATGCTGGAATTAACATTTCATGGATGTTTTTGTTCAGTTTCGGAGTCTAAGGGCACAACTAGATGAGATGCTGTCCCAGGGTTTGCCCCAGGAGGCGTCTCCATTTTGTAGTGCCAGGGAACACTGTTTAAGAGCACTGCAGGAGCCTAATTCTAGTTGGAACCACCGTAGCATGGGGGGAGAGGCTCCTGCACCATTTTTCCAACTTGAAATGGTACCAGAGGGGTGTATTTGCCAACACATACCTCCAGCACTGATTTGGGTCAGAAAAACTGTGGGTGGGGAGGCAGGAGCCTGTCATCCCCCTATGCCACAGTGGTCCCAACTGTGGCACTTTTAGAAGGCTTTCCCTGGCAGCACAAGATGGAAGAGTGTCCATGGGGTGAACTCAGGACACCATCTTGTTTATTTGTGCCCTGAAAAACCTCAAGGGTAATAAGGAAATTACATTTGTTACAAATTAAATTTCATAGGAAAACTAATCCAGGATGAGCCCAAATTTAGAGTTATGGTAATCTTACTAAATCTCAGATCAGGTACTAAAATCTCTTACTATCTGAGGAACATCTCAATTAAATCAAGCTGAATAATTAACACAGCAAGGAATTACAACACTATAAGGCATGATACAAATAAGACAGAGGAACAAGGTCACTTTATACAACCACCTTTATTTCTCAAGTGTGGCCCCCATCTGGAGATAACTAAATCTGCAGATCGGGGCCACACTGACACTAAACACATTTTCCTTCAAGCTTTGCAAAAAAAAATCTGACATCCTAAAAAATGCATTGGTAGATTGTTAATTTCCTCAGAGTTAGGGGGTTTTATGATTGCCATACAATGGTGTTGCCATACAAATTCTTATAATTGGTGGACCTGTATAAAAATCCAAACATTCTGAAAATCAGTTTTGACACACATAAAAACTATAACCAGTTACACAATACCAGAAAATCCCCAGTCAGTTTTATTAAACCTTTGGCAAGACATAAACATCCCCAAATAATGTTGTGAGCTTATTTCCATACTTCTGTTAGTTGTGAATAATGTAATAGATACATATTGGGAAATGGCAAACCTCCCTTCAATAGACTCTTGGAATTCTAAAATTTGGGAATATGTCATAATGGATAAAATAATGGAAGACATTCAAAGATCACAAAACCCCTTGTCTAACTCTGGTACACCTTTTTGGAAAAATGTTGTTTTGACCGAGAAAATCCCAATTCATTTGAAAATAATAGAAAAAGGCCCCGGTCACACGGGCAGGAAACTGCGGGGGAGAAGCATGGCTGTTTGCCCTGGGGCAAACTACTGCGCGGTTACGCGATCAGACCTCCCGTGGAGGTCCTGTGGAGGTACCGTGGAGGTTCCATGGCAAGGGAGAGGTGCTGATCACAGGACAAGCCGGCGCGCAACGAAGAAGTTTTTGTGTGTACACGACAAATGCGCATGCTCCTCGGAGGTACTAGTTTTTTGCCACGCAGTTTCGGCTGGAAGCCTCGGTTGAGCCACGGGAGTGCTACGCTTCCCAGATGTGCTGGTGAGATCGCGCCCGGAAACTCCGCCTGTTTTCCGTCTCACTTGTGTGGCTTCTGTTCCGTGTGACCGCAGCCATAGTAAAGTTATTGCCCTACTATAGAATGAGCATTAATATTGTAAACACATATATAGTGATGAAGTGAAATGTAGTGAACCTTATTTGTTTATACTTGTTCTATTACTGATGTATATATATATATTGAAATGTTCAATAAAATATTATTTTTTAAGAAATCTTATAATGATTTTCCCAGGTACCTGGTGGGATGGAATTATCTGATATATTTAAAGGCCTACCTTGTAGGTCGGAAACCAATCTCCAGAACAATGCTGAGTTTGCTGCCTTTCTGAGTTCCTCCCAGGATAACTTAATATCTTCCTCTTCCTTCCTTTTTATAAGGGCCTTATACTGGGCTTTTTGGCGTTTTAAACCCATTATAGATAATGCCTCTGGGTTAAGTCCGTATCTTGCATAATTTGCATTAAGAGATTTCTTTGCACTTCTGCACTCTTTATCAAACCAGGATTTGTG
Source organism: Gekko japonicus (assembly GCF_001447785.1). Taxonomy (NCBI): domain Eukaryota; kingdom Metazoa; phylum Chordata; class Lepidosauria; order Squamata; family Gekkonidae; genus Gekko; species Gekko japonicus. The sequence continues at coordinate 1,570,414 of NW_015163604.1, read as the reverse complement.
AGGATCAGGCCTGTGCCTTAGGGGCCCTGGACTGGAGCCTTTCAATACCTTCTGAAGCTTCCTCAGAATTAATTCATATTCCCCTAAACAGGAATCTATGTTAACTGCTGCCACTGATCTATGGGAAATAATGTTGACAGTCTTAGACTGCAAGGTTTCAGCCAGAGCTCTTTCCAATTAAGCTTTCCATCTAGGTCGACTCTTTTGGCACCTTTGATAGCTCCTGAACTAAAATTACAGAGCTCCAGAACAATGCTGAGTTTGCTGCCTTTCTGAGTTCCTCCCAGGATAACTTAATATCTTCCTCTTCCTTCCTTTTTATAAGGGCCTTATACTGGGCTTTTTGGCGTTTTAAACCCATTATAGATAATGCCTCTGGGTTAAGTCCGTATCTTGCATAATTTGCATTAAGAGATTTCTTTGCACTTCTGCACTCTTTATCAAACCAGGATTTGTGAGGATCAGGCCTGTGCCTTAGGGGCCCTGGACTGGAGCCTTTCAATACCTTCTGAAGCTTCCTCAGAATTAATTCATATTCCCCTAAACAGGAATCTATGTTAACTGCTGCCACTGATCTATGGGAAATAATGTTGACAGTCTTAGACTGCAAGGTTTCAGCCAGAGCTCTTTCCAATTAAGCTTTCCATCTAGGTCGACTCTTTTGGCACCTTTGATAGCTCCTGAACTAAAATTACAGAGTTTACCAGCATGCAAATCTACCTTTTGCAGATCTGTTTTCAGGACGTGGGGTAAATGATCAGAACCACAGTATGGGGCAACCTCAAAAAGCTCTATATGTTGGGCTATGTCTTCAGACACCATGATGTAGTCTATAATGCTCATTCTACCGCCCGACCAGTATGTGAACTCCAGAAGACATAAAGATTGATTCTACTTATTATTTGACTTAACAAGAGGCCTGCAGAGTTGACCTTTATATCTTTAGAGCGCCGATTTAAAGGTAAGACTGAACGGTTAGTCCTTAAGCTGCAGTATCTATTCTTAAGTATCTCTTTGCCAATTGTTTTGTATTTTAAGAATCCCCAAGATTTTAAATTGTATTTTACCCTTTAATGTTGTTCTTATCACCTTATGGTTTTAATTTTATACTAATTGCTGGCTTTGGCTGTGAATAAAATTTAAATTCAAAAATACATTGAGGGGGTTTAAATCCCCCCCCAAAAAATAAAAAAGTTGTCTGCGCATGCAAAGAGAATGCACTTACATTTTTCTTCACAGCTGCCAACAGTGGCATCTGAGAGCCTCTCCAGGCCCAGCCACAGTATCGTCTCAGACCCCTGTTGGCCCGACCATGGCGGCTGTGTTCAGGGACCTCTCTGGGGCCACAGAAGCTCCCAGACACTGCTGCCACCACAGCCAGTAAGGTAAGGTAACGAGGGGCAGAAAGAGAGATAGGGGAAATAGTGACAAGAAGGGGAGGGGGAAGGAAGAGGGGGATTGTCAGAGAAGAGGAGGGAGAGCAATAGAAAGGGTGCAGGCTGACAGAGAAGGGGAGAGGAGAAAGAGGTGGGGAAGACTGACAGAAGGAGAGGAGGTGAGAAAGGTGGAAGATTATTAGAGGAGGGAAGGGAGCAAGGGGGGGAAGGATGCACCCTCCCCACAAATTTCTTGCTGGTCCCCACGTGTTCTAAAGTAATGTTTGTATGGCCTGGTGTCCTGGAACATTTCAGAGCTTTTTGTTGCTTTTCAAAGAATGTGAGATATTCAGCAGCACTGTCTTCCAAGCACTGTTCACATCTTACTTCTGTCAGAGAAGCCTAAAAGAAACGATACTTTCCTGAATGGGGAATTTGCTGCCTTCTGTTGAATCTTATAGAATCACAGAGTTGGAAGGGGCCATACAGGCCATCTAGTCCAGAAGTGTCGAACTCATTTGTCACGAGAGCCAGATCTGACATAAATGTTGCTTTGTCGGGCCAGGCCATGAGAGCCATAAAATGTAATGCCAGGTACCAGAGACATAAACTGCAAAAAGAACAGCAGCTGGTAAGCACCGAGTCGGTGTATTCTTGCTACAAGGCCTCATGGGCTGGGAGGGGGATGCAAAAGAAAACCATATGGACAGACTAGAGAGTCAGTGGTGCAGCACTGGGGAGATGCTCCCATGCTGCTTGACTGCTGGAGACAAAGTTGTTCCACCATGCTGAAGCCACAATCGGTGACTCTGCCCATTCCACCTAGAGCAGACTCCTGTTCCCTCCCTTGCACTCACAGGCCGCATAAGAGCCCTGGGCAGGCCGATTCTGGCCCCTGGGCCTTATGTTTGACACCCCTGATCTAGTCCAACCCCCTGATCAATTCAGGATCAGCCTAGACTAGAGCATCCCTGACAAGTCCAGCCGCTGCTTCAAGACTGCCAGTGAGGGGGAGCTCACCACCTCCTTAGGCAGCTGATTCCACTGTTGCACAACTCTTACTGTAAAAAAGGTTTTCCTAATATCCAGCCGGTACCTTCCCGCCCTTAATTTAAACCCATTATGGTGTCCTCTGCTCTGCAGCCAAAAGGAATGGCTCCCTGACCTCATCTAAGTGACAGCCCTTCAAACACTTCAAGAGAGCAATCATGTCTTCTCTCAACCTCCTCTTCTCCAGACTGAACATCCTCAAATCCTTCAGCCTTTCCCCATAAGGCTTGGTCTCCAGGCCCCCAATCATCCTCATCGCTCTCCTCTGCACCCGCACCATTCTGTCCACATCCTTTTTGAAGTGAGGCCTCCAGAACTGCACACAATACTCCAGGTGTGCCATGACCAATGCAGTGTACAGCAGGACTATGACATTTGAGGCACAGAATTCCGGAAATGGTAACTTTATTTTGAAATGGTGGGCTGTTGAACTATATATGTCTGTCTGTCTGTCTGTCTGTCTGTCTGTCTGTCTGTCTGTCTGTCTGTCTGTCTGTCTGTCTGTCTGTCTGTCTGTCTGTCTGTCTGTCTGTCTGTCTGTCTGTCTGTCTGTCTGTCTGTCTGTCTGTCTGTCTGTCTGTCTGTCTGTCTGTCTGTCTGTCTGTCTGTCTGTCTGTCTGTCTGTCTGTCT
>NW_015163604.1:1558226-1567342 GCF_001447785.1 Gekko japonicus | reverse complement strand
TCTCTATATATATATATATATATATATATATATATGCTGGACTCTATGTGGATTATGAAAGCTATTCAATGGGGCCATGCACATAAATGAAAGAGGAAGATGCTATACTTACTTAGGGGACTCCCTGGTTATACAGAAAAATACGAGTGTCAAATGAGGACCTGCGAGAAATGGGTTTGAATCCCCACTATGCTACAGAGGCTTGCTGCGTGAGCTTGGGCCAGTCACACAGAGGATAAAATGGAGAGGAGAATGACTGTAAGCTGCTTTAGGTCCTCACTGAGACAAAGGCAGAGTACAAATAAAGTGAATAAATAAGAAAATAACACTGTAAATAAACTGAAAGAGAAAACAAGTTTTCTAAATATGCTCCAGAAGGGATTAAATTTAGAGAGCAGCTCAGCAACAATTATAGAGAAAAATGAGAGGGCAAGAAATTGGCCTGTTCAGTTCCCCGAGAATTTATAGAATCCTAGAGGGGGAGGTTTTGGAGGACAGAAGGGGATTTCTAAACTATGATTCTCTGCAAACCCCCACCCCAGTTTTATTCTTAGCTATTGCTGTTGTCTATTGGGAATATTAGAACCCAGTGAACATAATGCTAAATTTAAACTCAGAAGGAAAAGAGTCTTAGTACAGGTAAGAGACATGTTACATATTTACTCTCATGTTTTCAAGGGTGTCTGCATAAATGCCTTTAAAATGAGGGTTTTGGGGTCTTTTTAAGTAGTATGGCTGAAATATTACAGATCTCTGATTCAGGCCACCTTTCTGGGACAGGATATCCATTAGGGATACTGCATGTTAATACTGAATTAATTGACCCGCCACCAGGATTTTTGTTGCATGTTGGAAGGTTACTCCTCTCTGTTGCCTGCCTTTAAGGTGGTCCAGACTACCTTAAAATTGGAGAAGGGAAGGAAAAACAGCACATAATTCCAGGAAAAGGTTAACACTTAAATGCAACTGCTGGATGAAAAACTGGTAGCAGTTCATTATTGTGGAGTGAATCACATCAAAGAAATCCACAAGATATGGATGTTTCTTTGACACTAGCCAAGATGTAAGGCGAATTGCTTCCAATGATTCTCAGTCGGGGCTCTTTCTCATTTCACAAAATCTTACTTAGTACATACACCTAAAGAGTAATTTGCCGTGCCATCTGTAGCAGAGCGTTACCCTTCTTAAGTCCAATGAACATAACACTAAACCATGAGCAGTATTAATTATAATCAGGTGCAACACCGCATCACCTTACTGAAGACTTTGGAATGACTGGCATGAAGCAAGAAAGGCTGTCCAGGTTTGAGAATTCCATCCGCTATCTTCACTTGTCTGCAAATTTTATTTACGTTATTTATAGTCCACCTTTCTCATATGGACTCAAGGCAGATTACGCATAGTACAATCAACAAAATTGGATTTTCAATAACCAATGCATTAGGATATTAGAAGACTGGAAGCCACCAGAAAGAACAGCATAAGTGTTAATATGACATATAAAGCGGTACAGAAATTACATAAGAGGATCCCATTTACAATATGCTGTATACAGCAGTAACGGCCACAAGTCCTGATTATTTATTTATTAAAGTGGGTTTGTGAAACCATTTTGTACTGTGCAGCCGTATTACCTGTGTAGAAAATCCCTCTTGAACAGTTAATTTTTACAGAGTTTGCGGAAGGCCAGGAGAGTGGGAGATTTCCTGACCTCAGGGAGGCCATTCCACAAGGTGGGAACCACAATGAAGGAAGCATATGTATGGGCAGTTGTTAATTTTGCCCATTTGCAGGTTGGCAACTGCCGATGCCCCTGCTGACATGAGCAGAGTTGTCACTCACTATTAGGATTGCCAACAGGCATGGAGGAAAATGTCGTGTCCCTTTAACAGAGGCTTCAAGTGCAGAAATGGGCGGCTGATGCCTTTCATGGTATGGAGGCAAATAACATTACCTGGAAACGAACATCCCATCAAGCCTCTATTAAAGGGCCACCGGGACATTTTCTTCCTCCAGGCAGTTGGCAACTCTGTGTAATGTAACTGGACATCCTGAAAATGAGACCCAGGAACCTTAATCTCTAATCAGCTTGGAGCAGAGGAGAGAGCCACTGACCTACTCTCTGCTATGCTTCAGCAACACTACCACCAAATGGCCAAGAAACAGTATTGCAGCTAGCAGTTCAGCAGAAGTCAGGCGGTACTAGGAGCCAGTGGGATGTTTCATGGCCATAAAAAATCTGTTTTCTTGGACATTCTTCTACAGTCTGAACAGTTTGCTACTTGGCTTAGCCTGAGTTCTCAGGTTGTTCCTCTCTGCCTTCTTGTTCTTCCACCAGGCCAACAGTCTGGCATTACCTTGGTCTTTATTGTTGTCCCTTTAATAGAAGTTTGGTGTAGCCAGTTTGGTGTAGTGGTTCAGTGCGCGGACTCTAATCTGGGAGAACCAGGTTTGATTCCCCACTCCTCCACACACAGCTGCTGGATGACCTCAGGCAAGCCATAGTTCTGACAAGAGCTGTCCTTGAAAGAACAGTTCTCGAAAGAGCTCTCTCAGCCCCACCTACCTCACAGGGTGTCTGTGGTGGGGAGGGGAAGGGGAAGGAGTTTGTAAGCCGCTCTGAGACTCCAAGTGAAGGGCGGGGTATAAATTCAATCTCTTCTTCTTCTTTTTCTTCTTAACATGCCAAAAGGAGCTGCTGAAGCTTTTCATGATGTGGAACTAAATAATATCACTGGAAAATCGCTTCAGATCGAACTGATCTTAAAGGGGCAGTTAGAGGAACCAGTTGAAAAAGTTGGTAACCCTAGTGAGAGCCAGCGTGGTGTAGTGGTTAGAGTGCCAGACGAGGATCTGGTAAACTCAAGTTCAAATCCCCACTCATGCCAGAGAAGCTTGCTGGGGGACCCAGGGCCAGTCACACACTCTAAGCCTATCCTACCTCACAGGGTTGTTGTAAGGATAAAATAGATGAGAGGAGAACGATGTCAGCCATTGGGAAGAAAGGCGAGATACAAATAAATAAAATAAAATAAATATTAAATGCGGGTAGGGATTAATCAACTGGGACATGCCTCTATCTAGAGTTTGTACATTTACTCCAGTCCACAACTAGGGTGCTTTTCCCACAAGTGAGTAATATATTAGTGGCAAGGATGAAATATTAGATAGCGGTGACCTGTTTTACTGATTAGCGCAGAGCTCTTGCTGTTTCCTACAGTTGTCAGCAAATGTCACCTTTCCTTTAACAAAGGCCTGGAGGGGAGGTTGTGTGCCACCTTGTTTTCAGTATTGTCCCTCCAACGGAGTCAGGTCAGGTTCCATAGTCTGTACTTTGGAAGGAGATTATGTATAATGGTGCCAGTACTTGTTGGGACTCTATTTTCTCATATTCAGAATTTATTTATGGCTTAACCTAGGCGCTGTTCACACGAGATGTTTTGGGCTGGGAGAGGGACGGATCGGGGCCGCAGCAAATGGGCGCGATCCCACAGCAACATCTGGGAATCGTGCTGCGCCCGTTCCCAGCCCGTTCCCAATCCGCCCCTCCCGGCCAAAATCTGCGGCAAAAAAGAACCACCTACCTAGGAGGTTCTTTCCGAAAGGCCGCATCACTGCCGGCCGTGGGATCGCTGGCGCGTCTTTCCGCCGGCGCATCCCCGGCCCCCGGCTGTACTGCCCATGCTTGAGCATGCGTAGTTTGGCAGCCTCCCCCTCCCAATCGTCTCTTCCTCCCCGGCATCTGATCGTGCCGGGGAGCAACGGCGCCGCAGCTCAGGGGATCGGGGGATCCCGCCGTGGCATCTCTTTTTTGGTGCGGCTTTTAAAAGCCGCACTTTGGCCAGTGTTTTCCCTGCCGTGTGGCAGGGACCCTAGTTTCATTCACTGCCTCCTCATGCTAAAACACATTTACTTCTTTGTTCTCTACAACTCAGCTCTGCCATCTCTTGCCAGGCATTTCCTTACAAATGAGAATAAGTTTTCTTTTTGTTTCCTTGAGTGGCAACCTTCCTTGTTTGTTAAAGGCACAGGCTTCACACACAAAAAACAGTAGTGACAAATGTGATGCTCACCTTAAACCTGAGCAGTCTGTATAGAGGAAAAAAATCTGGTCACTAGTTCTTATCATTAATGACTTATTACATCCACAACAGCCAGACTCAAGTCCAACAGCACCATAGAGACCAACAAGATTTTGGGGGGTATAAGCTTTCAAGAGTAAAAGCTTCATCATCTGATGAAAGGAGCTTTTACTCTCGAAAGTTTATACCCCTGAAGACTTCTTGGTCTCTAAGGTGCTTCTGGACTTGAATCTTTAAGAACTGTGTTATACATGTGCAGTTGTGGGCTCCCACACTTCTGTCATTCTTCAAACTATGTGAAACAGAATTGTACAGGAGGGCATTTTTATTTATTCATTGATTTAAAACATTTGTATGTTGCCTCTCCACCCAACTTAGAGTCCCTAAGGTGTGAACAATCAAAACAGAATTAAAAGATAGATAGATAGGCCACAGTCACACGGGCCGGATATCGTGGGGGGGGAAGGCGTGGCTGTTTGCCCCTGAGCGAACTACCGCGCGGCCGCTGGATCAAACGTCCAGCCGATGTCCCGTGGTTCAGAGGGAGGTGCCGATCATACGTCAATCCTGTGGCGTGGCAGAGAAGCGACGCGGCGGGGGTTGTGTTTTTTTCCTAAACGAAGTGTGCGCATGTACCGTTGGGTGCTTGTGCGCATCCCGTGGAGACTTGGGGGAAAAAAACCTTTTCGTGACAGGACATGGGCGGGCGCCAGATGCCATGAGCTACCACCGGAAACGTGATCAGACACCTGCCCTGCCCCGAGGTTTCCGGAAACTAGTACCTCGGAGGTACTAGTTTTTTACGGCGCATCTTCAGCGGGAAGCCTCGGGTTCGCCACGGGAGCTCCACGCTTCCCGGATGTTGTGGTTTGATTGCGCCCGGAAAATCCGCCTATCTTCCGTCTCTGTAGCGTGGCTAATGCTCCGTGTGGCCGCAGCCACAGATAGATAGATAGATAGATAGATAGATAGATAGATAGATAGATAGATAGATAGATAGATAGATAGATGGATAGATAGATAGATGGATAGATAGATAGATGGATAGATAGATAGATGGATAGATAGATGGATGGATAGATGGATGGATAGATGGATAGATGATAGATAGATGATAGATAGATGATAGATAGATAGATGATAGATAGATAGATGATAGATAGATAGATGATAGATAGATAGATGATAGATAGATAGATGATAGATAGATAGATGATAGATAGATAGATGATAGATAGATAGATGATAGATAGATAGATGATAGATAGATAGATGATAGATAGATAGTAGATAGATAGATAGATAGATAGATAGATAGATAGAATGATGATGATGATGACGATAGATCGATCAATGCCTCTGTGTGTTTAAAATAAAATATGTGAACACAAAGATACACAAATACACAAACAGGGAGGAGGGCCAATGAGATCTAGTGTGGGAATGGAAACTGGAATCAGGTAGGCAAATGACCCAGCAACCCCTACAAAAGCTAAGTGCATCTGGGTCCAGAAAATGCCTGAATGGGAGACTGCAAGCTTTCGAAAACCATGACAAGTGAAGTTGTGTTTTTTAGAGAGAGGGAAGCTTTGGAAGACCTGAAGCTAGGGATCGCTATTTCACTTTAGACAATAAAAGTTGTCTTTACTAACACTTGCACACTCTGTCAGAAACCACAGCATAACATGGATGTCCAAGATGCATAGAACTAGGTAGGGACCAAATTTTGTTATGCCACATTATTCGTTGTAATACAGCTGATAACATTTAAAATCAAAAGAGCACTTTTAACCATAGTTACTCGGAAGTAAGCCCCATAGCCTTCAGAAGGACTTATTTCCAAATAACTGTATTGGACTTCAGCCAGAGGCTAAATGATGATAATCCGTACCCTTCCTTTCCCTGGAAGTTAGCAAAGGAAACAAACATAAAACAAACCAGGAGGTGACTCCTCAAGATCAAACTCAGACTATGAGCCATTGGTTTACTACAAAAAGCTGTTGCCCCTCCTTAGAGTACTCTAAAGAATGTCCATTATTCATCTTTGCAAATGCACCAGCAGTTTGGAATGATCCATTCCACACCCACTCTTATCATTTAGACATTTCTTTGCAAAATGCACCGATGTCTTAGACTGCTAGATTGTCTAGCTTTGCCTTTTAAGAATTTCTCCTTCCCACCCTTGTGTTTTACCCCTGTGCAGGCTCTGCCTTAGAGCACTTCAATGCCACAATAAATCTATTAAAGGTGCCAGAACCCTCTTTATTGTTTTAGCTGCAGCAAAGGAGCAAAGCTATACCTCTGGGACTCCTCTCTATTTAGCATCAGCTTCTGCCTTGGGAAATGTCTGTGAAGGGGAAAAGGCTTGATCTGCTCTGTTGATCATTTTTGCAACTACCAAAGCTGATACCAAAATAAATTCCTTTTTTAAGATTTCCCAAAGCCTGATGGCTTATGTGCTTTGTATCATTTGCAAGAGCCCTTAACTATAAAACAAGATGGCATCCTTGGTCTGTTCCAGCCATCCACATTTAAACCATTATGTACAGAGGTTAAAAACTGTTCCAGACAGAAGCCCAAATGCTGTTATGCTCCCAATTTGTGCCTGATATTATCCCTGCCTACTCTTCTGCCTTTAGCAATCTCAAAAAAGATACAAGGGGTGATTAGTGGGCATAAAAATCAAGCAAAATATTTAAAAAGATTGACTTTGAAGTGTCTGCAGAAGGCACAAAGCAGGTGTGTAGAGGATAATCTTTGAATGATCACAGGGGGAAGGGGTAGCACACCCTCCCCTAACCTCCTAATCCACCCAACTCTTCTCTTCCACCACCCATCCCACTGAAACCCCTTCTGCATGTTTTGCTCACCCATCCAGGGACTCTTTGGTCTCCTTCCCCAGGTTTCTTTCTTTCCACCTGCTCCAGCAGGAAAGGTAATTGATTGTAAACTGGCATCTCTTAGGTATTTTCCCCCTTGGTAACTCAGTAAACCTTCCCCTACAAAGCACAAAAGGACAAGAGGAAATCATGAATGGAGGAGAGGAGTCAACTGACAATAGCTTTGTAAACAAGTGGTTCTGGTTACCTGTGACACTCGCCTGCTTCCCCTGGGAGTCAAGAACTGCTGGTCTTTAAACTGCAGTGAATTAGCAGCAGGGTGTATTTCCCTCACTTCATCCTACACTACAAGAAATGCAAAAGGCAAAGGCCAATTGTCATTTTTTAAAGAACTCAGATCTTCTTGTGTGGAGCAAGTGTGATTTTAAGATAAATTAAATGGTCAAAACATTGAACATTTGCTCTGCAAATATGTCCTGATGTAGGAGGGAAGAAATAAGCTGTCCAACATGATTACTTCCGTTGCACGAATGGCCTAGGGTTGCCAACTCTGAGTTGGGAAATACCTAGAGATTAAGGGGTTGGAGCCTGGGGAGGGGGGGGGTTGGGGAGGGGGGGACTTCAGTGGGGAATAATACCATAGAATCCACCTTCCAAAGCGGCCATTTTCTCCAGATGAACTGATCTCTGTCACCTGGAGATCAGTTGTAACAGCAGATCTCCAGCCACCAACAGAAGGTTGGCAACCATAAGATGTCCAGGGGATGCAGCTAAAATGAGGTGCTTTTAACATGGCTTCGTTGACAAATCATCCTTTTCTTTGTAGGTATAGCCAATGATCCCTGTAATGTAGAAAGGATTAGCTTACCTATCTGGAGTATCCGACAAAGAGAGCTCTGACTCTCAAAAACTCATACCCCGGTTTCTGGTTTTGGCGCTTTAAATGATGGCATTGTCTCTTGGTTCCTCCGAGAGACGTGTGCCATGAATCAGGGATTAGGAGGGAGCGTGATTGGTGCACGCTCCCCCATGAAGCCCATAGACAATGGGCTTCTAGCTAGGGGGCTTTGGAGAGCCCTACCTCCGGCCGGCAGCCAGTACAGGGGGGCTACTCTCTGCCGTGAACGTCCTGCCCTGATTCCCAGTACTGGATTAGAAGCAACCACCGGGACAAGCATTTGGAGGTTTAGCGATTTTCTCTGCCTGGCGTGATCCCAGGGGCTGTCTTAGGACCTGGTGGATCGATTTAAGGATTGATGAGTGAGTTGCCATTGAAATGAGACACTAAAGCCTAGAAGTGAAGTCCCTCTACTATAAGCATATAAACGGAAGGGGGGAGGGGACGCCCTATCTCCCGACGTTTTAAGCAAATGCGAAAGCAAGGATGGAGGGACTGATCAAATTGTGGTGATGGACTGTAGCGGAGAGTTTTTCTAAAAGAAAGCTGAGTGTTTAAACAGACCTTAGAGACTTTGGCATTCTTTCTCGGCTGATGTAAACATCCCCAAAAGATGGCGACGAGAGGCAAAGAGGGAGGCGGGATCAATGCTTTCTTCAGGAAGGAGAATAGTGGAAAGTTCGGTCACATGACCTAACCATAGACTCTGTCTTTAAAGTGAATCGTGGGCCCTCTGGTGGCTAAAGTGAGAAGCGACCTGGATCTGTACTAAAAGCAGCTACACTTTTAAAGGGACAGTACGTTGATCATAGAGACGTATGAATGGTAAGGAGACTCTAAAGTTTAGTTCTTTGTGGCTGGATTGGCAAACTGATCGAAAAGCAGTTAAAAGGAATTTGGTTTATATCATGAATGGACAGATCTGGACTTATAAAAACTAAAAGATAATTGAAGAAAGAAAATACATCGAAGACGGAAGAAGGAAAACGTGTTGTATTGTTCTTACTGAGGGAACATTGGTTTCAAAGAATTTACCTGGGGGGGGGGAGTAAAGCGTGGAGATGCTAAATTTTTCTTAAGGGCTGTGATTATGTGTGTTATAGCTTTAGAATTTCTCTCTGTTCAGTCAGATAAGCTGGTTTTGTCAGCAGAAGCGATGATTGGCGGGCACTCTTCATGTTTGAAAGTAACTGTATAAGAGTAACAACTATGTTTTAAGCATTGTAAAACCTCCATTCTTAGGTTTTTAGTTAGGTTCTTTTTACTTTCTCCTATAGATTGTCGACTCTCCCTCCT
>NW_015163604.1:1551296-1557998 GCF_001447785.1 Gekko japonicus | reverse complement strand
GTTACCAAAAATTGTGTGGGACTCAGTGGAGATATGTTAATACAGTTCTTCTGCTCTTCTTTCTACCCTTTTGGGAGGCTTCATTCTTTCAACCAGGACAAGACAATCTTGACTCATACACGCACTCCATAACTAAGTGCTGGTTCCTCAGAAATAATTAATTGAATAACATACAACATCTTTAGTTACTGTACTCTACAAAAAACAGAAACTGAAAAGTATGCAGACGGAGAGTGATCTCCGCTCCAGCTACTTTTACTTAGTTCGGAACAAGACAAAGAGCCGGCTCGCAGGCCGATGTATATAACCCAGGAAAACACCCACACACCACACCCATGATTGGCTAGTTACAGTGTCCGAGAGATCCATAGGCTCTCGGTCGGGATCCGAGCCTTCCCATTAGTGCGGGCTAGGATCCGCTTGACCCTTTGTTCTCATTCCCGAAGCTCTGCTACTTCACCCGACCGCGTGGCGACCAGGTCGCCTCTGTGGTCGGGGGTGAATAGATTACAGAAATGAACATGGTAAAGAGTATTCTAACAACTATCTGAAGCACATGATGACATCCACAAAGTTCTTAACCATGGGAACGCTTTTTTTCCTGAGGAAATTTACAAAGGGAAACAAGGTAAGAATTTCACACATTTAATGTTTTATCATGGCATACCATGAAGTGGCTTAGAAATCAAGGAAAAATTATGTTGAGGAAAGATAGCCACATAATAGAGACAAAAATCCTTCATTTTCAAGGCCTGGCCTTGTTCCTAGAAAATATGCCTGGGAAAGCCCTCTTAGTTATACATAATTTGGCCAGCTCTCTCAATCAACATTGTCTGTTTAGAGGAATTTAAATGCAGTTATCGAGTAAAGCAGTTCTTCAGCAGCTTGTTCTGTTGAGGATTCCAGTTTAATAATCTTCATTACAGTAGGTAGAATCTCTATTTCAACCCTTAATATGTGGGCAGGAATGATTCTGATATACCCAAAATGGTTTTTATTGGTCTGTTCTTCCATGCCTGAAACACTGTAACATCCACACATTCATATAATAACTAGGGGTACAAATTTGATATTAAAATTCTCACAGCAGGTTCAATGGAACCTGCATAATCCTGCACTACTTGAAAATGACTGATAAGCTTTTAGCCTGGCTGACTCAAAATGTTTATTCCAACAGCTAATAGCAAAACAACTGTTCCTATTCAGTCTTGACAGGACAATCTGCTCTACTTGACAACTGCATTTAAATTCCTTTAAAGGGACAGCTTTGGTTTTTCCGCATAGTCAACACTTAAGATTTTTTAGAGGTGCTACAACCCATTTTACATTCGAGACAAATTTACCATGTCATCAACATAAAGTAAGATCAGTACTTTCTTTTGTCAATGGAGGGAGGGAAAATTCTTTAAATTCTGCCATGGTATAATTTATATAAGAACAAGCAGGGAACTGTGAACACTCTCAAGGGGAATCTTTTCTCATCCCCTGGTCCTCTTCCATATTCTATCCCTCCCTCCCTTTTCCTTCCTTCCTTCCTTCCTTCCATCCTTCCTTCCATCCTTCCTTCCTTCCTTCCTTCCTTCCTTCCTCCCTCCCTCCCTCCCTCCCTCCCTTCCCTCACCTTTGTAGACTCATCATCTTCTCCCCTTTCTCTGCTTCCTTCCTTCTCTCCTTCCAGTCCTTTTGCTTCATTTTGCTTCCTTTCCCTCGACTCCAGCTTTGCTTTCCCACATCTTCCTTCTTGGTCGGTTGGCCTTTGTCCCATGGCTCATCTTGAGATTCAAAATGAATCTACTGCAGCAGTAATTTCACAAGATAACTGGCATTTTAAATCTTTACTTTATCCCCCCTCCTATTTTAATGTAAGGTTATTCTAAAACCTGGGCCTTTCCTTTGGTTTGTAGAAATCTCTCCCTTGCATGTATATAGCCCCATTATGAGAATTTCTTTACTCTCATTCTCAGGCTAAGTTCAGAATTAGATATAGGATAACGAAGCACCGTAGCTTAATGTAGCACTGTTTCATACACCAGATAACGGGAGTCGTATTAGAGTATAGTCCTGTGATTGGAAAATAGCTAATAAAGACTGCAAGTATGGTCACCTAATTAATTTTTATTGGTAAAATACATTAGAAATACAGATGTGGAACATTACACCATACAGAGCTATTATCAAGATGCATCTATTGGGGCATTCCATGCCAAACTCAACAAATGGGTATTCTATTGTAGCCATAGATTTTTTTGAAATTTTACAGATGCAACGAACATAAAGTTGAGGAAACTTCAGAGGACGGCAGAAGACCAGAAGGCCTGGCGTGATCTGGTCCATGGAGTCGCGAAGAGTCGGACTCGACTGTGCGACTGAACAACAACAAAGAGGCATTATTACTGTTGGAATGTATCTATAGCCACTTTTTAAAAATTCTGTCACTGGGGGCATGACCACACTCCTCTGAACATTTGTGCAGGAATATATTTCCTATAAAATATTACGTTCTTGTTGCCACTTATCTGAAATTATCTTGTTATCATGTTGAAAGCATTACAGCAAGGCTTGGATCCCACAGAGCATTTCCATGGATGGAAGGATTTCAACCCATGGAGCGCGACTTTCTTACCTCCCCCCTTCAGCTGTAGCTCAAAAATGCCTCCAATAAAGTTAAATCTATTTAAGTTGCCACCTTTCTCAGCCCAAAGTTTTGTGCTCTACCCTGACAGTGTGAGATGGATATCATGATTGAAATAGGAAACCAAACAGTCTATTGCTATCTCAACGAAAGACGTTAAAAATAAATCCAAATGGCAACTTTCATCTTTTAGATGGTGTAGCAGCTTTTGTTTCTTGTTCCTGTAACAGCTGTATGAGCATTAAAAATTCAACAGGCGCAGTTTACCAACAGAGATGATAAGTTCTGTTTACTATGATGCCTTTAAAGGCACAGGAAAAAAATGCCAGAAACAATAGCAGTGTAAATACCCTTTTACTGTGATCAACCAAGAGTATAACAAAACATGAGACAAGCCTTTGAATTCCGTATAGCTCTTCATCAGCCTGGATATTTATCAAGCTGGACAACATTCCCTTCCTCCCCACCCCCAATCCTTTTCTTGTTCTTTTTGTACTGATCAGTCTGATAAAGAGTTCCTTCGATTTTGGGGGCTTCTGCCCACCGTCAGCCGGCTGGCCGGCAGGGAATCCCCACCCCCAAATGCCATGCGACATCCCCAATGTGATACTGTCATGCAGAAGGGATGTCATCACACTGGGACATAGTGCAATGACACTCTGCTTTGGGGGCAAAACTTTATAGTTTTAGCAAAAAAAACCCATAGAGTTTTGCCCATAATGCAGAGCGTCATTGTGCAATGTCTCTGACATTATGATGTCACTTCCGCATGATGACATCACTTTGGGGATGTTCCATGATGTCCTCACCCACCCCCAGAATGCCCACCCCAAATCCCCCTGCCAGCAAGCCAAGGGGACCTGGCAACCCTATGCTAGTATGACTTCTGTGACCATTCCTTGCCCAATTTAGATATGCTTAAAGGTAAAGGTAAAGGTTTCCTTGCTCGAAAGCCAGTCGAATCCGACTCTAGGGTTGCGGTGCTCATCTCCGTTTCAAAGCCAAAGACCCAGCGCTGTCCGAAGACATTTCCATGGTCATGTGGCCGGCATGACTAAACACCAAGGCGCACAGAACGCTGTTACCTTCCCACCGAAGTGGTACCTATTTACCTACTTGCAATTTCTTGCTTTCGAACTGCTAGGTTGGCAGGAGCTGGAACTAGAGATGGGAGCTCACTCCATCATGCGGCACCCGGGTCTTGAACTGCTGAACTACTGACCTTCCACAGCCTGCAATTCAGCGTCTTAACCACTTGAGCCACTGCAGCTCTTTAGATATGCTTACCCCACAGAAATTATTGAGAAGGGATTGAGGTTGATCCCACCATTCCCTGAGTGTGTGGAGTGAATCCCTACAGCAGCCAGAGTGGAAGAGTCAAACAAGAGAAGCAATCATAAGGTGGAGCCTTATCATGTCAACTTGGTAGAAGAGGGCTAAAGAACTAGCCCTTTAGCTGGAGATGCTCTTTGGAGGCTTAGAAGGTGGCAACAAGTCAGAACGAAAAGAGGGAGCAGAGAAAGTGAGGGAGCTGGAATGGATGGGGATTCAGGAATTAGTGCGGACACTGAGCTTGGGAGACCCATTATGCCATAAAAGGTGATAACCGGTGCTTTGAACTGGGTCTAGAAGATGATAGGCAGCCTATGCAGTAGATGCAGTACTGGCATTGTATGTTCCAAACTACTGACCCCCGACAGGAGTCTTCCTGTCACATTTGGCACCAGCTGAAGCTTCCCAGATATCTTCTGTGGCAGGCCAAGCACCGAAGAATAGATGCTTTTGAATTATGGTGCTGGATAAGACTCTTTTTTTCTTTTCTTTTTTTGCAATCTCTTTATTGGTTTTTTCCAAAACAAAAAGAAACAAATAGAGTTACACAATACATAATATTCCAACACTAACATCAACCTTTTAACCCTTAGTTTTTTGTAAATATAGTTTGTCTGAGCATACCATGATCTGGCCATAGTAAGCAAAATTGTCAGATTTATCTTTTTTTCATAATCATATCTAAATGTGGATTTATGTTATTATTCTTACTTTCCCACTAAGATTATTCCATAGAGACACTAAAAGCAATTTTTCTTATATATTTAATTTATCCAAAATTTTAACAAATAGGAGAAATAGCCACTAAAATATCATATCAACTACCCTTTGATGTCCACCAGAAGAAAAGGAGGGGGGGAAACCCCAAAAACACCATTCTCTACATTTGACCTTGTATTCAGGTACTTTCATACTTCTACTTTTACTTTTTTCCCTCCCACATTATATACTTATTAAATATTTCAGTATTAGCCTTACTAATATTTCCACTCTAAAAATATTTTATACGTTTTATAATCACAAATTAAATTCATAACTTCATTATTGGCCTTACTAATATTTCCTCTCTGAAAATAATTAAACCTATTTTATAACCACAGATTAAATTCATTAATTGCTTAAATGTAAATAACAACATCCCCTCAATACCAGAAGGTTAACATAAAAACAAAAATACCAGTACACCATTCTCTAGTTGTAACCTTCTATTCAGGTAAGTTCATACTTCTACTTCTTTCCCTCCTGCACTACCTATTTATTAATTAACTAGCAGTAAAGCCCGTTGTGAAAACAATACAACGGGATCTAGAAAGAGGCTCTGGGGGAGTGCTCTGGCTTTGGGCAAACAATGTCAATTTGCTGTGGTGACCTCAGCAGGGTATAATGACAGAGTCCACTGTTTTCTCCAGAGGAACTGATCTCTGCTACCTGAAGAGCAGTTGTAATTGTGAGTGATCTGTAGCCCTCACCTGGAGATTGGCAACAATTGTTACCCAGGACAAAATGGCTGGTTTGGAGGGTGGAGTCTATGGCAGTGTACCTGTCTGAGGCCCCACCCCTCCTCAAACCTCACCCTCTTCAGGCTCCATCCCTCAAATCTCCAGGAATTTCCCATCTGGAGTTGGCAACCCTATCAGGACTGGCCCCAATGTGTTTTCTCCCAAAGGCCAAAGTAGGTGACAGGACCAAGCTTAGATGCCTACCAACAGGCACTGAGGGGAAAGTAGGGTTGCCAGCTCTAAGGAGGGAAATACCTGGAGGTTTGGGGGGTGGATTCTGTAGAGGGCAGGGCGACGGAGGCATCGGCCTTCTGTCGCCCGCCTTGCCCCCCCAATCTCGGCCCGGGCGACCGCGGCTCCCGCGAGCGGCCAGCCGACTCCATTTCCACCCCCCCCACTCCAGGACTGGAGACAGGAGGCAGAAGCCTCTGGTCGGCCACTCCCTTCCCCTCCCCCACCACCCACTCCCAACAGGCACTGAGGGGAATGTAGGGTTGCCAGCTCTAAGGAGGGAAATACCTGGAGGTTTGGGGGGTGGATTCTGTAGACGGTAGCATTGGGCGGGGGGTGGTGGAAGGACTCAGCAGGTATAATGTCATAGGGTCTACCCTCCAAAGCATCCATTTTCTCCAGGGGAACTGATCTCTGTCATCTGGAGATCAATTGTAACAGTGGGAGATCTCCAGGTCCCACCTGGAGATTGGCAACCCTAGGGGAAAGTCAGCTGCACAGCAGGGGGTTGAAGAGAATGGTTTGATGGCTGCTGGGCCAAGATTGGCAACAATAGTTCCCCAGGAGCCCCATCGTAAATGCACCAAACAATTCCTAAAGATTTTCCAAAACACTACTCTGTTTTGGGCTCCTGGGGAACTTTGAAGTAGCACCAAAGCTTTAAGATCTCTCCAGCTGTCACCTGGAGACTGGCAACAGCTTGTCTGGAGTGTGGGCAGCATGGCATTGTATCTGTCTGAGGTCCCCCTCTTCCTCCTCCTCCTCAGATTCCACCCTCAGCAGGCTTCATCCCTAAAATATCCTGGAAGTTTCCAACCTGGAGTTGGCAACCCTATGTCCTGGAGTTCGAACCGGGAGTTGGCAACCATCAGCCAACGTTTATCTGCCTGTCTGTCTTTACAACCCCCCCCCACACACACACACACAGCCTCTGCCTAGGGAGCAGCTGACATCATTCTCCTCTCCCAACTGAAAATTCCAACTGCCTTGCGGGGGGGGGGGGTGAGT
>NW_015163604.1:1549427-1551232 GCF_001447785.1 Gekko japonicus | reverse complement strand
GGGCAGTCTTTCCCTGCAGTGGGAACCAAAGCAGCTGACATCATTCTCCTCTCCCTCATATGATCCACACAACTACTCTATGAGGTATGTTAAGGTTGAAAGTGTGTGAATGGTCCATAATTCCCCAGGCTGCTTTTAAAACAGGAACCTGGGACCTGCACACCATCCTCTGAAGCGCTCTCTCTGGCAGTAATGGGGTGACTGCTGGCACCTTTTCCTATCATTTTTTGCCTTGTGGTATTCTGCTTGTGGTGTGATCTGTTGTCTTTGTGGTGTGGCATGATTGTGTTATTGGGTTTGTTTCTTTTGAAGGGGAAGTGATGTGTTCTGAGTGAGGACATATTTTACCTCAGAATACAGTAGGGTGGGGAGTATGGCATTGTATCTGTCTATGCAACTGAACATTCCAACTGCCTTGCGGGGGGGGGAGTTTGAGGTGTGGAATGGAGTGAAGTCCAATCAGCTTCAATATGCAAAAGACCTTGAAATGCTGGGCGGGACTGCACAAAGCAGCCAGTCAACCCAGCCAGCGTCTTCTGACTGACAGTTCTTCCGGCCAAACACTAAAGGGGCCAAATTTAGAACGTTCAATATAGAAGGTTGCTATTCAATTATAATAAGGGAGAGATTCAATATTAACCTTATGGAAATTTCCCCACTGAGAATACTTTAAATATGTTTTATAGTCACATATTACATATGTGGAATTATTTAACAATATCATTTTAATACCCAGCAAAAAATTACCAAAGCAGCATTCTCTTTTACCCTCATCTCAGTCTGCTAATAGTCTCTTCATTTCTTCCATTATACCAACAAACATACAAACAAACAAAAACAAAAAAGAAAATACCAATATACCATTCCCTAGTTGTAGCCTTCTTTTCAGGTATGTTCATACTTCTTTCCCTCCTGCACTCCCTACTTATTAATTAGTTCAACATTAACCTTATAGAAATTTCCCGACTGAAATTACTTTAAACATGTTTTATCGTCACATATTACAGCCATTAGTTACTTAGGTAGAATTATTTAACAATGTCATAAGAACATAAGAACATAAGAGATGCCAATGTTGGATCAGGCCAAAGGCCCATCCAGTCCAACACTCTGTATCACACAGTGGCCAGAAATACCAGTGCCATCAGGAGGTCCACCAGTGGGGCCAGGACATTAGAAGCCCTCCCACTGTTGACCCCCCCCCCAAGCACCAGGATGACAGAGAATCTTGCCCCAGAGCCCCTATCTATACCTTGTGGCTAATAGCCACTGATGGACCTCTGCTCCATTTTGTTGTTGTTGTTGTTCAGTCGCACAGTCGATTCTGACTCTTCGCGACCCCATGGACCAGCTCCCGCCAGGCCTTCCGATCTTCCGCCGTCCTCTGAAGTTTGCTCAATTTCATGTTCGTTGCATCGATGACACTGTCTAACCATCTCATCCTTTGCTGTCCCCGTCTTCTTTGACCTTCAATCTTTCCCAGCATCAGGGTCTTCTCCAGTGAGTGCTCCCTTCTCATTTGGTGGCCAAAGTATTTGAGCTTCAGTTTCATTATCTGGCCTTCCAGGGAACAGTCCGGGTTGATTTCTTTTAGGATTGACTGATTTGTTCTTTTTGCAGTCCAAGGGACTCTCAAGAGTCTTCTCCAGCACCATAGTTCAAAAGAATCTATTCTTCGGCGCTCGGCCTTCCTTATAGTCCAACTCTCGCAGCCATACATGACTACTGGGAATACCATTGCTTTGACTATGTGGACTTTGGTTGGCAGGGTGATGTCTCTACTTTTTATCATGCTGTTTAGGTTC
>NW_015163604.1:1539652-1548480 GCF_001447785.1 Gekko japonicus | reverse complement strand
AAGGCCCATCCAGTCCAACACTCTGTATCCCACAGTGGCCAGAAATACCAGTGCCATCAGGAGGTCCACCAGTGGGGCCAGGACATTAGAAGCCCTCCCACTGTTGACCCCCCCCCCAAGCACCAAGAAGACAGAGCATCACTTGCCCCAGAGCCCCTAGCTATACCTTGTGGCTAATAGCCACTGATGGACCTCTGCTCCATATGCTTATCTAATTCCCTTTTGAAGCTGTCCATGCTTGTAGCACCCACCACTTCCTGTGGCAGTGAATTCCATGTGTTAATCACTCTTTGGGTGAATAAGTACTTCCTTTTATCCGTTCTAACCCGACCGCTCAGCAATTTCATGGAGTGCCCACGGGTTCTTGTATTGTGAGAAAGGGAGAAAAGTACCTCTTTCTTTACCTGCTCTTTCCCATGCATAATCTTATAAATCTCAATCATGTCACCCCTCAGTCGTCATTCCTCCAAGCTAAAGAGCCCTAAGCGCCTTAACCTTTCCTCATAGGGAAAGTGTTCCAACCCTTTTATCATTCGAGTTGCCCTTTTCTGCACTTTTTCCAAAGCTATAATATCTTTTTTAAGGTGTGGTGACCAGAACTGCACACAGTATTCCAAACGAGGTCGCACCATTGATTTATATAGGGGCATTATGATATTGGCTGATCTGTTTACAATACCCTTCCTAATAATCCCCAGCATAGCATTGGCCTTCTTTATTGCAGTCACACACTGTCTTGACATTTTCAGTGAGTTATCTACTACAACTCCAAGATCTCTCTCTTGATCAGTCTCTGCCAGTTCAGACCCCATCAACGTGTATTTATATTTAGGATTTTTGGCTCCAATGTGCATCACCTTGCACTTGGCCACATTGAACCCCATTTGCCATGTTGACGCCCACTTGCCCATCTTTGACAGATCCTCTTAATACCCAACAACATACTACCAGGCAACATTCTCTTTTACCCTCATCTCAACCTGTTAAAAGTCTCTTCATTTTCCCCTTATACCAGCAAAAAAGCTATTCTACAGTATAATTTACTTTGCTTATTCTTTTTTGTTTTCAGCAGCATTTTTTTCAAAACAATCGCTCTTAGATGCCTTATTTCTTTGTATTCAAAAAGTTCTATTTCCCTTGGTGGGCATCTAAGTATTGTTAGCTCAAACCTCAATTTCCTGCTACACCTTTTAGTTCCCCCCCCCCCATGCGTCTTACTCTTTCTCTAGCTTTCTTTGCCTTTTCACTATAAGGACGTTTTCTCATTTCTCTTTTGGCCACAAAAAAGTATTTTGAAGACTTCTTTAGTCCATGTCCTTGGCTCCCCTTTTTTCCTATAAGTACAGGAAATACTTCTTGTAATGCCTGCTCTTTAGGAGCGCCTTGACTGTTAAGCCACTCCTCTTCCTTTCTCTGCTGCAACTGCTCTATTTCCTCTTCATTTCCTTCCTGATACAAAGTCCAAGGCTTTTCCAACAGGTTCTTAAATGTTGTTTCAACCGCTTGCTGGATCTCATCCGTAAGAAATTTTCTAAATTGTTCTATAGTAAGCTGTCCAATTTCCATATTATCAAAATCTTCTTCCTCATTTTCCCTTATTAGCGCGTCTTCTTTCTCCCCCTCCGGCGCCATTTTAGTCTATTATTTTAGTTGAAATCTGTCTCAAAAGTCAACAATCATTATAGCTCCAACTTCTTCTTCAGATTAGTGCTACAAATTAATTAAAGTCCCGACAAGTGGATTCGCATGCCCCCATACAGGTTTCGTTTACCTTTTGCTCCGTTCCTCTTTTTGGCCGCTTATACTTTCCTTTCAGGGATAAAAGTATTCCTGGAGGCTCTTAATAAAGGTTTTTGCCAGTTCCTCTTTATTTCCCTTTTTTCTTCATTGTGTTGTGATAAATTACTCTTCTTTACAAATATAATTAAAAAGGACGATTGGCTACAGCTGTGTGTCCATGCTCCACTCCACAAGCTGCTCCTGCTTCGGGGCAGTAATGGACACCCCCCTCCCCACAATTTCCAGTTGCAGAAGGGGCCAAAACAGAGCCCCCTGCTCCAGACCTCTCTACAGGAGTTCTGGCGAAGTTCTCCCAGCTACCGGGAGTGGGAAGGGATCGGGCAGCTCTGAGCAGGCCACGAGCCACCCATCGCTGCGCGCGCAGCCGCAGATCGGCGGTGCTGGAGAAGACTCTCGTGCTGGAGAAGACTCTTGAGAGTCCCTTGGACTGCAAGGAGACCAGATCAGTCAATCCTAAAAGAAATCAACCCTGACTGTTCCCTGGAAGGCCAGATACTGAAGCTGAAGCTCAAATACTTTGGCCACCAAATGAGAAGGGAGCACTCACTGGAGAAGACCCTGATGCTGGGAGAGATTGAGAGTAACAGAAGAAGGGGACGGCAAAGGATGTGATGGTTAGACAGTGTTACCGATGCAACGAACATTAAATTAAGCAAATTCTGGAGGACGGCGGAAGACAGGAGGGCCTGGCGTGATGTGGTCCATGGGGTCGTGAAGAGTCGGACTTGACTGTGCAACTGAACAACAACAACAGATGATTGTGTTTTATGTTTGTATTTTTCTGTTTGTAAATTGTAATTAAAAAAAAAAAAAGTCTGACATCCCGAGAACATGTAGCACAAAACCATCCACACACTATAGAGATCGGCATCTCTTCTACATTGAAGCAAAAAAGACAAATCACAGCAATTGAGTTCCTAGGGGGGAAATGCAACCATAACGAGGAAAGAATGAGAAAACAGTGAAGTGTTGACAACAACATCGGAAACCACTGTTCCAAGTGCACGCAGAGATTCTACTGCAGCAATTGCACAAAATTTGACTAGTGCAGAACCACCCATTGTTTCCTCAATCAAATCAATGTCTAATTACACCCAGAACCTGTAGTGTCATATTTTCTTCTTTCTCTTTTGAAGTAATGGGGCTGTACTAACAAGCAATTTGGATGATTGAAAGCAGAGAGGAGGGAGGGCTTTAAATTTTTTTTATTATTTCTTAGCTTTACCAAGAAACGAATCAAGGAAGCCAAATCTGGTATGTAGAGTAGTCGCCCTCACTTGTGCAACACTCCTCATGGATAACAAGCTGGGTTTTGTATCAAACAATTTCATATATGCTTGCACTTTAATCCAAAACAATGAGCAGAACCAGTGTGGCAGATTCACAAATACTTGATAAGGTTGCCAGGTTCCTGCCCAGGTGTGTGTAGCAACAGAAACTGACTGTGTTCTCGTTATTTAACTGAATGTAAGTTAGTAAGTAAGTAAGAATGTAAGTAAAACACTGAACTGCAGACTGTAAGGTCTGTAGTTCCGCAGTTCGAGACTGTAGTGCCGCATGACGGAGTGAGCTCCCATCTCTGGCCCCAGCTCCTGCCAACCTAGCAGCTTGAAAGCAAGAAATTGCAAGTAGATAAATAGGTACCACTTTGGTGGGAAGGTAACAGCATTCCATGAGCCTCGGCATTTAGTCATGCCAGCCACATGACCAGGGAAAAGTCTTTGGACAGCGCTGGCTCTTCGGCTTGGAAATGGAGATTAGCACAGCCCCCTAGAGTCAGACTCGACTAGCTTTCGAGCAAAGGAAACCTTTACCAAGTTATTTAAACATTTATATACCGGTCTCTCCATTTAAAAATTTACTTTAAAAAAAAAAAGATTTTTTTTCAAGATCCGGTATAAATAGATAAAACAAATTTAGGCAGCATAAGATGATTTATCAGACTTGTATATCCTAAAAACATAGCTGAAAGATCTAAGATACCAGTAGCTTTAAGGTACAGAGGTCTGGGTCTAGCTGAGAAACTGTCCCCCATCCATCTTCTTTGGAATTTATCTCTTTAAAAGCCTGCAAGGTCAGAAAGGTTTGGGTCAACCTAAGCAGCTCTTGTGCCCTGACCTGGATAGCCCAGGCTAGCCCGATCTCATCAGATCTCAGAAGCTAAGCAGGGTCAGCCCTGGCCACTTTTTGGAAGGGAGACCCCCAAGGAATACCAGGGTCACAACACTGAGGCTAGCCCAGGTCAGGCTGGTTCAGGCTATCCAGGTCAGGGCAGCAGCCCTTTCACAGTTCACAATCCTGCAAGGAGGGCTCCATGAATTGCACTTATACGATAGTCACCTGACAGGGAGAGGCAGAAGCTGCTACACTATCAGTGAGCTCTTTTGTGCAGGCATGTTTGTAAAATGTGTCATAACTGGTGCTTATGTCAAACAATGGAAACATTGCATGGTTACTCACGTTTTCGCTGAGATATCTGTGCTTCCTAATAGCGCCTTAAGCCTGGCAAATACCTGGCCTGTTGTTTCTTATCACAAGAACACCTTAATCTAATGCCTGGACTAAATTACTTATTTACAATGAATTGGAGGATCTTGCAAATTTGTAATGTTTTACGAAGCACTGAGGAATCAACAACACGGCTGTGGACGATGAAATAATGACAACATTCAGCACCAGTATCTCTCTCTCTGCCAGGTGCTTCCCATTTTTATTTATGTATTTTTTTAATGCTATATCCTGCCTTCCATCCACTACGAAGCTGAAGATAGCATATTGCAGGTTCTCTGGTATTTTCCATCCAGGCACTGAGTCACCCAGTCCTGCTTAAGATCAGCAAGTTTTCTACATTGTATGCCTTCATTCATATCTGCGAGGACTGGAAACTTTGGCCAGGATCCAAAGAACTACTTTTAAGTAGGGTTGCCAGGTCACCGGCGGGAGATAGGACACCCTGGGAGAGGGGACGGAAGAAGCATGCTGTGTCTACGTCAGGGATGGCGGGGGCGATGTTCTGGTTTTGGGGCAAAACTCTATGGTTTGAAGCTAATTTTGGTTTTGCCCAGAAAACAGAGGGTCCCCCCCCCCCCAACATCATCAATGTTCCAATGTCACTTCCGGGTGACGTAGGCACATCACTTTATTTCTGGCTTCTTGCCTTTTTTGGGGGGGGGTAATTCTCCAGCAGCGAGGACCGCCCGGCGGCCATCCCCTCCACGCTTTCTGATAGCCCAGAAGTGGGGGAGGGGCTCCAAACTGAGGGATCCCCAACTGGGGACTGGCAACCCTGCATTTCGTACACACACACAGCCCTGTGCCTGACCAGTGTGATTTTTGACTTTGTTACTGAATGGCAGATCCAGCATCTTGGAAAGTTCCCTCCGTTTCCTTAAGCACTTCGTTGTGTGGCATGGGAAGGTTGCTGCCCAAGAAACACACCCAAAGTCCCCTTGGGCACTCCGAGCTAATTCTGCAGTTCTATGGAACATCGCCCAACACACACACACACACACACACACACACACACAGTTTTTAAGCTGAAAATATGGAATTTGCAGTCCAACAGGGGAGAAATTTCCCAGCGCTGCAAGAGACCAAAGATTTAAACTGAGCTATCATTTATGCACACAGTAAAACAGAAACTCCCAGTATCTTCCAAAATCTTCAGTTCCAAGTCCCAGTACTGAGTAGGTCTTATACTTTATACGGATGTCCTCCGCTAAGGCCTCCACACCCTTATTCCGTTCCAGGGTGTTGGCTGCACTGGCTACCCATGAGCATACTGACGATTGCTGGGATGATCTTTCCGGCCTTGGCTTCCTTGGCTTCCTGCTTCTTGGCAGCCTGCCCTTGGGAGGTGTCTCTTGTCTTCCTCAAGGCTGGCTTCCATGTCTGCATGGAAACTATTTTCTGGCGGCTTCTTTTTCTGGAGCTGTCTTATGCGTCCTGTTTTGCTAAGGCCCATGAGACGAGCTTTGAAGTTGCCTCAGAGGGCAGACACATGGCAATACTCGCCAATCAAGTCTGCTCTGAGGGCCCCATCACCTGTGCCAGGATGAAGACGAAATGCCTGGCTCTGGAACCATTAATCACCTTCTGCTCAGTCTTATATAAGCTCTGAATGAGCCAGAGGCCCAGTCCTAACACAACATTCTTCCATGGGAGTGCTTTTGGAAGAACTGCCGCGAAGGAATTTCTGTGGGGAAAGTTTCATCACAGCTGATAGAAAGACGGCAGTTTTTTAAGCGATCCGGACATGGCTTGGCAGAGGTGTCGTGTCCAAGGATGCACTCACATGAGATTGGGGAGGAGGCTTCCCTTTCTCTGCTGGAGAGCTGACTTTAATAAATCAAAGTGCTCCAAAAACAAAAAATCCTTACATAGGCCAGCTACCAGCTACAAAATCCCAACACCAAAACCTGACACAGTTAAACATGCTTATGGTGATTAATTTCAGCGGGGCTTCAGTATGCACTCTCTGCTGGGGTGTGGCTTTTCCAGAAAATTGTATTGTCTTAGCTCACAGACCTGATGAGGCTGCTTCCACAGGAGCCTTTTCACCTTCCATTGTTATTCCTTCCCTGACCTGGAGGGTCCAGGCTAGCCTGACCTTGGCAGATCTCAGAAACTAAGCAGGGTCGGTCCTGGTTAGTATTTGGACGCGAGGCCTCCGAGGAATACGAGGAGGCTGATGCAGAGGCAGGCAATGGCAAACTACCCTTCTGATTTACCAAAAAAGATGAATCCAGAAGCAATCATAAACATTTCTGTACAGCCTAAGAAATATACGATCGAAGAGTCAGTAATCAATAAAAACACACACATCACAATACTCAGATGACACTGCAATGTGCGAAAAACCCTATGGGGCTGCCATAAGTTGGCTGTGACTCGACACAGTCCCCCTCCACCAAAAAGTTACTCTCGGCCTGTGTTCCCTCTAAGCCAGTTTGGTGTAGTGGTTAAGTGCACGGACTCTAATCTGGGAGTACCGGGTTTGATTCCCCACTCCTCCACTTGCACCTGGCTTGGATGACCTTGGGCAAGCCATAATTCTGGCAAGCTGTTCTTGAAAAAGAGTGGTCTCTGTCAGAGTTCTCTCAGCCCCACCTACCTCACAGGGTGTCTGTTGTGGGGAGGGGAAGGGAAAGGAGTTTGTAAGCCGCTCTGAGACACCTTTGGGTAGTGAAGAGCGGGGTATAAATCCAATCTCCTCCTCCTCCTCCTAAGCTGAGTTAGTGTGAGCTAGCTCACAGTGTTTTAGACTCCGGCTCATACATTTTTGTCTTCGCTCAGGAAGGATGGCTCCAGAGCAAACTGATTTATGCAGCCAAATTGCTCGCTCACAACTTTAATGCCTGTAGCTCACAAAATAGAATTTTTTTCTCACAAGGCTCCACAGCTTAGAGGGAGCATCCCGACTGAAAAACATTAAGTGGAAATGGATCTCTGGCTGATGTTTTCCATTATGGAAACTTGAGACACATTTTTGGCAACACAACCCTAAAACCTGTAACTGGGTAAAGTTTTGAACCTACACGAGCAGGTGAATAGTCTCTTGGTTACAAAAATCCACATTAAGGTACTGATGGGTTCTATGACTGTGACCCAGGAATGTTGCACAATGCCAAGCTATGTGGCACTCAGGGATTCCCCCTATCTGCAACAGATGGTTAGTGTAGTTCCCTCTCTGCTCTCCCACTGAAGGAGAGGTGGCACCTGAATTCATCCTTCCCAGGAGGAGGAGGAGGCAGATTTATACCCCGCCCTTCACGTCCCAGAGTAGCTTACAATCTCCTTCCCTTCCTCTCACCACAACAGACACCCTGTGAGGTAGGTGGGGCTGAGAGAGCTCTGAGAGAACTGCTCTTGAGAGAACATCTCTAAGAGAACTGTGACTGACCCAAGGTCACCCAGCCGGCTGTATGTGGAGGAGCGGGGAATCAAACCCGATTCTCCAGATTAGAGTCCACCGCTCTTAACCACTATACCAAACTGGCTCTCTGACCAGAGCTGACAAAGCTAGCAGCACTGACGGTCCTTGCTATATGCATATATGGTGTCTATACTTCCAATATCTGGATGTGGTAGCCCTTCCCCTAGCTTATCAATCATTTGTACAGGTAGAAGGGAAGACCTGGGACATCCCTCATGCTGGGAAACTTTGGCCTTCTCTTGAAACCAAGTGTAGCTTTTCCTTTGTTAGCCTCAGAATGCTTTTTGATCAGTTTGTGGTGTATTTACAGCAGTTGTGTTGAGAGCAGTGCATCTTTTGTGCATTTTCTTTATGCTCATTTTTATCCAGGACAAAAAAACCCAATAAATTAATAATAATAATAATAATAATAAATAAAAATAATAACCTTCTGATTTACCAAAAAAGATGAATCCAGAAGCAATCATAAACATTTCTGTACAGCCTAAGAAATATACGATCGAAGAGTCAGTAATCAATAAAAACACACACATCACAATACTCAGATGACACTGCAATGTGCGAATGTTAGAATCACAGAATCACAGAGTTGGAAGGGAACCCCAAGGATCATCTAGTCCAACCCTCTGCAAAATGCAGGAAATTCACAAATACTCCACACACACCTCCACACACCCCCAGTGACTGCTGTTCCATGCCCAGAAGATGACAGAATATTGTTTATCTAATACAGACCAGAAGCAAATCACCGTTAATGCCTCTGGTTTGTCCTTAAAAAAGGTAAAGGTTCCCTTGCTCGAAAGCCATTTGAATCCGACTCTAGGGTTGCAGTGCTAATCTCCGTTTCCAAGCCGAAGAGCCAGCGCTGTCCGAAGACGTTTCCGTGGTCATGTGGCCGGCATGACTAAACACCAAGGCGCACGGAACGCTGTTACCTTCCCACCGAAGTGGTACCTATTTATCTACTTGCAATTTCTTGCTTTCGAACTGCTCAAAAAAACACATTTACCCTCAATGAGTTATACACTCACACAGGTTAGGGTTGCCAGGCTCCATGTGGGACCTGGAGTTCTCCTGGCATTACAACTGCTGT
>NW_015163604.1:1524584-1539403 GCF_001447785.1 Gekko japonicus | reverse complement strand
TCAGCTCCCCTGGAGAAAATGGCTGCTTTAAAGGGTGGACTCCATGGCATCCTACCATGCTGAGGTCCCTCCCCTCTCCAAACCCTCCCCTCTCCAGGCTCCACACCCACACCCAAATCTCCAGGTGTTTCCCAATCTGGAGCTGGCAACCCTAATACAGGTGTTATAGAAAACACTTTAGAAGAAATCTTTACATATTTGTAAAAGTCCTGCTGTTCCATGCCCAGAAGATGACAGAATATTGTTTATCTAATACAGACCAGAAGCAAATCACCGTTAATGCCTCTGGTTTGGATTCTCCAGATTAGAGTCCACCGCTCTTAACCACTATACCAAACTGGCTCTCTGACCAGAGCTGACAAAGCTAGCAGCACTGACGGTCCTTGCTATATGCATATATGGTGTCTATACTTCCAATATCTGGATGTGGTAGCCCTTCCCCTAGCTTATCAATCATTTGTACAGGTAGAAGGGAAGACCTGGGACATCCCTCATGCTGGGAAACTTTGGCCTTCTCTTGAAACCAAGTGTAGCTTTTCCTTTGTTAGCCTCAGAATGCTTTTTGATCAGTTTGTGGTGTATTTACAGCAGTTGTGTTGAGAGCAGTGCATCTTTTGTGCATTTTCTTTATGCTCATTTTTATCCAGGACAAAAAAACCCAATAAATTAATAATAATAATAATAATAATAAATAAAAATAATAACCTTCTGATTTACCAAAAAAGATGAATCCAGAAGCAATCATAAACATTTCTGTACAGCCTAAGAAATATACGATCGAAGAGTCAGTAATCAATAAAAACACACACATCACAATACTCAGATGACACTGCAATGTGCGAATGTTAGAATCACAGAATCACAGAGTTGGAAGGGAACCCCAAGGATCATCTAGTCCAACCCTCTGCAAAATGCAGGAAATTCACAAATACTAAGCCAGTCGAATCCGACTCTAGGGTTGCGGTGCTCATCTCCGTTTCAAAGCCGAAGAGCCAGCGCTGTCCGAAGACGTTTCCGTGGTCATGTGGCCGGCATGACTAAACACCAAGGCGCACGGAACGCTGTTACCTTCCCACCGAAGTGGTACCTATTTATCTACTTGCAATTTCTTGCTTTCGAACTGCTCAAAAAAACACATTTACCCTCAATGAGTTATACACTCACACAGGTTAGGGTTGCCAGGCTCCAGGTGGGACCTGGAGATCTCCTGGCATTACAACTGCTGTCCAGCTGACAGAGATCAGCTCCCCTGGAGAAAATGGCTGCTTTAAAGGGTGGACTCCATGGCATCCTACCATGCTGAGGTCCCTCCCCTCTCCAAACCCTCCCCTCTCCAGGCTCCACACCCACACCCAAATCTCCAGGTGTTTCCCAATCTGGAGCTGGCAACCCTAATACAGGTGTTATAGAAAACACTTTAGAAGAAATCTTTACATATTTGTAAAAGTCCCTAACAGTCAATGTTCCCTCTAAGCTGTGGAGTCTTGTGAGCAAAAATTCTACTTTGTGAGCTACCGGCATTAAAGTTGTGAGCAAGCAATTTGGTTACTGCATAAACTACTTTGCTCTGGAGCCATCCTTCCTGAGCGAACACAAAAATGTGTGAGCTGGAGGCTAAAAAACAGTGAGCTAGCTCACAATAACTCAGCTTAGACGGAACACTGCTAACAGTATAATATTAAACAGAGTTACATCTTCTGTTTAAAACTCACAGCTTCCCAGGGATGTTTTGTAATTAACACAGAAGCCAAAGGAACGTTAGACCAGAGACCCTCTTTAAGCAGGTCAGGTATACTTGTTTGCTCTGCTGATAAGCAACCCGACTCTTCCTGCTTTTTTCCCTTGCCCTGTTAGACTATTTAGACCTGAGCAGACTGTGGAATTAACTCCTCCTTTTCTGTACATGTTGACTGGTTTTGGACCAGTTTTGCAGCAAACAGCTTGCTGCCGAGGGAAGAAGATTCTTCAGCAAACCAAAAGCAGCGACTTTTACTGACAGTTAATTGATGCACACATGGCATGGAACATGCTTGCGTTCTGAATTGCCATGCCAGCTTGAAAAAGCCCGATCTGATCCCTGTTTACTCAGAATGAAGCCCCACTGACTGCAGCCTCCACGCCACAGCAATCAGGGCTTTTGTGCAATAGCAAGATAAACTATTTCAGGAGCCTGGGTTGATGTCGAAATATCTTGGCAGTGAGCTCACACCCAGGAGGAAGGGCAGATGATTCAGAACTAAGCCTTTGGGAAAACATGACACTTTTAAAGCGGGCTTCCGGTACAGACGGATACCCTTCAGATTAGCCAACTTTACAAATCAGAGAGGTGTATGATCCACTTCATTAAAGGCAATGGGCAAAACTCCAGTGATCTGAAAGGGATCCTGGACTGCATCCAGTATTAAGGAAGAAACAAGTTTAGCTGGAACTGAATGTAAATGAATGATTCAATTAATGCACTTCCTCATTTAAAACGACGCAATCAGATTATCGGAATGCACAGTTAAACTATACAGCCCAAATATACCCATTTATTTTTGAATCACAGCTCTTCAGCCATCGTTTTCGACCCATCTGGATATTCTGTAAGTAGTTTTTTTCCCCCTCTCTGTGGTGCTTCTCATTATGTAGATCATGTGAAGCAAGGCAAAGGTAAAGGTTCCCTTGCTCGAAAGCCAGTCGAATCCGACTCTAGGGTTGCGGTGCTCATCTCTTTAGCGCTGTTTATAGGGAAAGTGTTGGGGGAGAGGCAGGATATCATGAGTTGAGCGAGTGTATAATGGGGCACATAATAGAGAAAGGTGAAAAAAACTTTGGAAAGCACCCATATTGGCCCTTAAGACAGATATTCTCAGTATCTATTGACTTTAAAAGTCGTGCTTTTTCCTAGTGCAGTCCAAAACAGAGAGTTACAGCCTTCTGAATCTATTGGATTTAGAACAGTATAATTCTGTATAGGATTCCACTGTTTAAAAATCAGGCATGGGGAATTTGGAGCACGGTGTAAACATGATTAGCTGGCCGCATTTAATACCTTCGCACCATGTTTTTATTCGACATTGGCCACTTATTAGTTCTGCACTTGGGGGACTGTGTTGCCAACCTTCAAGTGGGGTCTGCAGATCTCCCAGAATCGCAGCTGATCTCCGGATGACCGAGATCAGTTCCCCTGGAGAAAATGGCTGCTCTGGAGGGTAGACTCCGTGGCATCATACCCTGTTGAGGTCACTCCCCAAACCCCGCCCTCCACAGGCTCCACCCCCAAGTCTCCAGGAATTTCCCAGCCCAGACCTGGCAACCCTTCTGGGGGAACCATTTTGCACTGATGATTTTGTAAGATCACCAAGTGCCAGCGTCTTGCTGGAAAGGAATGTATGTGAGGGGTAGGGGTTGCCGGTAACACGTCACAAAGGAAGCAAATGTAGTTCGTGGGACAGAGGCCCCTGCCACACGGGGGGGGGGAGCACGGGCAAAGTGCAGCTTTTGAAAGCCGCACCAAAAGAGACACATGGCGGCGGGATCACATAGATCCCCTGAGCTGCCGCACAGTGCCTCCCCGGCATGATCAGATGCTGGGAGGGAAGCCACTGAAGAAAGAGCGTGGCAGCCAAACTGCGCATGTGTGCACATGTGCAGTTCGGCTGGGAGCCTGGATTGCTCCAGACAACGGGTGCCCCGGCGATCCCACGGCCGCGCTTGATGCGGTGTTCCAGGTACGTCCTCCTCTGTAGGTGGTTCTTTTTTGCAGCGGGTTTTCCGGCTTTAGGGACGGATTGGGGATGGGTGCGCACCGCTTCCCAGATGTTGCGGTGAGATCGCACCCGTTTGCTGCGCTCCTGATCCGTCCCTCTCCCGGGCCAAAACCTTCTGTGTGACCAGGGCCAGAGTGTGGCGCATGGGCCCAGGAAACAGGGTTCCAGGTTACAGCTGATTTGCTAGCGGCCTGAAGACAACCCACAATTTCAGTCTGAAGTTCCTTAATGGAGGCACACATCACAGCCTGCGGAGACTAAGAAAGATTACTACCCACCCTGAACCTCAGAAGTAATAAATCATGCCATCATTGGAGGACATCCATCTTCATTAGATTTCCCACTTGTTCAATTTTGTTGGTACACTCTGCACTTTGGTATAACAGATTGTGTTTTAATGTATGCTTACTTGACGCTGTGTCTCCCTCCATTTACATTACTATTTAACATGTATTGAGTATTAACAGTGGCAGGGCTTTAAGGAATTCTGCCCCTAGGCATATACTAAAACAGCACTTTTATTCCCAAACGTAACCCTTTTAAAAATGCTTGATACAGGCACTCCAGCCACCAAAATGAGATGGCACACTACGCACTTGGATACCATAAAGTTTTATAGTAATTCTCTTTTAGGCTAATGCATGTAGCATTAACATTAACTATTGTAAATATTGTGTTCAACTCAACATCTTTGATATTCCAAGTCAGCCTGTTTTACCAGTTCCTATGGAAGACACTGCCTGTGAAAAAGCTATGGTAACGTTTTAATTACGGATGGGCATGAACAGGGGTCATTTCGTAGAAAAAGAGCTGCAGGAGCTCATTAGCATAACTTATTAGCATATGCCACCCACACTGACATCACCGGAAGTGTGCACCAGCCCCTCTGACAGGCAGAAGCACCTGGGATCCATTCTTTCCCCCCTCTCCCTTCCCTTCGCCTCCAAGTCGGGCGAAGAAAAAGGGGAGGGGAAGTATATCGGGCGCTTCTGCTTGACAGAGGTGCTGGCGTGCCCACAGCCAGCCTAGGTGAATTATAGAATCATAGACTCATAGAGTGGGAAGGGACCTCCAGGGTCATCTAGTCCAACCCCCTGCACAATGCAGGAAATTCACCAATACCCCCCACACACCCCAGTGACCCCTGTTCCACGCACAGAATATGATAAAAAAAAACCTCCAGGATCACTGGGGGCCAAACTGGCCTGGAGAAAAATTGCTTCCTGGCCCCAAAGTGGCGATCAGCATTTCCCTGGGCATGTAAGAAAGGGCCCAAGAACTAAGCACTGACGCAACCCTTCCTGCTCTACCTCTCGTGATTTGCCTAAGTTCACACAATCAGCATTATGATCCTTTTAAAGTTGAAAGCATATAAATGCAAAGGACTATTTGTAAGATTATCTGTAAGACACAAGACCAGGAAGCATCTCACTTCTGGCAATCATTTGGAGAGACCCTATCACTCAGCTTCCATTGCCCTACACACACCCCACACTGGAATAAGAACATAATATCAGGCCATACCACATTGCAATAAAGCCCCTACAACTAAAGCGGTGGCGGCGGCCATAACTTTTTAAAGAGCCCATAAGGACAGCTGGGGGAGCCAGAATGACCTCTCATGCAAGAGGTGGAATTTGCTCCTACGAGTCCAAGCCCACCACCCCGGGGCTCAGGGAGGCATGAGAATGTTTCGCCCCCACGGGCATCACAGCTGCCGCCGAGAACAGCGGCGGCGGCCATAACCTTTTAAAGAGCCCCTAAGGAGAGCTGGGGGAGCCAGAATGACCTCTCGCGTGTGACATCACACACAAGAGGTAGAATTTGCTCCTACGAGTCCAAGGCCACCACCCCGGGGCTCAGGGAGGTGGGAGAACATTTCGCCCTGCCCCCCCACGGGCATCGCAGCTGCCGCCGAGAACAGCGGGGGCGGCCATAACTTTTTAAGGAGCCCCAAAGGAGAGCTGGGGGAGCCAGAATGACCTCTCACGAGAGGTGGAATTTGCCCCTATGAGTCCAAGGCCACCACCCTGGGGCTCAGGGAGGCGGGAGAACGTTTCGCCCCACCCACCCCGCATGGGCGTCGCAGCTGCTGCCGAGAACAACGGCAGCGGCCATAACTTTTTAAGGAGCCCAGAAGGAGAGCTGGGGGAGCCAGAATGACATCACACGCGAGAGGTGGAATTTGCCCCTACAAGTCCAAGGCTACCACCCTGGTATAACCACCACTTCAGCTATGAAAGACGCGTTCCTCCAGTTTCATTTAGCATGGAGGTTGATTCCCTACCTTGACCAAGCTGATCTGGCCTTGTGGCGCCTTGCTATAGTAGCCTTAAGATTGGACTATTGTGCACTTTAAATAGGACTGCCCTTTAATACAATTAGAAACTTCAGTGTGTACAAAATTCCACAGCTTGATTATTATGAACAGGAAGGCAGAATCATATTACACTGATTTTGCCATCAGTTCTTTGGTTGCCAATCAGTTTCTGAGTTCAGTTCAAGGTTCTGGTTGTTATCTATAAATCCCTTCATGGCCTTGGACTGCTACAGGACTGCTTCTCTCCTGTTACATTCTGCAGCAGCAGTACTGACAGTCTGACAAGTATAACATTTCACAGTTTGTGAGTGGGTCTTGTTGGTTGTAGTTCCCCTTCTGGTGGAATAGCTTTCCATAGCAAGTTAGGAATGCCCCCAAGCTTCTGTCATTCCTTAAACTATATAAGACATAACTTTTTCAGTAGGCCTTTTTGTAAAGGAGGAGGAGGAGATTGGATTTACTTCCTTCACTCAGAGTCCCAGAGCGGCTTACAAACTCCTTTCCCTTCCCCTCCCCACAACAGACACCCTGTGAGGTAGGTGGGGCTGAGAGAGCTCTTTCAAGAACTGCCCTTTCAAGGATAGCTTTTGTCAGAACCATGGCAGCTGCAAGTGGAGGAGTGTGGAATCAAACCCGGTTCTCCCAGATTAGAGTCCTCACTCTTAACCACTACATCAAACTGGTAAAATAGCTTGTTGTTCATAATTTTTTATTTTATATGTATTTTATTAGTATTTGGGAGTATTCAATATTTTATGAACCGTTCTTTTAAAGAAAGACGGACTATAAATACAACTAATAAATAACCCTCCTCAACTGCTGACCCCCAACAACCTACTCTAAAGGTTCTATTTAACCATCATAGCTAATGGGATGGACTGGGAGGAAAAGGCAGCCCAGAAACAGGGTCTCATTGCTGCCCCCCAAAGGAAGGAGGGACGAAGGAAGAGACGTTTGTGCACAGCTCAGTGGAGTAGAGTGCCTCCATCCCTGTGTGGAAAGCCAGTGTGTTGTAGTGGTTAAGAGCAGTGGACTCTAACCTGGAGAACTGAATTTGATTCTGCAGTCCTCCCCAGTCCTCCATCTTGGGCCGGTCACAGTTCCCTCAGAACCGTCTCAGCCCCATCTACCTCACAGGGCACTTGTTGTGAGGAGAGGAAGAGAATGTGATTGTAAGCCACTTTGCAACTCCTTAAGGTAGAGGAAAGAGGGAGTATACAAACTTCTCCCTCACTTGGGGTAGGGTTTGGTGGGGCCACATGGCTCCTTCCCCAACTGGAACATGGCAAGGGCCACTGGCTTGCAGTGGTGCTTCCTGCCTGGCATGTTGACCACCCCTTGCTTGGGGCTTTGGTGGCCATCAGTCTACTGGGGGACTAGAGGGGGAGTGGCTTCCAGGCCATCAGTCTACTGGGACTTTTTCCTGGTGGCTTCATGGCCAATTTGCCCCGATAGCAAATAACCATGATACAACTACCCTCAGTAATTTGTTTAATTCCCTTTTACAGCTGTTTTACCTAGGAAATGATCTGGCCTTTTACTGGGGAACCTGCAGACTGAGAACAATCTGTCCTGTTATGTGTGGATACAGATATACCTTAAAAAAACAAATAAACAAACTCTTAGAGCATTTGCCCCCAGCAAGGTGAGTTCAGCATCCTCCCTCAGTCAGTATGTAAGTGACAGATATACTCATCCCTTAAGGAAACACTAATAACACTTCCCGCCATACTTCAGGTGAACTGTATGCCTTCTTATTTTTAAAGTGTTATACTTACATCTCTTAAATGGACACCATATGCTTATGTATAAAGGACATAATAAACTAAAAATACTTGCAAAACTGTTCCAGGAAGGGGGAGGCAGTTTTGTGATGTAAAAGGCTCCAGCCAACGAGCCTTTAGCAATGAGACCAAATTCTATGGTACTCTTGCAGAATCAATTTCCCAGAACTCAGTCCAGGAGAGAGGATAACACTTTTGAAGAAAATGCAATGCATGCAGTTCCATAGCAGGCTCAGTGCTTAATTGTGTACATTTGTGCTGCACAAACTTTCTAAGGGCTCAGATAGATGAGATAAAGATCACAAATCTCATAAAATGCGAAGTGCAGTCTTGTCAAGCCTCAGTTTGTCTTGGGATAATGAAAGGAGAAGATGTTGAAAACATATAGGAACTGTGCAGAGCTCCAAAAGGTTCTTTATAAACTGGGTGAATGGGCAACAGACTGTTAGACAAAATTTGATATAGTACAAACTGATTCATAGTGAGACAAAAAAAAATCCTAATTTGACATGCATTGATGGGGTCCCATTTGGAAATCATACAAGGAGATTATGGGTATCTTATTTAAAATGTTGCTTTTGCGTGCTGAGGTGATTTAAGATAGAAGAAGATTTCATGCTAGGGATTATAAGGAAAGGGGCTGAGGGAAAAAAACTACCATTATAGTAATGCCCTGATACAAGCCCCTAGTTTGGTGGAGTGGTTAAGTGTGCGATCTCTAATCTGGGAGAACCAGGTTTGATTCCCCACTTCTCCACTTGCAGCTGCTGGATGACCTTGGGCAAGCCATAGTTCTGACAAGAGCTGTCCTTGAAAGAGCAGTTTTCTCAGAGCTCTCTCAGCCCCACCTACCTCACAGGGTGGCTGTTGTGGGGAGGGGAAGGGAAAGGAGTTTGTAAACTGCTCTGAGACTCTGAGTGAAGGGCAGGGTACCAATCCAATCTCCTCCTCCTCCTTCTTCTGGTTTGGTCATATTTGGGTTCTATAACCAGTTCTTGTCGAGCCTCTCACAAAAGGAATTCAATAGTTGGGAAAAGTCAAAATTATCCCAGGGTTAGAGTGCCTACCCTATAAGGCACTAAAGCATCTGGAGCACTGTAGTTTAGGTGATGTGACAGAATTATGCATGGTACAGAGGAAGTGAATAAAGTTTTCTCTGTCTTCCATAATACTAGAACTCAAGACCACACTATGAAACTTCACTCAACAGTTAATGGCCTTGTGGAACTCATTGGAATGTGATGTGGTGATGGTCAGTGGCTTAGAGATATTTAAAAGGAGAGTTGGACAGATTTATGGGGGATAAATCTACGTCGGCTGTTAGCCATGATAACTGAATGGGCCCTCTGGATACTCAGGTAGAATGCTGCCTCTGATGGTCAAATGTTGAGGACAACTCAGGTAAGGTCTGACCCTGTCTGTAGACCCTGTTTGTGGGCTTCCCTATGGCATCTGATTAGCCACTGTTGGAAACAGGATACTGGACTAGGTGGACCATTGGTCTTACCCAGGACTGCTGCTTTTTTCTTATGCCCTTGGTTTCACAATTCAAGAAGAAGAAGAAGAAGAGATTGGATTTATACCCCACCCTTCACTTGGAGTCTCAGAGCGGCTTACAAACTCCTTTCCCTTCTCCTCCCCACAACAGACACCCTGTGAGGTGAGTGGGGCTGAGAGAACTCTGACACAAACTGCTCTTTTTCAAGGACAGCTGTGCCAGAGCTTGTGACTGACCCAAGGTCACATCAGCAGGTGCAAGTGGAGGAATGGGGAAACAAACCCGGTTCTCCCAGATTAGAGTCCGTGCACTTAACCACTACACCAAACATGCTCCCTGCTTTGTTATAAACATTTTAAATGGAAAAGTATATATTTTTCTCCTTTAAAATAGTAGTAATAAAACTGAGAGCCCAGTTGTGAATAGTAAAACTGTGTATGTTGAAGGGTTAAGCACCTCTGCCCCCAAGGAAAATTGAAGCTACCTGAGCCAGCAATATGTATTTTATGGACAGAACAAGTTTGAGCTGTCAGAAACCAGGAAACTCCTAAGGGTTGCCACTTTGCATGCTCCTGGTGATATCCTACTTGCTATATTTTAGATAATGATAAGTTTGCAACAGAAGGCCAAAGTTACCAGCTTCATTAGTCCTTAATTGTTTAGAAACTGGGAGTTGTAGGATATCACCCATGTGGGTCAGTGCCCTGTATGCAGTCTCTGCCTATATGCTTTCCTTAAGAGAAGTCAGAGATCTAATTTCTCAGAGTGAAATTCTGGGGATAGTTGCTGCAAGTTGCAACACCTTCTTTCCTGATAACTACTTGATCCATGGCAACTTAGCTATCGATCCAAATACCGCACAGTTTTCTTGCAGAATATCATTATCCCACAGCTAATAGGCATGGCTGTTGAAAGCATGTCCAGAACAACATAAATATATGAATGTATATCAACATCACTATTAGGAACGTTTGAGCAGTACAATCTAACCCTAGGAATGTCACACAGTTGGTGGCATTATAACATCTTGCACTGCAAAAACACACCCACGTACATCTCATAAATTAAGAAAGACAAGGAGCTTTGAGAATACAAGAGTATGCTCAGCTTTGGCATTGATCAACATAATAAAGCAACCTTTGGCTGCTGTGACCGAACATTATTCAAGTCAGCTCCACCCTGCAGGTAGGCAGCGAAGGTTATATTTTAATAACTCTCTGTTTGCATACTGCCACCCTGATAAGGTCACAGAACAAACATATACATGCTGTTATTCCTGTTGCATCGCACAAAGCCTGATCTTCCATTTCTTTCTCCTTTACTTGCCATTTTTCATCTGAAAGATCAAGAAAACTGTAATCTGACTACTAAATGGTGTGGTCGGGATGGGGCTCGCCAGCTCTAAACATTCCAAAGCCAAGCAAGCCCAGATCCTAATGCTCGGTCTCGATTCAGCAGGGAAATCAACGCTTTTGTACAAGATGAAGTTCAACGACGTCTTCCTAACGATGCCAACGGTTGGTTTCAACGTGGAGATGATTGAAACAGGAGGAAGTGTTTCCTTAACAGTTTGGGATGTCGGAGGACAGCACAAAATGAGGACCGTCTGGGGCAACTACTTGGAAAACGCAGACTGCCTGGTCTATGTTGTGGACAGCACCGACAGGCAACGCTTGGATGAGTCGAAGAGAGAGCTGGAGCTAATCTTGAGGAATGAAAGGGTGAAGAATGTGCCTGTGATTGTCCTGGCAAACAAACAGGATCTCCCTGGAGCTTTGGATGCTGAGGAAATCACCAAGAAATTTAACATGAAGAAACACTGTCATGACCGGAACTGGTACGTACAACCCTGCTGCGCTCTTACAGGTGAAGGCCTGTCTGAAGCTCACCGGAAACTAACATCATTTGCCAAATCCTGCGTGAAATCTAAACAAGAAGCTTTTAAGATTTTCAAACCAGATTAATTTATTTCTCTCTAACCAAGATATATTGGGTTGGGGTACAAATGAGTCTTTTAACTGACCATCTGACTTTTCAGGATTGGGTGTAAAGCAGAATGTATTTACAGTAGGCCAGATACTGTTTCACTCCTTTGTATTGCTCGTAAGCATTGTTGATTTATTTAACTTGCTTCTTTTTAGTTTATGTATAATTGAAGGTATTTTTCACAAATAGCAAAATAATTATTGTAACTGTGTTTCGAATTTGTATCAAGTTGAATAACTATTTCATTATAAAGTTGAAAAATTTAAATAAAATTTAAAAAGAAATATTATTTTGATGCATTTGAACAACACAATAGAACTGTGGGAATTTTGAAGCTGAATACCTACAAAGCTGCGTGAAGAACAGATTCACCTGTGTTCTTAAATTATGATATATCTGGTATCCATTTTATATCCAACAGGATAACTGTAGCATCCAAAGAAAACTTTAGAACATAATTCATAAGCCAATGACTGGAGATAGTTTGGATGCAGTACTGTTTACTGTAAATGTATGCATAAAACCCATGGAAACTAATTTAGCCTTATGTTCTGATTGCAAAATTTATGCCAGCAGATCTGCCTACAAAAAAGCATAATGCCAACAGGTGCAACATTAGTATGTCTGCATATAATCACAAAACCTATATAACATTTGTTAAAAGCTCATATTTGTTTAGATTTTTTTTATTAAATCTGAAAGAGCTTTATGTAAAACATAAAATGGTAATTTTGATTATATTTTATCTGGCTTTTCAACCATAATTTGGCTCCCAGATCATGTCACAGCATTTGGAAATACAATACAAAGTGCCACCTGGGAAGTGGGTTTTTGGCTGTATGTGGACTAAGGTATGATGGAGGAGGGCTTAGCTGCTTCTTCCCCACCAACAGTCTCAGCAATTGGACTTCTGGTAAAATAGGATATTTGCTTCTATGCTAGGGTGCACCCTCCCAGGGGTTTGGGTTCACCTTGACTTCCTTACCACAGTGCAGGTTTTGGAAACATTCATGCAACTTCATGATCTATTCATCCTGCTTCTGGCTTTTTCCTGCTTTGCTGCTATCTTTCCCAAACCTGTCTTTCAGAAGGATCAGTCAAAGTCCCTTTGGACATGATGTGAATGGGAAGATGTACATTTTTGCAGATCCCACCCACATCAGCACCATTTTATTTGACTCAGCCTGTTTCAATGCAGAGTTATAAGGGGGAAAAGGTAGAGGCTGCAAACTTCCCCATATAAATTTGTATGGGAAAGGGATGGAGACTTACTTTTTGTTCAAACAGAACGTAGGAACTAGTAAATCATCACAATATTTTGTTATTGCAAA
Source organism: Gekko japonicus (assembly GCF_001447785.1). Taxonomy (NCBI): domain Eukaryota; kingdom Metazoa; phylum Chordata; class Lepidosauria; order Squamata; family Gekkonidae; genus Gekko; species Gekko japonicus. The sequence continues at coordinate 1,526,732 of NW_015163604.1, read as the reverse complement.
TCCTGATTATTATTTTTAAAAAGCCCTTCAGTGAAAGGGGGAAAATGGGGCCCATGGAGGGCTAAAGCAAAAAAAGTGTGGAGAAACCTGCTGTATGAATCCCGTGTTGCCACTGCAAATGTTTCCCACATGGAAACAGCCTTTGTTGGTATAATCCCTCAAAAATTACTGGAAAATCTACGGATCATGTTGCTCCTGTAATGTACTTCAAAGGCATGTTGAATCCACATCTGTATCAGAGCCATGAATATTCTTTACTTGAGCAAGAGAGAGCTGGATACCGTCAAACAGCTTTAAAGTGGTTGTCTTGCGGCCTAATTACGCATTACATTTCCCCAGGTCCTCATAATCAAATGTTCATTTTGCATTCCATCCTAGGCATTTTGTCCCAGGCATACACTGGCCCAGTTTGGATTGGGACCACAGCACAGAAGGAAAGGAGTACATAAGAACATAAGAGACGCCAATGTTGGATCAGGCCAAAGGCCCATCCAGTCCAACACTCTGTGTCACACAGTGGCCAGAAATACCAGGTGCTATCAGGAGGTCCACCAGTGGGAGGCCAGGACATTAGAAGCCCTCCCACTGTTGACCCCCCCCCCAAGCACCAAGAAGACAGAGCATCACTTGCCCCAGAGCCCCTATCTATACCGTGTGGCCAGGGCTTTTTTTGTAGAAAAAGCCCAGCAGGAACTCATTAGCATAATATGCCGCACCCACCAGCAGAAACATATTAGCGTATTAGGCCACACCCCTGACAGTGCAGTTCATTAGCATATTACGCCACACCCCATGCCTTCCCTTGGCTTGCCCCGGTGCCCCACGGCTGTGGGGAGCCCGGGCAAGCCGGCCCTTGGAGCCCTCCCTGGCCCGCCCACCTTGGAGTCCACCTTGGAGTCCACCTTGGAGCGGGGGGTGCTCACCAGGCCTTCCCTCTGTAGCCACGCACACAGAGGTTTGGGCTGTAGTGGGCGTGGCCAACTCTGAAGCCAGCCGGAACTCCGTTCCTGTGTGTTCCTGCCCAAAAGTAGCCCTGCGTGTGGCTAATAGCCACTGATGGACCTCTGCTCCATAGCTAATTCCCTTTTGAAGCCGTCCATGCTTGTAGCCGCCACCACTTCCTGTGGCAGTGAGTCTTATGTGTGTCCCCTCTACCATTTCCCTGTCTTGACTTAGGGCAATCTAGGTATACACCATCAGTGCATGTGGTGCCCCCATTACAAGAAACAGGGGTGCCCCCTGGGATTTCAGGCCCTGATACGCATGGAGTCCACACATGCCTTGCATTAAGTTCCCAGCACAAAACTTGCAATACACATGACTGCGTGGACCTAGGGAAGACCTTGAGGGAAACATGGCATCCAGTTGGGCCCTTAATTTTACATTGCAAGAAAATGCTGGTCATGTCTGCTCATCATGCAACCATATATTTCCTGGTACTGAGACTTCCTGATCAAGGTGACACTTAAGTAGATATGTCTTATATTAGATTCGTGCCTGGTCTATTACTCATTTAAGGAACATTTTAGCCTACCCTTATTAACTGATGATGAGGATTTCTTTTCACATTCTGCCATCTGCCTAAATGGATGGCTTTCCCATTAACCACTGTGTCAAGATCTGATCTGAAAGAACTGAGAGCAGTGGGTGCCTCTCATTAAAACATCTAACAATATCTTAATATATTATCTTATTTAATCATATCCAGTAATGAAGTCATTTTGCCTCTCCCACCAAATCTTAGAGATAAACCCAGGCAGTAATGACTCACTAAACTGCAAAAAAGGACTGTCAATACCAAGCTAAACCTGGAAGTCTAAAAAAAAACACACCCTTCCAATAGAAATAATCAAATTTGGGGGGGAAATAATGCATTTTTCCTACCACCCCATATAAAGTTAGAATACTTTGGGGGGGTGGGGGCAGGAATCCAGATACATTTGTAAAATCTCCTTTCTAATCTCTCCCTTATTATAAAAGAGTTTTGGGTGCCAGAATTCTAAAATTGGCCCCTTTAGTGTTAGGCCGAAAAAACTGCCACTCGGAAGACACTGGCTGGGTTCATTGGCTGCTTTGTGCAGTCCTGGCCAGCGTTCCAAGGTCATTTACATATGGAAGCTGATTGGACTACACTCCATTCCACACCTC
>NW_015163604.1:1479184-1523205 GCF_001447785.1 Gekko japonicus | reverse complement strand
GCCGATGCCTCCGTCGCCTGGCTGGAGTGGCCGCGGGGGAGTCTGGAGTCGGGCGGCCGCTGGTGGGAGCCGCGGGTGCCCGGGCCGAGATTGGGGGGGCAAGGCGGGCGACAGAAGGCCGATGCCTCCGTCGCCCGGCCCTCTACAGAATCCACCCCCCAAACCTCCAGGTATTTCCCTCCTTAGAGCTGGCAACCCTACATTCCCCTCAGTGCCTGTTGGTAGGCAACTAAGCTTGGTCCTGTCACCTACTTTGGCCTTTGGGAGAAAACACATTGGGGCCAATCCTGATAGGGTTGCCAACTCCAGATGGGAAATTCCTGGAGATTTGAGGGATGGAGCCTGAAGAGGGTGAGGTTTGAGGAGGGGTGGGACCTCAGACAGGTACACTGCCATAGACTCCACCCTCCAAACCAGTCAGTCTCACATAGGGAACCATTGTTGCCAATCTCCAGGTGAGGGCTGGAGAGCACTCAGTATTACAACTGCTCTGCAGAAGGGAGGGCAGAAGTCAGCTGAAGTCAAAGGGGCAGATAATGGTAGGTTGGTGGCTAGCTGGGAAGGAGATGGGGTTGCCAACTACATGCTGACAAATTCCTGGGGATTTGAGGGGTGGAGCCTGGAGAGGGTGGGGTTTGCAGAGGGGTGGGACCTCAGACAGGTAGAATGCCATAGACTCCACCCTCCAAACCAGCCATTTTGTCCTGGGTAACAATTGCTGCCAATCTCCAGGTGAGGGCTACAGATTACTCACAATTACAACTGCTCTTCAGGTAGCAGAGATCAGTTCCTCTGGAGAAAACAGTGGACTCTGTCATTATACCCTGCTGAGGTCACCACAGCAAATTGACACTGTTTGCCCAAAGCCAGAGCACTGCCCCAGAGCCTCTTTCTAGATCCCGTTGTATTGCTTTCACAACGGGCTTTACTGCTAGTCTATATATATAAAAGCAGCCTGGTGATCCTAGCACCTGAGGGCAGAACCACCAATGTGGTCTACAGAGAGGTCCTTCAGTAGAGGGGGGAAATAAGTACATATGTCTCACTTCATCCTTTACACTACAGTCTTCTCCATTAGAATTCCTACGACAAATGTTACCTTTCAAACTTCACATCATCAGTATTATAACTGGATTTACGGAACTTAAATACCATAGCGAAGCACACAGGGGCGGATTAAGGCTCACTGGTGCCCTAAGCACTGAACAATCTTGGTGCCCCCCTCCTTTCCACACTGACCCAGTCCATTTTAGTTGTTGACCTGTCTGACCAGATAAAAAATGCAGGTTGCAGCAATACAAAAATTTATTCATATGATAACACAATATACTGTACAAACTAAGCCAAGCTTGGGCTACATAAAGTTCTACAAAAATACAATACAATTCCTACAACAATGTTACGTTTCAAACTTCACATCATCAGTATTATAACTGGATTTACAGAACTTAAATTCCATAGCGAAGCACGGGTATCAGGCTAATATTAAATAAAAACTACATGGGTTGTCTGTATACTCTAGCTAGATATTTCAGTAATGGTTATTGCTTAAAAAATCACACTAATTTCATGATCTACTACAGCCTGTTAAAAGTGCTAAATTCAGAACTTCCGGTCTTCGGCGCTTCAATGATGGCTGCGTCTCTTGGTTCCTCCAAGAGACGTGTGCCATGAATCGGGGATTAGGAGGGAGCGTGACCGTGCACGCTCCCCCATGGAGCCCATAGGCAAATGGGCTCCTAGCCAGGGGGCTTTGGAGAGCCCTACCTCCAGCTGTCAGCCGGTACAGGGGGGCTACTCTTTCAGTGCACTTTTTTGGATTGTGATGTTTTTTTGAGGATTAAATTAGTTGGTTCAAAACAGTTGTTTTTTTTAAAAAAAAACCCTCAGTAATGCATTTCTCAGTGTTAAAAATAAGTTCTATTTTCTTGTATGAGTTAATTTATGGCTCCTTTGCTCCAGTGCTGAGTGATAAAACTAAGTTCCCTTCTTTCTAGCTGATGGTTCCAAATGAACCTGTTCAGTATACTAGGGTTGTTCAATTGCTTAAGCATTTTGGATGGATGTGGATTGGCCTCACTTCCAGTGGCAAGTGTGGAGAAACTTTTCCACAGTCCTTGAGACTATTTTTATTGCTTTTACACAAATAATACTAATTTTATTGAGTGGGCACCAAATAAAATCCCAGAAAGCATATTTTCTTCTCTTTGGTTTCATGCAAAGTAATAAAAGAAACTTTGGCCCCGTTCACACGAGGCGTTTTGGGCCGGGAGTGGGCCAGATTGGAGACGGAGCAAACGGGTGCGATCCCACGCAAACATCTGGCTGGCGTTGTGCTCCCGTCTCCGATCTGGCCCTTCCCCCAATGCGGCGCATCAAAAGTGAACCACCTACCGAGGTGGTTCATCCGGATGACGCGCTGCAAGCCGGGCCGTCGAATCGCCGGCGCGTCTTTGCGCCGGCGCATCCCCGGCTCCTAGCCGAACTGCGCATGCTCCGACATGCACAGTTCGGCAGGCTCCCCGTCAGGGCCGCGTTTTCTCCCCGGCGTTTGATCGTGCCGGGGAGAAAAGGCGCCGCGGCCAGGGGATCCGTGGGATCCCACCGCGGCGTCTCTACTTTGGCGCGACTTTTAAAAGCCTTTGGAGGCTTTCCCCCTGCCGTGTGGACGGGGCCTAGCACAACTTGGTATGATTTCTCTTTACCAGAGTAAGCAAATCAAAATGGCAAAGGGAATGGTCAAAGATGCAAAGCCAGAGCCAAATGGGAGGGGCCAAATGGAAGGGGTGTTGTTAGAGAAGACAGGAGCCACACCAAAGGGGATAAAGGGTGGGTTATAATCTTTCACCCAGGGCCCTTGCAAACCTGGCGCTGGACTTTCCTCTCCCCAAACCCACGTTACTGCTTCCAGGAAGGAGAAGGGCTTGAGAGGAGATTAGAACTGCCAGTCATTGGAATAGCTGCCTGTCTTCCAATTGGCAACATCGACATGGGAGTCGAAGAAATAGCTGCAGCACTGAAGCAGCTGGGTCACTGGGAAGCTTGGGAGAAAAGTAGAAACGAACACCCAAAGACAGCATCCTATGCCCTATCTTCAGCATAGGCAAGAGTTATCTTTGACTCCAAAGGCAAACCTCCAAAAGCAAACCAGTAAGACAGTTGGAGGATGCTGCCTGAGGGCACACATTATCAGAGACCGACTTCCCCTCCCCACAGCCCTTTAAACTGCAGGAAGGTATTCCATCACAATATAAAAGTGGTCTGTCATATTGGGTTTGGAGGAGGCACACCAGAGAGCAATGTTCTTGGAGACCATTTGATTTTTTCCCTTTTGATTCTTTCCATTTGTTATTGAAAGGATCTTTGGGAGGCAGAGTCACACTGGGTTCAGAGCCGACTCACAAGGCCACAGGCTAGGGTTGCCAAGTCCATCTTCCACCCCCAGCGGGGGACTTTGGGGGCGTTCCTGAAGGGGGTGGGCATCCCCAATGTGATGACGTCACGTTGGGGACGTCTGCCACCCACCCCCCACCCGACCGTGCACTGGATCTCCAGAAACGGCAGTTCTCTGCAGTTAAAGTAACCGGCAGCCGGCGTTTCCCCTTTAAGAGCAGCTGCGTTTCCCTTTTAAGAACGAAGCTGGCATTTCCCTGTAGCTTGCGGAGTTCGCGCTTGGGATGAAACACGGGTGCACACACTTAGAGAGAGATGGGTGGCTGTGGGTGTTGGGAGTGGGGCTTCCCCCGCTGGCCATCTGGCCGGCGGCGGGTAGAACCCCCCCAAAAAAACGGGGGACCCCTGGCAAACCGGGGGGGTTGGCAACCCTACCACAGGCTTATATGGTTCAAGAAACAGGCCACTTGTTACCCTTACGGCCTAACTAAACATCAAAGTCCCATCAACTAAACATGAGGTGGAAGTTCCCAGCTAAAGCCTGGGTCTTTAGGCATCTGGGAATCCACTGGGAGATCATTTCCCCAACATAAATGTCCCTGGGGAACCACTAGAAGCTCTGTAGTTTCCCCTAGAAGGCAAACAACGGCTCCCTGCAGCTGTTTCAGGTCAGGAAAATGGCACAGAGGGAGGCTTAATCCCCCTCTCCTTGCACATCATGGTCCTGATCCAAATCAGCTCCACAAAGACGAAAATTCAATTTTCAACTAAGAATGTCTGGTCGACATGCCCCAAGGATGGAATAGGGCAGCCAACAGAGTTTACCATAAAGTTTCCAGTGATTCCTACAGCCACCACTGTGGCTTCCGGATATTGCCTAGAAGCAACATCATCCTGCACCACCTTCCCTGCCTCCCCACCCTCCCACCGGTTGCTACACACAGCCCTAGGGCTGCCAAATCCCCCCGGGGGGCGGAAATCCCCCCGCCCCAGAGGCCCGTTCCCTGACGCCGGGGAATCAGACCCGGGGGGGACCCCCGCCCCAGCGTGCATGTCACAGGGAAGTGACGTTATGACGCCGGGCACGCTGGGGGCGGAGCCACAGCCATACAAGGGAAAACTCTATGGTTTTCCTTTGTATGGTCGGGGCCCGCCCCCAGCATGCCCGGTGTCATGACGTCACTTCCCTGTGATGTGCATGTGGCGCGCGCGCGCACCAGGAGCCGCGCTGGAGTCCCCCGCCGGCAAGGTAGGTAACATTTGGCAACCCTACACAGCCCTTGCCCATTTTTAGGGGTTTGAGGACTTTGGAATAAGATTAGGCCCCACTTCTGCCCTCTTTCTAGGCCTATTTTGGCACACAGTGCGTCCACAGTGAGGAAATGTTTTTACAAACAGGAAAAAAGATGCTATTAAACACCTTTTTAAAAAAAAAAAGAAAGAAAGATGCATATGCAAGTACTGCGATCCCATGTGAATCCTTTCAGTGCCGACACAAAATCATATTCTGCTTCAGTGATGCAGAAGAATTAATATCTTTGTATGCAAAATAAGCAGCAAAACATTTTCATTATTCGTGAATTTCTTAGCAGTGGCAATACAGATCAAATTAGACTCCTTAAGTAACTGGAGTGTACTTTCAACATGCATTATTTCAATCAGGATCAAAGATACTAGAATTTACCCCAAACTATACACACACAAGGCATACATACCTTGTATTGCTTTCCGAAAGTAGTAATCTTTTTTTTAATGGTTAATTCTAACCGGGGTTTGATATTGCTCACAACTTGAAGCCATAGTTTAAAGGATAATGTGATGTAGTAGTTAGAATGTGGTTAGAAATGGGAGATCAGGATTTATATTTCCATTCAGCCATGAAGTTCACTTGTTGACCTTGGGCTGATCACTCTCTCAACCTAGCCTATCTCACAGGGTTGTTGTAAGGATAAAATGGGGGAGAACCTCGTCTGCTGCTCTGAGGTCCTTGAAGGAAAGGAAGTATCACAGTATCACAAAGTATCACAAAGAGAAGCTAGGTTCAAAATCCTGGTTAACAGATCTTTGATTCGTTTTAACCACATTTAAAGCTATTGAGCATATCTGCACGGCATTATTGCATCGGTTCTGGCCCCCGACTGCTTTGGTTTATCCCCTGGCTTCTGCATGTTCTCTCCAACCATTAGTTTTCACCTTATATTTTACTAGGAAAATGGCCCGTTGTGGAAATAAATACAACGGCCTCTAGAAAGAGGCTCTCGGCAGGTGCCCCGGCCTTGGACACTCAGTGTCAATTTGCTGTGGCGACCTCAGCAGGGTATAATGACACTGAGTCCACCATTTTGTCCAGAGGAACTGATCTCTGCTACCTAAAGAACAGTTGTAATTTTGAGTGATCTCCAGCCCTCACCTAAGGATTGGCAACGATGGTTCCCCAGAAGGGAATAGTTGGTTTGGAGGGTGGAGTCTATGGCTTTGTACCTGTCCAAGGTCCCACGCCTCCTGAAACCTCACCCTCTCCAGGCTCCATCCCTCACATCTCCAGGAATTTCCCACCTGGAGTTGGCAACCCTATCTCCTTCCCAGCCAATCATCAGCCTACCTTTATTTCCCCCTCACTCTTCAGCTTTCCACCCCCCACACACCTGCAGCCTTTCCCGTGCTTTGAAGCCCTGACTTCTACGTCACATTGGCTGTCATACGGGGGTCACCTCAGCAGCATATAAGGAAACAGAGCCCACCATTTTCTCCAGGGGAACTGATCTCTGCCATCTGGAAAGCAGTTGTAATTCTGAGTGATCTCCAGCCCTCACCTGGAGATTGGACACATTTTACCTCAGAAGAGCAAACTGTTTAGAATGTTAGAGGCAAAAGCCAATCAAGCCGCATATGCAAATGACCCCTGTGTTCCGAGGCAAAGGCCAATGAGGCTGCATATGCAAATAACCTCTGTGTTCTGACTGGCTGTGGGGGGGAGAGGAAGAGCAAACTGTTTAGAATGTTGGAGGCAGGACTCAGGCAAAGCAGCCAGTGGATAGGGAGACCCTCTGAATGACAGATCAGAGAGCGAACTGATTTTGGAGCATGTGGAATGTTCTACAGAAGTTCGGCTATTATTTATAAGGGAAATGTTTGTTTCCCCCATTTCTTTTGGGACCATTTCCTTATATATCATCGGGGTCAGGAAGGAATTCTCCTCCAGGCCAAATTGGCCCAGGGAACCTGGAAGTTTTTTGCCTTCCTCTGTGCACAGAGCAGGGGTCACTGGGGGAGTGGGGGGGGGAGGTAGCTGTGAATGTCCTGCACTGTGAAGGGGGCTGAACTAGATGACTCTTGGGTTCCCTTCCAGCTCTTTGTATCAATGCTATTTGTTGACAAGAAAACATTTTCAAACGGGCCTGCAGCCCCAAACAAACAAACAAATATTGGGGTGAACCTTATAGTGGACAGCATTTCTCTACAGGGACAATATGGAGATTTTCTCTCATGCACAGGGGGAGGAGGGCAGGGCCTAGCCCTTCTTCTAGTGGTACATTGCTATATCAGTGCAGTGTATCTGCATTTTTAAAAAATGAGGGGAAAAGGGGTGCTGTGCCACTGCTGGGGATGGCAGCAACCTCCCACAAAAACCTAAACAGGAAAAAAAAATCAGAAATGAAGCACGTGCGTAAGGAAAGAAACTGGTGTGATAGCCGAGAGGGAAGACGTGTGGAAGCTCATTGCTCAATGCAGTTCTGCTGCTATCTAATCGACAGCTAAGAAAACACAGAACAAGGGCCCTTGTGCAGAAAATCCCATTTTTGACAAGCAAACGTAGTTAAACTTAGAGGGAGGGAACAAGAAAATTGTATGCATATGAGGCAAGAAACTAATGCAGAGTGTATATGACCCTGCAGCTTACCTTGGCTTAGAACTCAGAAAGTTACACACATCAGTTCTAATAGCACATAGGGCACATGGACTAAGGTTGTCACAAACTGACAACATTGCTAAAATATTGTAACAGTGTCCTGGCAGCACCATAAGCGGAAATGTTTGTCAATGTTTGCACTCTAAGGGTCTGTGCACAGTAAATCAACATTCCTGTATGGCCATCAACAGGTTCTATAAGCCAGTACAAATACATTTTAAAAAACTATCTTTCTACTCCTCATGTCAGAAACCTGCTACCCATGGTTAAGAACAAGATGGGAAAAGGTCCAGAAAAAAAACTTTAATCTCTAACCTATTTTACATCCTGAAACTGGGAAAAGTTATACTAGAATTTCTTTCCATTTTTTAAAGGTACAAAATCTTATTTATTCATTTATTGTTTATATTTATATCCCGCCTTTCCAGGTATCTGGCTCAAGGCGGCTAACAACATTAAAATGGCATAGACAACCAAGTTAAAACAATTAATAAATACCATACCAGTTAAAACAACACCAGTTGCAATTAACCCAACAGGAAATGGCGGTAATTCGAATCCCATCCAACAATAGGGGTAGCGTCCAGCAGAATCTCAGGCCCGAGGGTGTTCTAAAATTTCAGACCAGATGATGTTCCAGGGCACACTCATCAGTGGCAGCCCCTAGCCGAAAGCCTGGTGGAAGAGCTCTGTTTACAGGCCCTGCGGAACTGTAAAAGATTCCACAGGGCCCTGATGTTATCTGGGAGCTCATTCCACCAGGTTGGGGCCGCCACTGAGAAAGCCCTGGTTCTGGTGACATTCAGCCTGGCTTCTTTCGGACCAGGGAGGGTCAGGCGATGTTGTGACCCTGACCGCAGTGCTCTCTGGGGCACATATAGGGAGAGAGGCGGTCCCTCAAGTAGGCAGGCACCTGACCATGTAGGGCTTTAAAGGTTAGCACCAGCACCTTGAACCAAATCCGGTACGCTATAGGCAGCCAGTGCAGTGTCCTCAGCACAGGCTGGATGTGATCCCATATAGAGAGACCCAACAACAGCCAGGCCACGGCATTCTGCACTAGCTGCAGCCTCCGGATCTGGGACAAGGGCAGCCCCATGTAGAGAGCGTTGCAGTAGTCTAATCTCGAGGTGACCATTGCGTGGATCACTGTTGCAAGGTCATTGCGTTCGAGGAAGGGAACCAGGGGCCTGATCAGCCGTAGGTGGTAAAAGGCCGCCTTGGCAGTGGCTGCTACCTGGGCTGCTACCATTGTTAAGGAGGCATCCAGGAGCACTCCCAAGCTCCTGACCCTCGGCGCTGGCACCAATGGTGCCCCACAGAAAGCTGGCAATGGGATCCCTACCCCCAATCCGCTCCCACTCAAGCACAGGACCTCCATCTTCGTTGGATTCAGTTTCAGTCGGCTCAGTCTAAGCCAGCCCACTACTTCCTGAAGCACCAGCTCCAGGTCATCTGGGTCGGAGCCGGACCGACCACCCAACAACAGATATAGCTTGATCTCTGCAATAGATTAGGGGAAAGTATTTCAAACGTGGTTTCACTCCAGATATATTATCAGACAGCAAAAACATATGCCATCTTTTCCAAAGTATACTAAAAGTGATTACAACAAATGCTACCAAAAAAAGGGGGGGGGGAGGTCCTGACTTCCCCAGGCGCTTCACTTAATGTGCTAGTCATAGGGAACAATCCTAAGCAGGTCTTCCCAGGAGTAAGTCCCATGTTAGGGAGCCCAGTGGGGCTAACTCCCAGGAAAGTGTCCTTAAGACTGCAGACTAACCCATCCAAGGCTGGCAGAGCAATTCCTCCCAGAATATTGTTTCCCCCCTCCCCGATCAACACCACCTCCTTCACATCTGATTTCATATTCAACTTGTCCTCCTTCAAACACTTGACTCTGACACTGGACAAGGACAGAGACAGCCACTTTTGGAAACATTTCTTTTAAAATACAGATAACACTGAGTCCCAAAGCTCCAAAAAATTTCAGTCTGCAACCTGACACAGGCAGTTTCCACACAGGTTATTTGCCCTGAGTTCGATGCTCTTGGGAAGTGAGTTTCCCCCCTGCTTCCAAACAGCATTGTGGTGCATTTGTGCATCTCCCAGAGTTTCCCTGGCTCTTTTGCTGATCTTTCCCAAGCCTATATTGCACTGACATTTTGAGAAAGATCACCGCAAATCCAGATTTTCCTAGTCTCATCTACACGGCAGCCATTTTCTCTACTCTTGTCCCTCCTGCCAAATGTGGCAACTGAATATCATTATAACATTGTAATAATCAGGGCTTTTTTGTAGAAAAAGCCCAGTAGGAACTCATTAGCATATTAGGCCACACCCCTGACAGCACAGCTTATTGGCATATTAGGCCACACACCCCATGCCTTCCCTTGGCTTGCCTGGGTGCCCTGCGGCTGCAGGGAGCCTGGGCAAGCCGGCCCTTGGACAGGCTGAGGAAGGCACGGGGCAGCATTTAAATGCCTCCCCAATCCTTCCAGGGCCCCCCTGGCCCACCCACCTCGGAGTCGCTGGGGGGGGGCGCTCTCCAGGCCTTCCCTCTGTAGCCACACACACAGAGGTTTTGGCTGCAGTGGGCATGGGCAACTCTGAAGCCAGCTGGAACTCTGTTCCTGTGCGTTCCTGCCCAAAAATAGCCCTGGTAATAAGCTAATTCTCTGAATTTCCAGCTTTCATTTTCTAAAGTAAGGCTCTATCCCCTTTTGTTGCAGAGATATAATGGGAAAAGGCATATCTCCACAACAAAAGAGGAAAGAGACTTACTTTTAAAAACAATGAATGCTGGAAGCCTCAGATAACCCAATACACGGATTGTTATAATAATATTCAGTTGCCAGTTTTAAGAAACTAAAAAAGCCCTGGTGGAGGTGGGGGGGGGATGGCTGCTGCTGGTGGACTAGGGCAGGGAACCTATGGGGAAATCTGCCATGTGGAATCCTGTTGCCAATATGTTGTATTGGCAGCTGCTCCAAAAGCAGGGAAACTACATAAATCTGTCCCCTGTTCTACGTCTATGGCTCCCAGTTTGGGTTCCTATTGTGTGATCTCTGCTGAAGGGGAAAGTGAGGGGGGCTTTAACTCTGAAGCAAGAGGGCATGGCCCAATCCTTTCTCATTAAGGCTGCCAACTGATCTGGACAAAAATGTTCTATCCTTTTAGGTAAAAGTAAAGGCTTTTCTTGCTCAAAAGCCAGTCGAATCCGACTCTAGGGATGCAGTGCTCATCTCCGTTTCCAAGCCGAAGAGCCAGTGCTGTTCGAAGACATTTCCGTGGTCATGTGACCGGCATGACTAGACACCGAGGTGCACGGAACGCTGTTACCTTCCCACCGAAGTAGTACCTATTGATCTACTTGCAATTTCTTGCTTTCGAATTGCTAGGTTGGCAGGAGCTGGGGCCAGAGACGGGAGCTCACTCTGTCATGCGGCACTCGGGTCTCGAACTGCTGAACTACCGACCTTCCGGTCTGCAGTTCAGCATCTTAACCACTTGAGCCACCGCAGCCCCTTTCTATCCTTTTAATAGAGACTAAATGTGTGGAAATGGGCAGCTGAACTTAAAATCCCTTTTTAAAGCCTGTATTAAAGGGACAAGAATATTTTTCTCAAGGCAGTGGACTATCCCATCTAGGAATGCGGGGTTCCCACCCACACTCCTGAATGGCACCAAATCTTACCACAATTAAAGCCAGGATGTTGGATGGGTGAAGCTGAGCCGCAACAGAATTAGGCCAAACTAGGAGGAAAAAATGATTTGCAAATACGTGTGCACGAAGCCATAAAAGGCTCCAGTTTGCCTCTTAATTCACACTAGATTCTCTATTAACACGTATATTCATAAAAACATCATGTATATGCAGGTCTGTTGATTTCACCCTCTGCTGAGTTCTCTCCTGTGGAACTACATCTGCATAAATGGGTTCCCCCCCCCAACTGAAGCCTAAATCCCCAAGCAAACAAAGCAATTAAACAGGGCTTAACTTTAGGCAGTTTTTCTTTCAAAGCTCAATTAGGAGCAATTGAACCCTTTCTAAAAATTCAAAAGAGGTGACTTCTGGTGAAAGCAATTTAATGAGATTAAAATTTAGCTCCTATTTTTTTAAAAAAACAAACACATTTGTTTTCGTTTATCCGTGACTATTCCTTGATCATATTCATGAAAACTGGATTATAAGTATTTTGAGCTGTCTGATTACTGTGAATGGGCCTATCGTTACATACTATTAATGGCTGTTTCCTGCATGAGCCATTCATCCATTAGGGTATGGTCTCAAAGTAGTGCTCTGCAGAGCATGTGTATGGGGAGGGGGGGGGTTTGGAAACAGAATCAGACAATGCAATTCTATGCATCTCTATTCAGAAGTAAGTTCTACTACGTTCAATGGCTTGTTGTTGTTGTTGTTCAGTCGCACAGTCGAGTCCGACTCTTTGCGACCCCATGGACCAGCTCCCTCCAGGCCTTCCGGTCTTCCGCCATCCTCTGAAGTTTGCTCAACTTCATGTTCGTTGCATCGATGACACTGTCTAACCATCTCATCCTTTGCCGTCCCCGTCTTCTTTGACCTTCAATCTTTCCCAGCATCAGGGTCTTCTCCAGTGAGTGCTCCCTTCTCATTTGGTGGCCAAAGTATTTTAGCTTCAGTTTCATTATCTGGCCTTCCAGGGAACAGTCAGGGTTGATTTCTTTGAGGATTGACTGATTTGTTCTTCTTGCAGTCCAAGGGACTCTCAAGAGTCTTCTCCAGCACCATAGTTCAAAAGAATCTATTCTTCTGCGCTCGGCCTTCCTTATAGTCCAACTCTCGCAGCCATACATGACTACTGGGAATACCATTGCTTTGACCATGCGGACTTTTGTTGGCAGGGTGATGTCTCTACTTTTTATCATGCTGTTTAGGTTCGCCATCGCTTTCCTCCCAAGGAGCAGGCGTCTTTTGATTTCATGACTGCTGTCACAGTCTGCGGTGATCTGGGATCCCAGGAACGTGAAGTCTGTCACTACTTCCACAGCTTCCCCTTCTATTTGCCAAGGAGTGATGGGGCCGGATGCCATGATCTTAGTTTTTTTGATGTTGAGCTTCAAGCCCACTTTTGCGCTCTCCTCTTTTACCCTGAGCAAGAGGCTCTTGAGGTCCTCTTCACTTTCTGCCATCAGAGTGGTATCGTCTGCATATCTGAGGTTGTTGATCTTTTCCCCAGCAATCTTAATTCCCGCTTGTGATTCATCCAGGCCAGCATTTCGCATGATGTACTCTGCATATATATTAAATAAGCAAGGCGACAATATACATCCTTGTCGTACTCCTTTTCCTATGCTGAACCAATCAGTTGTTCCATATCCGGTTCTAACTGTCGCTTCTTGGCCCTTATACAGGTTTCTCAAGAGACATGTGAGGTGGTCTGGTACTCCCATCTCTTTAAGGCCCTGCCATAGTTTGTTGTGATCCACACAGTCAAAGGCTTTAGCATAGTCAATGAAGCAGAAGTAGATATTTTTCTGGTACTCTCTTGCTTTCTCCATAATCCAGCGAATGTTGGCAATTTGATCTCTAGTTCCTCTACCTCTTCGAAACCCAGCTTGTACTTCTGGCAGTTCTCTATCCACGTACTGTTGAAGCCTAGCTTGTAGGATCTTGAGCATGACCTTGCTAGCGTGTGATATGAGTGCAATTGTGCGATAGTTTGAACATTCCTTGGCATTGCCCTTCTTTGGGATTGGAATGTATACTGACCTTTTCCAATCCTGTGGCCACTGTTGCGTTTTCCAAATTTGCTGGCAAATGGAGTGCAGCACTTTAACAGCATCATCTTCTAAGACTTTGAATAGCTCAACTGGAATACCATCACCTCCACTAGCTTTGTTGTTAGCAATGCTTTCTAAGGCCCATTTAACTTCACATTCCAGGATGTCTGGCTCGAGGTCAGTGATTATACCGTCGTGGTTGTCAAGGACATCGAGGTCTTTCTTGTATAGTTCTTCTGTGTATTCTTGCCATCTTTTCCTAATCTCTTCTGCTTCTGTTAGGTCCCTACCGTTTTTGTCCTTTATCATGGCCAGCTTTGCATGGAACGCTCCCTTGATTTCTCCAATTTTCTTGAAGAGATCTCTAGTCCTTCCCATTCTATTGTTTTCTTCTATTACTTTGCACTGTTCATTCAGGAAGGCCTCCTTATCTCTCCTTGCTGTTCTCTGGAAATCTGCGTTCAGTTGGGTAAATCTTTCCTTTTCGCCTTTGCCTTTCGCTTTCCTTCTTTCCTCTGCTATTTGTAAAGCCTCATCAGAAAGCCACTTTGCTTTCTTACATTTCTTTTTCTTTGGGATGGTGGTGATTGCTGCCTCCTGTACGATGTCACGAACCTCTGTCCATAGTTCTTCAGGCACTCTATCTATCAAATCCAGACCCTTGAATCTATTCTTCACCTCTACTGTATATTCATCAGGGATGCGATCTAGGTCAAACCTGAATGGCCTCGTGGTTTTCCCAATTTTCTTCAGTTTAAGTCTGAATTTTGCAATGAGTAGCTCATGATCTGAACCACAGTCAGCTCCAGGTCTTGTTTTTACTGACTGGATAGAGCTTCTCCATCTTTGACTGCAAATTATATAGTCAATCTGATTTCGGTGTTGCCCATCTGGTGATGTCCATGTGTAGAGTCGCCTCTTAGGTTGTTGGAAAAGGGTGTTCGCTATGACCAGTGTGTTCTCTTGACAAAACTCTGTTAACCTTTGCCCTGCTTCATTTTGCTTTCCAAGGCCAAACTTGTCTGTTATTCCAGTTACCTTTTGACTTCCTACTTTAGCATTCCAGTCCCCTATGATGATGAGGACATCATTTTTTGGTGTTAGTTCTAGGAGGTGTTGTAGGTCTTCATAGAACCGGTCCACTTCAGCCTCTTCTGCATCAGTGGTTGGGGCATACACTTGAATTACTGTGATGTTGAATGGTTTGCCTTGGAATCGGACAGAAATCATTCTGTCATTTTTGAGATTGTATCCCAGTACTGCCTTTTGCACTCTCTTGTTGACTATAAAGGCCACACCATTTTTTCTACGAGATTCCTGGCCACAGTAGTAGATATAATGGTCTTCTGAGTTAAATTCGCCCGGAAGATGAGCCCCTCAGGTCGGAAGGTGTCCAATATGCTACTGAGGAAGAGCAGAGGGCAAGTACAAGTAATTCCAGAAAGAGTGAAGCGGCTGGGCCAAAGCCGAAAGGACGCTCAGTTGTGGATGTGTCTGATGGTGAAAGGAAAGTCCGATGCTGCAAAGAACAATACTGCATAGGAACCTGGAATGTAAGATCTATGAATCAAGGCAAGCTTGACGTGGTCAAAAATGAAATGGCAAGACTGAACATCGATATCTTAGGAATCAGTGAACTAAAGTGGACAGGAATGGGCGAATTTAACTCAATGGCTTACTCCAAGGTAAAGAGTGCATAGTATTGCAAGCAGTGAGAGGGGTCTGGAAGTTTACAGCTTGAGTTAGAATCACAGAATCATAGAGTTGGAAGGGACCTCCAGGGTCATCTAGTCCAACCCACTGCACAATGCAGGAAATTCACAAATACCTCCCTGCCACTCTCCCAGTGACCGCTGTTCCATGCCCAGAAGATGACAAAAAACATCCAGGATCTCCAGCCAAACTGGCCTGGAGAAAAAATGCTTCCTGACCCCGAAGTGGCAATCAGCATTTCCCTGGGCGTGTAAGAAAGGGCCACAAGAACTCAGCACTGATGCAACCCTTCCTGCCCTTCCTCTCATGATCTCCTTAAGTTCACAGAATCAGCAGTGCTGTCAGATGTTCATCTAGCCTCTGTTTGAAAACCTCCAAAGAAATAAAGCCCACCACCTCCCGAGGAAGCCTGTTCCACTGAGGAACCACTCTGTCAGGAAGTTCTTCCTGATGTTTAGCTGAAAACTGAAAGTTGGGGCACAACCTTTGGGAGAAGCTGCCAAAATCTCCTGCTTGCTGCAGGAGTGCCTGTTTACCTCCCACCTGCTCGGTTGCTTGCTTATAAATAAAGCAGATGTTTCCCACACTGTAAATTTCTAATGATTTCACATTCAGGAAAACTAAGGTTTGTCAGCTCAGGGTTTGGAAATACCTGGAGAGTTTTGGGGGTGGAGCCAGAGGAGGATGGCATTTGGGGTGGAGAGGGACTTCAGTAGGGTATAATGCCATAGAGTCCACCTTCCAAAGCAGCCATTTTCTCCAGTTGGATTGATCTCTCTCGCCTAGAGATCAGTTGTAACAGCAGGAGATCTCCAGTCACCACCCAGAGGTTGGCAATATGTAATGTAATGTGTAGGTAAGTATTTTCTAAAGTGGCCACTTTCCTGCCTTGATCCTATTCTCTGTACAGGGTCAGTACTGTGGTCCCGCAGCACAACATCTCTAGACTTGGCCACACCTACATATAGGCAGGGCTCTTTTTGTAGAAAAAGCCCAGTGGGAACTCATTAGCATAATAGGCCACACCCAACAGCAGAAACTAATTAGCATATTAGGACACTCCCCTAACTGTGCAGCTCATTAGCATATTAGACCACACACCCCACGTTTCCAGAAGTGTGGTCATCCAGCCACAAGGAGGCCAAATCAAAATTTTGGGAGGCTCCAAGCCACGTATCCTCCTACAAAGGATGCAGATCATTCTGCACTGGTGTTAATGCTGACACAAAAGTGATACTTCCTGGGCAATTCTGAAACACCTTCTGCTGCATGCAAGTGGGTGTCAGATAAGATGCCAGTGGGCACCACACTGGGGAATCACAGTGATAGACTGTAGAGGCGACAAACAAATCTGATTGTTTTTAATGTATTAGGTGGCTGTATCTCTGTGGGTTTATTTGCATATTTCAGAAATACTCAAGGCATTATTTGCAGGCAATAAAGAAAGATTTGATATCAAGACAAACTGGATCTCCTAGAAAAACAAAGGCCCCTGCCACACGGCAGGGGAAAAGCCTCTAAAAGCGCGGCTTTAAAAGCCGCGCCAAAGTTGAGATGCCACAGCGGGA
Organism: Gekko japonicus; assembly: GCF_001447785.1. NCBI lineage: Eukaryota > Metazoa > Chordata > Lepidosauria > Squamata > Gekkonidae > Gekko > Gekko japonicus. The sequence continues at coordinate 1,506,858 of NW_015163604.1, read as the reverse complement.
TCTCACGGATCCCCTGGCCGCAGCGCCTTTTCTCCCCAGCACGATCTGGCGCCGGGGAGAAAACACGGCCCTGACAGGGAGCCTGCCGAACTGCGCATGTCGGAGCATACGCAGTTTGGCTAGGAGCCGGGGATGCGCCGGCGCAAAGACGCGCCGGCAATCCGACGGCCGGCTTGCGGCGCGTCATCCGGATGAACCACCTCAGAAGGTGGTTCACTTTTGACGTGCCGCATCGGGGGAAGGGCCGGATCGGAGACGGGAGCGCAACGCCAGCCAGATGTTGGCATGGGATCGCGCCCGTTTGCTCCGTCTCCGATCTGGCCCACTCCCGGCCCAAAACGCCTCGTGTGAACGGGGCCAAAGAGTTGCATCTTTGTTCTACATATGCAAACAACATTTTCTCCAATTCCGATTCCAAATGCCAAAATTCAAACCACCTGTGTTATCATTAACAACTGCAACAACACTTAGCATTTAAGTTTCAAAGTGCTTCACCAGCAATAATTCTGTAAGGGATATTGTGTTTACTTCCCTGTACAGATGGAAGGATCACAAGTGAGAAATTATGGGCTGCTTAAGCTTACCAAGTGAATTTTTTAAAAAGCAGGTAGCCACATCAGTGTGTGACAAAATCCATGCAATAGCTTTTATTAGGTGGATAAAGGTGATTTGGGTACCAAACTCAGGTGAGACTGAAGGTCCTAATTCACAGTAGCCACTGAACCAACCCAAGCCTTTTAGCTGCTTTTGTCCCTCTTCTCCGGTGGACTGCCAGTCTACTCTGTAGCGTTTATGTTCCCCCTAAGCTGTTGAGTCTTGTGAGCAAAAATTCTACTTCGTGAGCAAGCCTAAATTTTGTTGTGAGTGAGCCTACATTTGACGGCATAAATTAGTTTGAGTCTTGCTGAGACTCAACAAGGAGAAACCACATAGCCTAAGATTCTTAGCTGGAAGCCCAGGAGAGATTGTTTGACTGCAAGTTTCCATGGCCCAGATCTTATGCACTGAGGCAGTATCTCTCAGCATCACATACACTCTACAATTGCCTATCGGGTTCAACACTTGTACCACTAAACTCAGAAGAAAAGTCATTTGAATTAATGGCAATAAACAGCCCTTGTACATTCAAAACCTTGCACGGCAAATATTTAAAACTTAACAGAAACTATACAGATGAGTGATTATGTATTCACTGGTGAAGCCTGGGTATCTGACAGTCTGCTGCTATCATGGGCACCTGTACATGTACCACCATCATCCAAATTTATGGCAAAAAGCATTTCTATGTAATCCCAGCCTGACTGCAATCCTCTTTGGCAGCTGGGCCTGCCCCTGAGGTTATTGACTGGAGGCTGCCACATATAATATTCAGAAAGGACCCTGTAGCCAAGAATGGATTGCCTACATACATACATACATACATACATACATAAATACATACATACATCGGTGTCTTCTTACTTTTAATGTACCCCTTGGTCTTTGCTCTTGGTACCAACCTATTGCCTCCCAAAATATCCTGCTAATTCTTACAGAATTCCAGTTTGTATCTGGACACAATTAAAAGTGCTGGTTCTCACCTGTAACGCTGTAAATAGCTGGGACCAGGTTACCAAAATACAATACCAATTTGTATTGATGTTATTCCATGTGGCTCCATTTCTGAAAATGTGTGGCAACTTGATACAGGGCCTTTTCTGTGTTGGTGCCTTAGTTGCCAAATGCCTTCCTTGCAGCTTGAGTGCCTGATGCCTCATTCAGGCATCAGATAATTATTTTGTATACCTAGACATTTGGTTGAAAGTTTAATTTTGTGCCCTTGTTTTAATGCTTTAAACGTTTTTACTGACTACTTTGCTTTGAGTTGTCTTTTTCGCATCTTATTTATTGCTCTTTTTCTTCTGCTGCAGTTGATTTTAGCTACTGTATGAATTTTAGGAAGCTAATAAATATATGCCCTGACCTGGATAGCCCAGGCTAGCCTGAGCTCGTCAGGTCTTGGAAGCTAAGCAGGGTTGGACCTGACTAGTATTTTGATGGGAGACCACCAAGAAATACCAGTAGCAAACCACCTCTGAATGTCTGTTGCTTGAAAACCCTACAGGATCACCATAAGTCAGCTGTGACTTGATGGCAAAAATAAATAAATATATAACAAAGTATAAGATATGTATACGCTAACCCTACAAAATTTAGTATTGCCGTCGGATCAACATATGTTCAAAATACACAACAGTTAAGATTCTGATGTATATTGCGTATATTTATCTTTAAAACATTCAAAGTGGAATATAGCCAGACAGTCCCACTCCTTTCTTAAGCTGGGGTAGGAGAAAGTCAAACACGAAAGCTATGGGCATTATAAAAGTAGGGAAAGTGAGCATAAGAATTTTTCCTACAAAGCACAGGCATGCAAGTATAGGCTTTCAGAAGAGAGCCATCTGGTGGCTCATTAAAATTATTGCAAATACAGACAAAAAGGGAGGCAGCAAATACTGAAAATTATGTAGAATATATCTGTTGCGTGATTAGAGAAATTAAGAGCTTGCAATGCAAACAGTGAAGAAAGTTGGGGTCTATTGACCCATACTAGGCATATGTGTGTGATGGAGTTCTTTCAATTTAGACAAATGAGAAAAATGTTTTCCTTGAAAGGAAACAACTGTATGGAATGTTAAGTTTAAACATTCTGCACACTACCATTGCTGTGTTAAGAGCAAAACGATTCCCATAACTTTTGGTGCACCACTGAAACTTTGATGTAGATTATGTGGTAGGCTATTACTCTGGTATGGGTGAACTGAGACCCTGATCAACTACTTATGTGGCTAGTCTGCCTCCTATGAGCTTACATGCTCACTAAGAAAGCTTCTTATTATATTTTATTGTACCATTTAAAGGGATACAAAATAAAAATGGACAAAAGGGAAAATGAGAAGCATAAAAACATTGCATAATATGAGACAAATCAAAATATGGTAAGATAATCAATACTCAGACATCATATATTTCCATATATTTCCACTACTTCCTACCTATAGAGCTAGGTAAGAAAGCATACACGCAAGGAAAATAAGAGAACAAAAGAGTTAAAAAACATTTTTCTTGACTTTATACAAGGTTTATACTATCATATAATAACTAGTAAATATGTAACTATAAAAAAATTAATGCGTACCATCAGGAGAATATGATTATACGATTTTGGGTATTAATTTAAATTTCTCACTAAGAAAGATCCTTGTCTGCTAGACCAGGGGTCCCCAACATGGAGCCCACCAAGTGTTTTTAGAACCCGGTGGGGCCAGGTGGGGCACTTGTCTAGTAGGGCTTCTGATTGGCCACTGGAAATCCAGTTGGCTGGGCAGATTAAAATATCATTGTTACAGTATTGGTTTTATTGGGTTTTGTTGGTTTTATGCACAGTCCTCTTTTTCAGTGTATTTTTTAAAAATCGCCCCTCTTCTCCCCTGCACTTGAGCCTCCTCTGTGTGGTTGGCTCTGGCAGCCATTTTGTGGTCGCACCCACCACCCGGTGTCAGAATCCCAAAGGTGCCCACAGGCTTACAAAGGTTTTGGACCTCTGCGTCAGAGATACTGGTTGAAAAAACAGCAATTTTACTTTTCAAATTTTTGTGCAAGTTTTACTTTCTCAGCAATGTTCTCAGTTCCATCCTTGGAAAAGAGATGACTCTGAATCGGTGGACAGAGGCCCAGAAAAATCAGTTTTGATACATATATTTTTATGGGAACTTTCTTTTGAGCTCAGAGGAGCACTCACCTCATACCGTCAGAAGAGACAAATTGGAAGGTTTTGGGATGGTCATGTGGGTGTCACATAATTGGGCCTATGTAATACCCCACCTTTCTCCGCAATAGGGACCCAAAGTAGCTTACATCGTTCTCTTCTCCTTTCCTCCATTTATTTATGAATCTCAAATATGCTAAATAATACAATTCTATGTTACCTAAGTCATTCCAAGATGAATTTTAATACAGTGAAATAAGCTTAAATTTTAAAGAAAGTAAGAGTGCCTATATAACCATTTCCCCAAAATTTCTATTTAAACCCCCCCCCCCAGACATTTTCCACATAACTTCAAACTTTCTGGAAATTTTCCATCTCTGCTTTCAGAACTTCACATAGCATATTTTGGTGTGATAATGACATTGAAAATACAAAATCCAAAGCCCGTGGATTGTAGAATACAGTGTTCAGAAGCGTTTAGCAAGCAACAAAGCAACTCTAATGTTTAACATACTGAATTGGCCTTTGGAGATTTGCTTGGCTGTGCGGATTTTTGAAAATGTTGTTTGGGCAGCAACTGCCACCACAGCACAAGGGTCTTCACTGTGTGATTGCAGGTAAGCTGTGGCATCCATTTGGGGGCTGGCTCCACCTCCTGCAGTAGGTGGCTGCACCCACCACGCTATAGGTCAGAATTCCAAAGGTGCCCAGAGGGCTGAGAAAGGTTGGGGACCTCTGTCTTAAGCGGATCACAACAGCAGTCAAATGTTGGTTCAGAGTTTCTACTGCATTTTTTCAGCATCAGGTGACTCACTAGGAGAGCAATCCTAAGCAGGTCTACTCAGAAGTAAGACTAATTTTATTCAATGGGACTCACTCCCAGGAAAGTGTTCTTGGGATTGCAGCCTAAGTCACTTTCTGGGGGTTAAGCATATCACCACATCTTGGGAGCTTTGGTAACCTTTAGCCTGGACTACTGGAACACACTTCAAGCTGTCTTCTAAGCCAGTCTGAAAAATCTCAGTGGGCTCAGAACATGACAGCTCACCATTTTTCACGAGCTAGTTGCCAGTAATCTATAACGATTTCAGTTTTTATGGGTTTGCTTCTAGGCTGTACTTAACACAAAGCCTTAAACAGCATGGGGCCAAATTACTTTGGGGAACAGTCTTCCCATCTGTGCCTCCTGACAATTGAAATCCACTGAGAAACTGAGATCTGCTGAGTATTACCACTGTCAGAGCATGCTCTGTACATGAAACTGTGCATGGAACTTTTTCATTGATGGAGCCAGGGCTCTGGAATGCCCACACTAACAGGAGTCAAAAGTCTCATTTCATTCCCCCTGACTCCACCCAAGGAAGAGGAGAGACAAGCGAAGGCTGCCTGCCTGCTACCTGTCCCTTTCAGTCATCCTTTTCTTCTGTGTACTCTATCGTAGGTGTTATTTAGAACTGTAGACCACCCTGGACACAATGGCAGAAAAGCAGTATATAAATGTGCCTAATAAATACTCAGTTTAAGTGGGCATTCAAAGCTTGTTTTACAACAAGGCTTCTTGCAGTCTTGTGATTTTAGTAATAAAGCACTGGAAACACGCAAAATAGGAGCAGAGCTACATGTGATGTGAAGACTTTGTAATCAGAGTCTTCCATTTATTGTTTTTAAATTACAATGGTGGGAGGAGAAAATACTATGGTGGCAGGGAGAGGGTTCCCCCCCTTTCCCCATGCCATTTCACAATTCAGATTGCCCCAGGGAGTTTCTGTTTGTCTCATACATATACCTCTATGCTTTTAACTGCAAGGCGAGTCCCAACTCTGCATGTGTATGATTTAAATTGGGACAGCAGCATGGAGGTAAAAGGGCCAAACTCCCCACGCACTATGCTGTGAGCAAGCTGCCCTTTACCTTTAAAAAAACCTGTGGAAGATCCATAGTCCCAGATTGTCCATCTCACATAATGACTAAGTGCCATCGAGTCACAACCAATTTATGGCAACCCATCAAGGAGGTTTCAAGGCACAAGGTGAGGAGAGGTGTTTTTGCCATTGCCTTCTTCTGCATAGCAAACCCCAGGTCTTCCTCGCTGGTCTCTCATCTAAGTACCGTACTAACCATGGCTGACCCTGCTTAGCTTCTGACGTTTGAATAGCTTGTGCAAGCCTGGGATATTCAGGATGCTCAGTATCATGCATCCCTACCCTTGTTCAGATTCCAGAGGTTTACTCAACAACATACCTTCCGTATATCAGCATAATAGAACAAGACAGAATTCCAGGTCATTTAATAAACGTTCTTCCTTGCTGTATATGCCACATGTGTAAGTGAATGCAGAGCTGAAGCACAGCAAATTTGTGGCATGACTTTATAGTTTATTAGCACCAAAGGCCACAATGCCTTTCAGAGTTGGATAAGGGAAAAGCAAACAAACAAAAAGTAGCTTGAAATATAAATTATGTATGTGATTAGAGGTAACATGTTCATTCACATCTCCTTCTTAGATCCCCCGGGGCAATCTTAGTTCATACATTCTCCTGGACTTTTGTTGTTGTTGTTGTTGTTCATTCGCACAGTCGAGTCCAACTCTTCGCAACCCCATGGACCACATCACGCCAGGCCCTCCTGTCTTCTGTCGTGCTCTGAAGTTTGCTCAACTTCATGTTTGTTGCATCTATGACACTGTCTAACCATCTCTTTCTTTGCCATCCCCATCTTCTTTGACCTTCAATCTTTCCCAGCATCAGGGTCTTCTCCAGTGAGTGCTCCCTTCTCATTTGGTGGCCAAAGTATTTGAGCTTCAGTTTCATTATCTGGCCTTCCAGGGAACAGTCAGGGTGGATTTATTTTAGGATTGACTGATTTGATCTTCTTGCAGTCCAAGGGACTCTCAAGAGTCTTCTCCAGCACCACAACTCAAAAGAATCTATTCTTCAGCGCTCGGCCTTCCTTATAGTCCAACTCTCGCAGCCATACATGACTACTGGGAATACTGTTGCTTTGACCATGCGGACTTTTGTTCGCAGGGTGATGTCTCTACTTTTTATTATGCTGTGTAGGTTTGCCTACAAGTGGTTCAACCACAGCCTATGGGCTAGATCAGAGGATCCCCATATCTGTGGGTGCCACGGTGCCTGATGACACCTTTCCTGGTACCCACCAAGTATTTTAGAAAGTGGATGGGGTCAGGTGGGGCTTCTGTCAAGCAAGGTTTCTTATTGACCACTGGAGTTTTGATTGACTTGTGCAGATTCTTAAAAATGTTGCTGTGTCAGAATTCTAAAGGTGCCCACAAGCTCGAAAAGTTTGAGAACCCCAGTGTTAGATGACCTATAAGGCCCCTTCCAACTCTGAGGATGTCTTAAGCTGATCACAACAGCAGTCAAACATTGGTTCAGAGTTTCTACTACAGTGAAGGAAATAATTATGTCAAAATTGGAGATTGATGAGCAGACGTATCCTTAACTGTGGAATGCTGAGAGCAGGGTCTCAGTTAATTACTCTCAGCATGCTCCAGCTCACAGGTGTCCATGGTTTGGGCCTTCCTACAGATACCATCCTTATCTCTTTCAAGGCCAGATTAGAGAATGCGGTAATTGGTTAATTGTGAGAACCTATGCTCAGTTAGTTGTATAATCAGATGGGAGGTGGGAATAGGAGTGGATATTAACATCTTCTGGAAAGTTCCATCAAGGGAAGTTCCTGACTGGATCCAAGAAACCACCTGGTGCCAGAGGGAAGCCATGCTAACTTTATGCATGTGCCATATTATTATGCTCGCATATGTTATGCTACATCATGACAACTGCAATGTACAGAACACTTTAGGCTACAGCTTGAATTTTTATGCTGCAAGAAGGTATGCCATCTAATGCCGGGTACTAAATGTATTAGAAAAGTTAGCTTTTTTATTTCTCTGTTGCTAAGATATAGACTGTATTGCATAGTGATATTCTTTTTTAAGCTTTTGAATAAACCTATATATATATATATATTTACAAAGGTCTGCTTTATTTGTGTGCATTTAGCCTGGAGGACCCACAGGGCTGGGTGCTGCTCAGGCAAGAAGGACTGGGGACCCAGGGGGACCCAGGCTTGGATCTCTGACACTGTGCTTCCACGGAGAGCCTGTGAGAGCAGGAAGATGTTGATCTTACCATACTATAGGGTGGCCCCTTCAGAAGGGTGGGATTAAAATGTAAGAAATATATAATGCACCAATTTTCTGATTTCTGTTAACTACAGCTCAAGGGTTAGTTAATCTTTGAAACTAATTTCCAAAAACACAGACCATGCCAGAGCACACACTACAGCTGCCATGGAAAGACAGGCCATAACATATGGAAAAGGCCGTAACGTTTAAGGGTACTTGCCATGTTGATCACTACAATTATGTAAAGGTATTTTCTCTGCAGAGCTCTCTTGTGTACACTTTTCCCTAAGGAAGAAAATATACTCATGGAATTTACGGCAGGATTACTGCTACATGAGATATAGGATGTGGGCAGGAATGTACAAAAGGGTTATGCGGAGGGAGTAGGCAGGAACATGATGAGAATCAGTGCCCCATGCAGAGCTGGAGTTTGCAGAAAATGGAGTTTGCCATCTACGGATGAAAAGAAAAAAGAGGTAAAAGTGGGAAGGCATAAGCAGGCAAGGAGCACCAGCAAACAATTATGGAGTTCTGGGGAAACATTTCACCCACATTCATCATTTAGTGGAGTACTGTTGTAAGGCTGGAGGAGTTCCAGAAAAACATGTTCAATTCATCACTGAAAAGATACGGGTTATTTTGCTGAAAGATAAAAGAACACCCATAAATCCACAGTATGGACTCCTAACTTTGAAATAGACTTCTGAAACTAGGGCCAACTAGAAAGGAGCATTTGCGCAAAACATTATTTTACGAATTTTTTTTCTTTTATTGGCTCTTGTTTCTACTGTGGAAATTACATGTACACAACAAACAGCTTTGGTACCAATTTTTCTCTGTCCAAGCATGTGTTGCCACGGAAAGAATAATCTTATCTGTGCTCTGGCAGTCCGTTACCAAAGAAGAACTTACTATTGTTTATGTCACATTCAAAACCAGTTGGTACAACCCCACAAAAGTAGAAACCTTTATTGGCTGTATTTACAAAAAGCCCTATGCAAGATGCTTAATGGTTTATTTTACCAGGTAAAGCCCTATTCTGCCTCTTGGTGACCTCCCTAAATACCAATGAAAGTCATCAACAAACCAAAAAAGATAAAAAGACTGCACAACCAAGCATAAGTGGTAATTTTATAAAGGCCAAGCTATGTAAGTCCCCGGGAGTACCATGAATGAGCCCCAATACTGTTTTTTTCCCCTTTTAAAAGGCAGTCGCAGGTTCCCAATTCAGATTGAGACTGCCGCATATGGGGCGGGGGAGGTTTAAGTAACCCCCCCACACACACACAGCATTCCTGACCTGAAACACCTCCATGGAGCTGCTATTTACCCCACTGGGACGAACATACATGTCAGCCTGATCAGGACATGCATATTTATCCAACTGGGCCAAATAGCCAATACACAAAGACACTTCAACTAAGGAAATGGTGCTCTGTGTGTGTGGTTTAATTCACTTTTGCAGTGCTATGGTACCAATCTGAGTCTGGCTGCTGTTCACCTGCTTCAGAGTTCATTCATATAACTCCCAGCATCTCGTGCAGTTTGGGCCCCAAGCATCTCACACACAGATCCAAGCTACATTACTGAGCCCTGTTGTCAGGACGTGAGCCTGCAGATATGGATGACTGACAAAAGATTTGGCCTACATGCTGCCACATAGTTTTGGCCACAATAAAGAGAAATCAGCCCAAGAAGCTCCCTGGCACCAACAGGCCAGACTGACTCCTCTGAATCCCATAAAAGCTTTGGAGTAGGCTTGCCAAGTCCGCCCGGGGGGCAGGGAAACCCCCGCCCCATAGGCCCGTTCCCCGCCACTGCCGGATCGGGCCCCGGGGGGAACTCCACCCCGACGTGCCCGTCACCAGGAAGTGTCGCGACCACGCCGGGCACTCTGGGGGCGGGGCCACAGTCATCTGAGGGAAAACTCTATGGTTTTCCCTCGGATGGTCGTGGCCCCGCCCCCAGCATGCCCAGTGTTGTCACGTCACTTCCTGGTGATGTGGATGTGGTGCACGCGCGCTCCGGGATCGACCCGGGAGTCCCCCTCTCCGGAACAAGGTGAGACTCGGCAACCCTACTTTGGAGTCAGGCTTACTCACTGATCTCAGCATGCAGAAAAACACTGAAATCAAATGGGCACAAAGAAAAACCTCTAAAACAATCAATACTAGCAATATTACCTAATCAAATAACCACATGCATCAAGAACCAAAGGACTCCAATGAACAAAGCAGCGCTTTGGAACAATACTGCTGTAAATAATTAGAAAATTCTAGACAAAAATGGGGCCTTGTGAGCTTCCTCAGGAAGGCTGTCCCAAAGAACAGGTAGTACAGCAGACAGTGATCTTACCAGTGATTACCAGAACCTAAGTGATGGAGCTGTGAGAACAACTTGTGCGAACCTCAACTGACACATAAGTAGGCACAGTAAGAGACATCCCTTCAGGAATATGGATCCCAGGTCACAAATGGCTTCAAAAGTAATGAAGGTGTGATGCGTTAGTTAGAGCCTAGGACTACAATTACCTACATTTAAATCCCCAATCGCCACACAGCTCACAGTCACAGGCCCTCAGTCTAACCTACCTCACAGGCTGTTGGGAGGATAAGATGGAGGATGAAACATGTGGTGCCCTGAGCTCTTTGGAGAAATGGTGTGGTAAAAAGGTATTAAATAAATACTTAGAAACAAATAGCCTTCAAACTTAGGTAGTATAGTGCGGGACGGAAGGTAATTTTCATCACTCCCATGCTGTATAGAAGGTAGGCAGTGACATCAAGGCTGGGGAAATGCATACTTTTTACTGTCTGGGATACTGTAAGCTGCTAGGGGCCCGAGAGGGCCAATTTTAATTTCTGCTCTTAGATGACTGCTCTCAACATTTCATGCCTTCTGAAGAGTAGGCGTATGCACAGTCCTCATCAGTTCATTAAGGGTGGGGAGGAGGAATATTACATATGCTTTTAAGCCCCAATATTTTCCTACAAATCTGGAGCGTTTGCAGAAGTCCTTACCATCTCCATTGGAAATCCTGTTCCACTGCCGTACTAATTGGCATGGGGTCAAGTTTATTGTTAGAAGGAGCAGGGGTCGTTTCGTAGAAAAAGAGCTAGGGGGACTCATTAGCACAACTCATTAGCATATACCACACCCCCTGACATCACCGGAAGTGTGTCATAAGGCCACACCCCCTGACATCACCAGAAGTGTGTCATAAGGCCACACACCCCGCCCCCAACGGTCCCGGCTGCCGCTGCCGGCCTTGCAGCTCCACTGCCAGCAACTTCCCCTCCCTCTTCTCCTGCCTCCTCCTGGCTGAATGAGGGCCGGAAGCGAGGCGGCCGGAAGCGGGGGGCAGGGCTTCGTCATGTGCCCCGCCCCCCATACCTCACCCGGGGGAACTGAGATCCCCCGCGATCCCCCCCGAAATGACCTCTGAGAAGGAGTGATGTTATAGCAGGGTCCCCAACTTTTTTGAGCCTGTGGGCACCTTGGGAATTCTTTTTTTAAATTAAATATTTTTTTATAAAGACAAACATCACACAGACAAAACACACAAATACATAAATGTGGGGGGTTCAGTTAACATCATCAATTTACATGCTTAATTACTTCATGCCATATTTGTTTTCCATGTTCCACCTTATGTTCTTACAAAAATCTTTTGCATATTTTTGAATATAAGTTTTTGTATTCTATGAAAGGTTATATATCTGTATACTTTATCTATTGTATTCTTCAGTCCATTTCAAAATCTAAACCATGTAGTTTCATACATACACCTTGGGAATTCTGACACAGGGTGGTAGACACAGCCAGAGACTGGCAGTTGCTGGAGGCACACACATAACACACACACAAAACCCCAGAATTCTGGGCCCAGGAGTAATTTTTTAAAATGCACTCGAGGAGAGAGAATAAAACAAATGCTATGGTGGCAGCTTGTGCTGAAACAATGCTACTTTAATCAGCCAATCAGCTCTCCAGTGGCCAATCAGAAGCCCTGTTGGACAGTAGCCCCACCTGGCCATGCCCACTTTCTAAAAACACCTGGTAGATACCAGAAAAGGTGTGGGCAGGTGCCATGGCGCCTGCAGGCATCATGTTGAGGAAGCCTGTGTTACAGTATTAAATATGTGTTTCCTTTTCAAGTTCTGCATTCCAACGCCAATGTATTAAATGTCTTAACAGTTTCCTAAAGGTTTTGACAAATTAAGTTTGAACCAGCAGCTTATATGAATGCTTTCTCCTAGAATACCAAATACCTGACATATTTAGAGAGCTGAAACCCACTCACCAGACATCTACACCCTCTACAGCTTGCCATGAACTTTCACCTTTCACTGCCCAGGACAAAATCAGGCTGTAACTTGAGAGAGACACTAGTTTAGTGATCGGTATCATTGTCCTTAAAATTTTTGTTACGTATTAAATTATAAAAATAGTATTTTTCCATTTAATATGCTAAATCCAGTTCTGGGATCACAAGAATATATGAAAAGTAATTAGCTTCCCTTTGCTATTTCCCCATATAATACTTCTGAGTCTGTCCTCAAAACCACTTAAGCTCTTCTTTGTACTTTTAAAAATTCTGAAATGAAGAGTTCTGGATTATTTCTTAATATAGCTACGTGACTATGATCCTAATCTCCTTTACTGCTTGCAGAGGCACTTCTGCACACAAAGCAGGGAGGGTCAGTGATTTCTCTCCCCTTCCCCCACTCCCAGATATCTGCCAAAGTCTTGGAGCAACATTTTGGAGGATATGGCCTGTCGCACTGGGAGGGGGAAAAAATCTTTTCTGTGTGCCTGGCTTCACTCACCTAGTTTAGGGAACTGTAGCTCCAATAAGTACGTCTAAGTAAGCACTGGCAATTGTTATGGGAAATGCAAGTTTCTTCAAGACCTCTGCTGAATCAGGAATTATATAATCCTGAACCCAATATAGAGGCCTTTAGCTCTTTCCCCCCTTCAGGTATGAATTGTAACTGGCATCAGGAACAGCTGTTTCTGCACATCATAAAAACATGCTTCTGAACACAACAAGTCTACAGTGATAATAGATAAGTGGGGAGGGACTAAAATATTAAGATATTAGAAATATGGTATTTACCCTAAAGGAAGATGACCATGATTCTAAAACAACTCCCCTTGAGAAAGGTTATACACAAAAAGTTTTGTTATTACTGTACAAACCTCTAATCTGTATGCAAATTTAAGACCATCATAGGGTTGCCAAGTTCTAATTTAGCCGCAGCGGGAGACTCCCGGTTTTCCTCCGGGAGCGCGCACATGTGCGCAAAGTGCAGGTGCGTTGCGAGCACGTCACCCGGAAGTGAAGTGGTTGTGTCAGGCATGCTGAGGGCAGGGCTGCGGTCATCCGAGGGAAAAACAGAGTTTTCCCTCGGATTACCGCGGCCCCGCCCCCGGCATGGCTGCGTCACTTCCGGGTGATGTGCTGACGCCGGGCACGTCCCGTGCTTTGGGGGTGGGGTTCCCCCCGGGGCCCGATCCGCTGGCAGCGGGGAACGGGCCTCTCGGCCGGGCGTTTTCCCGCCCCCCGGGGGGACTTGGCAAGCCTAGACCATCACTTATTTGTTTTTATTTTCAGGAAACAAAGAAATAGTATAAGGGAAATACAGTAAGGAAAATAAGGGTTATCAAGACATAATTATATATATCAAAGATGATTATATGTAACAAAATATAAAAGACAGAAAGTATTTCTCCCCAATATCCCCTTCATTACGCTGAAAAATTTTGGGGACTTTGTCTATAACATAAATTGATATTTACTTCTAATGGGATACATTTATATTCATCATTTTACATTTCTAACTTCATAACTATTCTATTTTGTAGCTACATTATTAGTTTTGCTATTACTACATACTCAGTATTACATGTTTTCACCTTTTCTGCATACTCGCTATTACTTTTATCAAGTAGTTAATGTAACAGAAATACAGAAGGAAAGTCTATTATATATTGCATTAAAAAAAATTAAAGAAAGTGTTTCTCCTCAAAATCCACTTCCTTACACACATTTCTATTCAGGATGTTACATTTAAAACTGATTCGCATTTTGCTTATTCCTCGCTACCATACATTTGTATACAATATTTTATGTTCTTATGTTCTTATGAGATGCCAATGTTGGATCAGGCCAAAGGCCCATCCAGTCCAACACTCTGTATCACACAGTGGCCAGAAATACCAGTGCCATCAGGAGGTCCACCAGTGGGGACAGGACATTAGAAGCCCTCCCACTGTTGACCCCCCCAAGCACCAAGATGACAGAGCATCACTTGCCCCAGAGTCCCTATCTATACCTTGTGGATAATAGCCACTGATGGACCTCTGCTCCATATGCTTATCTAATCCCCTCTTGAAGCCGTCCATGCCTGCAGCACCCACCACCTCCTGTGGCAGCGAATTCCAAGTGTTAATCGCACTAATACATGAGTATCTGTTCTTCAAAGTTCATTTCCCCTAATCCTTGGCAAGGTTTTGTGAATGTTTTTTTTAAAATGTTTCAGAATTCTTTAAAATATGGCAATGATATCCTAAACGAATAAATATACGTGTGACACGTTTTTAAAAAGGTGGCTCATTCCCTTGAAGTAGGAGAGATGGGCAAGAATGATGGCTAACTCAGCATAAATTCTATCAAACTGAATGCCTGTCATTCAAGTTGTGACATCTGGAGAAGAACCAGTTGTGACTTCTCTTTATATATGTCTGTTCTCACTTTTTAAATGGTTGTGCTGTAGACTCCCACACCTCTTATACTAGCAAAAAGGGGGGAGGGATTAGAGAAGCTATGATAAACCCCTGTGTTGAGAAATGAGATTAATATTGGCTTGATGGATTTATATTTGCTGCCAACACACTACATGGACTGTGAATACATACACCCATAGACTCAAAGAACGCTGTACAAGTCACTTGTTGTGAGATACACATAGATAGTGATTTGCTCTAAGCCTTATATGTTAATGAGGCTTCAAATACACAGCTCCTAGCCTGAGGGGAAGAAGCACACATCCCATTGTTGTCAGCCAAACAACAACTGTTTGAAAGCGGCCTCCACTGATGGACTGTTGAAAGACACGTATACACATCTCTGCTTAACATCTGAAAGCCCATTTCCTGCCAGATGCCTCTCTAATTACCTGGGAAAGGCCAAACCTCATCTACACATCGAGGATGTTCCTTGACACCAAACTTTCACACCTCACCAGATGCCATCTCTTGAGTTAGAGTCTAGAGTTTCAATGGCTGCGGTCACACGGAACATTAGCCACGCTAGAGAGACGGAAGATAGGCGGATTTTCCGGGCGCAATCTCACCACCACATCTGGGAAGCGTAGAGCTCCCGTGGCTCAACCGAGCCTTCCCTCTGAATATGCGCGGCAAAAAACTAGTACCTTGGAGGTACTAGTTTCCGGAAACCGCGGGGCAAGGGTGGGCGCATGGTGTTTCCGGTGGAATCCCGTGGCATCACGTGCCCGCCAATGTCCCATCGCAAGCAGGTCCCCCCCCCAAGCCTTCACAGGATGCGCACCAGCACACAACCACACATGCGCACGAAGAGGAAAGCTAAAGGTCCGTAACCCTGCAGAATCGCGCATGCTTTTGAGACGAAACCAAAAGTTCCACTCTTCTGTTGCACTTGGCATGCACAGGAACACGACCCATGCTTGAAAATCGCCATGAAGCACACTTCGAAAACCCCTCACTGAGCTTCCCCACGCTGAGTGGCGAGTGCGGCGACCCGTCCGGCACCAGCAGCAACCCCCCCTGCCACCCGTGGGAGGGGAAGGGCGCCTGGGGTGCGTGGTCCCACGTGGCGGCGGCCGGAGACCCTGGACCTTTTGGACCTGTGGGGAGATCAGGCAATCCAGACCGCCCTAAGACACTACCCCTGTACCCTTCCCCCCTAGGTTCCGACTCCCATTGTGCAACCCAGGAACCAAGCAGTGACGACGAGGAGAGTGACGGTGGCGAGGCGGAAATGGCGCCAGCAAGCTCCCAGGGTAAGTCACTAGGGTATGGAGGCCACCCTTGCAGGCCACCATGACAGCCACCCATTCCTGGCAGGGGGCACCAGGGCCCACTGGTCCCACACCACAGACATTTGGCGAAAGTTAGACATAGAAGGTCGCTTTCGGCCTAAACCCGGGTTCCAGATGTGCCCTGTGGGGGAGAGGAAGCCCCACCCTAAACTCAGGCAAAAAGTGCCTTGGCAGACAGGACGCAGAGGATCCCTCCGACCTAAACTGGTAAGGTTCCAGATGTGCCTTGGCGAAAGTTAGACATAGAAGATCGCTTTCGGCCTAAACCCAGGTTAATAAAAAGAAAAGCCCTGGCAGAGAGGACGCAGATGATCCCTCTGGCCTAAACTTTGGGGTTCCAGACATTGCCCTGGCAGAACATTGGACGCAGAGGATAGCTTTCAGCCTAAACTAAAGGTTCAGGATGAGCCAAGATTCGGGTGCGCGGGAGAAGTAGAGTTCCCCCCCCCCGTTTCTAAACCATAAATAGGGTTCATTGGTTGGCCCCAGAACAGTGGATCAAGAAATCCCATTCCCAAAACCTTTTCTCTCTGGTGGCCGAGGTCACCCAGCACAGCTTTGAGAAATGGAGCCTGCAGTTCGTGAGTAGGTTCCGTAGCTATTGCGCCCCTGATTGCGAATTGCAAGGTGCGTGTGAGTCAGATTTCCCCGAGTCCTAGAAGACTTGGATGCAGAGCTTGAAAATGGAAGCGCTTGGGAGCTTTTTCTCCCACTGCGCTTCTGCCCTTGGAGTGCTCACCCACCTTGGTTCATCCAGCGGCAGCGACTTGCTTGTGTCAACTGATCAAGAGGGAAGAGTTGATCCACTCATCCTGTCCATTGGGGCATGGATGTTGTGTCTCCTCTTGGGTTGGATAGCACACAGACACCAGATGGCTAAACTGATAGCCACATGCAAGAAACAAACCGCCACACCAGTTGCACATTTGGAATTTCATAACCAGCCAGACGAAATCCTCCTCAGAGTGCTCACCGACAGCGAGAGCCAAGGGAATCGTCCCTCCACTCCAGTAGCCGCGCGCCATCCCGTTGAGGGGAACCCATCCCCGGGATTGCCGAGGCTCATGGACTAGGGAGGCCCGGAGCTCAGGACTCTACCCAAGGGAGTCGTGGCAAAATTTCAGCCGGACCATTGGGGAAGACCGACCGTTAGAGCAGGGATCAGAGCTCCAGGGAAAATTACCCCTGCAACACCACTTGTAGACACAGAGGCGCCTATAAACATTCTGAGACCCCAATTCACCAAGAGGAGCCACCCCTCCGGAGAGAGCGTTTTCCTTGCGGGCTTTGCCAGAGGCACACACCCCATTCAGGTATGGAAAGACATTCCCATCACCGTGGGCAAGCTTTTCACCAGGTTGAGTGCCTGCGGTAGCCAAGATGCGATTCTGGGCGCCCCCTTTCTCCGCGAGCACAGCCTGACAATTGACCTTGTGAAAGGCTCTCTGTGGCAGATCCCAGATCAACCCCACGAGATCAATGCAGTTCAGAAACGCCCCAATTTCCTGGCAGCAGAGCTTGCAGAGAAAAACAGCAAGAACCCAAATTTAAATTTAGTCTGCCAGCTGTTGTAGATAAAGCAGTTCGGCTAACACCTGTGTGTGAGAAGAGAGTAAAAATTATTGCATTTAATTTCAGATTGTTTTTCCTTTATGTATGTTTGTCCTGTGATGCCCTGGTGCTGTTCTGCATGTATTTCAGCGCTTCATCACAGAAGCAGAGTATTGATTAGGACAGGACATAAGATACAGCATAGATTGCTCCTGATAACCTTCGGCCTCATCCTGGCAGAAATCACAAAACAGCAGCTACGAATATATTCTAATTAAATCACATTCTCTTAAATACATAAAAATAACCCTTAGGATAACATTAACATTAAAAACATTAAAGGGGGTTAGACTTGGCATCAGTCCTCAAATTGCCAAAAACAAAAGAAGAAAGTCCTCAAATTGCCAAAGAAAGTTCTCTATCTGTGGAGATCTGATGCTCAAACCTGATTAAGCTAACCAGTTCTGAGCTAAAAATGAGGCCGTGTGTCCTGAAAAAATGTCCTGAAATTGATACAGAATACAATACTGCATGTAACAATAGCCCTCCAGTGTGTTATTGAAGTCTTGATACTTCCGGAAAAATAGCACACACAAGAGCAAAAGCAGGATGAAACTGCCTTGGTATTTCTGCATTCAGTTCTGCTAGTATCAGGAACAAGAATATTTTTACAATACCCAGGAAAGGATTTTACAAATGCAATTTCTTCTAACAAAACACAGAGAGAGGCTGTATTTACTACCTGATCCCGTCTCCTTTCCATCACTATGATAAGGGATGAGGCCACTTCAGATGCCAAAATCACAATTCTGCAGGGCTTGCAAACGGAGCTGTTCCAACCGGGCTTTTGGCTGAGGCTGTGAATGTCCAAATGACACCAGCCTTCCCTGCTCAACTTGATCAATCTGCTCCATCCGCCTCATTCGCCTTAGGGCAGTGCCTATACTGATTGGCACCAGCACCAGCTGTTTCTGGTTTCCCTAAAATGTGCCCGCCCTGACATTATCGTAACAGCCACGGAAATTAGAAATGGGTAAGCTGCCATCAGGGAGTATTTTAATGATTTATTCAGATGAAATTGTTGATGTTTTTATGAATTATTATTATTTTTTAATAAAGATTTTATTAACTCTCCTGAAAAGGAGAGGTGTTTCGCTTAAATAGAAAAATAGGGAGGGTATATAGTGGGAGGAAGAGAAAGCTGAGTGATATATTAACTGGTAAATTAAACTGTTAGTAATGTCCAATCAATCTTCTTAGGCTTCTTCTGTGAGCAGTCAAATTTCTTTTTTCAATCCGGTTACAAGTATTAGCTATGTTAGTATGTTAGTAATGTTCCTTTGAATTTCTGTTAAAAAGCTTCTTCAGGGCGCCTTCAGAACCGCTTCTTTGCGTGCTGGTTTCTTTTACACTCCCGATAGCATGGAGGAGCTTCCTCTGTTTTCTTCTCTTTCCGGCTTTTTTTCCCATCCTCCTTCGGGTCGCTGTTAACACTTTCAGTTCATATGCTATAAATCCTCTTTCTTTCCTGCCGTTTCAGGAGAGCTCCAGCTTTGAGAATGGTATTTAATTCCGGTTTCGCTTTTATACGCTCCCAATCTCTTCGCTGGAACCTCCTCCGCAACTGTTGACTTTTAAAAGCGCTTATAAGGCACTTTCTCGCTGTCACAGTTCAACTTTTCTCTTTTCACAATTCCCCGTCAGATTCACAGCCACAAACAGTCCAAGCAGTAAACAGCCGGCTCTCACCCATAAGCAAATGCCCAGACCGGAAGTTCCTCCCTTCTTCTCCGCTTGTCTTTACCCAGCTCCGACATCTTGGTTTTTTTTGTTTACTTTTAATAAGGTTCTTAAAGCGCGCTCCAGAGAAACAAAACTTTTTCATGCTTCATTTCAAATACATCAAAGAAAATCACTACTATTCGCTCAGTCCATTCCCCCCCTCCTTTACTTTCTCGCTTATGAAGTTAGAGGATTAACCTCCTCGTCTTTTTCGCCGGGAGGGGGGGATAACGCTCTTAGTTCTTTTTCTCTACATTTTGACAACTCACAGTTAAGCCGTCTTTTCTTTTTCCATTTTTTCGGATGATCGCTTTATCACTCGGTGACGTCTGGTGGCTCCGCTAAACCCCGTGAAACGGGGTCGCTCACGCAGCAAGGCCCATTGGGGCAGGGCATGGCGGGAGTCTCGATCTCCGACCTCTCGGCCGAAAGAGCGACTCCCCCCTAGTACGCCCTAAAGCGCCCCGGATCCGAGCTCCTCTCTTCCTGAGGGGCTCGTTCGGGTCTCCACTCGTGCGGATTCCCTCCTCCACCGCGGGCGGGCGAGACGCCCTCGGGAGCGACCTGAGGATGCATCCGCCATTTGCGGGAGCCAAACCGGAAGCCCCTTTATGAATTATTATTTATTGTTTTACTATATGTTGCGAACTGCTCAGAGCCCACTTGCAGGGTAGGGCAGGATATAAAGCATTTAACTGCAGTTTGCTTGTATTATAAAGCCATTAAGGGAACACATTGCTTTTGCAAATAGAAAAACCTCATTGCTTTAGCAAGCAGGAAGACAAGATTGCATGACCATATTAGGCGTTGCTGATCACCTCACAAGAACTCCAACTTTTAGGAAAACAAGTTGCAAAGATCCAAAAATATTATTCCAGTATTTCCCACAGGGAACAGCTTGCAATCTATGGCATGGGGGTAGATGGTGAGGGCAAAGACCCATTTGGCTACATTGTTATACAAATTTTGAACTATAAGCCTGTAGTTGCTGAACAGAAAATCCATACCACATTCTGGAGGGAGATGAGGAAAATCATTGAAATCCCCCCAGTCACAAAGAATCTCTTTGTTGATCTGGCCGAAAGAATTGCTGCAGAACTCCTAGTCAAAAACTGTTATGTCTGTGGTGGTACTCGCATGGGAGAACAGTGGCCATGGGAATCCAGAGAAGTCCCCTTGGCCAATCTCACTCAGTGCCTCAATCTCACCTGGCTAGATGTCAAGCGCCCAACCTGTTGGATCTTACAGAATCCCCTTGTGGGCAAGTTGTGTTTTATCTGACAGGGTGGCCCCTACCAGGTCCCTATGGGAGAATTGGGTTGTGAGACTGGCTGGTTGTGCAATGGCACTAACAAGCCTAAGTTTGTGTCTTTCTCTGACCCCAATGTTACCCGGGGGCCGACTATTATTACCTTAGGTCAACTCCAAGCCCTTTGGGATTCTCCTTGTGCTTCTAACCTGGAATGGCGTGCCCCTGATTCCCTGTATTAGATTTATGGTACTACTGCTTATACTCGCTTACCCAGTAACTGGTCGGGTGCTTGTGTGCTGGGGACTATAAAGCCTAGCTTCTTCCTTCTGCCCCTCTCCACTGGAGAGCGCCTAGGAGTCCCCATATATGACTCTCTAGGTCGAGCTAGGCGTGCCCTCACTATTGGCAACTGGAAAGACAATGAGTGGCCCCCAGAGCGTATTGTCCAGTATTATGATCCTGCATCCTGGGCTGCAGATGGCTCATATGGGTACCGAACTCCCATCTACATGCTAAACCGCATCATAAGACTCCAAGCAGTCGTAGAGCTCATTACAAATGAGACTTCTATGGCCCTGTCTCTCTTGGCTAAAACAAATCTTCAATTAAGGACTGCTATTTATCAGAACCGTTTAGCTCTAGACTACCTTCTTGCTGAGGAGGGGGGTGTATGTGGAAAATTTAATCTTACAAACTGTTGCTTGCAAATCGATAACAATGGGAAAGCTATTGAGCAGATCACAGAGCGTATGCGGAACTTAGCCCATGTCCCCGTACAAACATGGTCTGGAATTCTGGAAACTGAAGGTTGGTTTGCTGGGATGTTTGGGGACTGGAAGCGTATTCTGTTTCTTATTGGTCTAGCTTTAGGGGGGCTCCTACTCCTCTCTTGCCTCATCCCTGTCATCTGAGGCATGGTTAACCGAGCTGTACAGGCTATCATGCCCCCTGACACAGTCCCTGCTAAACTTATGTTTTTATCTGCTCCTGAGCGCCAGCAGGTCTACCATCACAGGCTGAACGGCTTAAAGGGAAAGTGGTCCTGGACCACTGGTAAGCCAGCCCCCAAGACAAAACGCACTTGGCTCTGTTCTCACCTTGCTGTAGACCGCACCGAATTATAGAGTGGACGCCCTCTCCTTTCGGGGGAGGGGTCTAACAGGGGGGAGTAAAGCATTTAACTGCAATTTGCTTGCATTATAAGGCCATTAAGGGAACGCATTGCTTTTGCAAATAGAAAAAGCTCATTGCTTTAGCAAGTAGGAAGACAAGATTGCATAACTATATTAGGCGTTGCTAGATCCGTTACTAGGGAAGTGTTGACCTTGCTTACTTGTTGTTATTGCTTACTTCTGTTATCAAGAAAGATTCACACCTGGTGATAAGAGGAAACTCGTAGCCTTCCCAGAAGGGACATGTGATCAGCCAAAGAATGTTTGTGGTTTTAAAAAGGAACACGATGCTCAGGCTCATGGTCAATATGTTCTGATAATCGTTTATGCTAAAAATGACCAGGAAAATGATTTTTTTCTCTGTACTCTGGAGATCTATATAAGTGTCTGTCCCACCTGCATTCTGGGTACAGTTCTGTTTGAAAGTGCCCCTGGGTGCTTTGGCTGTACCTGCGTGCATAATAAACAGCTGTTGACTCTCCTTCCTGATTCTCTGGTGGTCTGTCTCAGAATTCCCGCTACAGATATAAACTGAACAAATAAATAAATAAATGTCTGCAGCCCCCTTCAGAACCAACAGTAGCTGCATTGCACCCAGTGGACCTACATTGCCATTTTGCACCTAGATTGCCCTTGGCTGTACCAACCAATCCAGCTAGTGTGCTTTACCTGGAAACAGGGTCCTACAAATTTGCTGTTAAACAGTAGCTCTGTACACATTATGCTACAGTAAACATGGATACAATCCATTTACAGCATACACACATTATTTGCACACTCATCGTTTCTTACATTCAACATGCGGACACAATTTAAACTCAACATTTATCAAGGTGCAATTTTAGTTCCATTTTAGGGGCCATGGTTCAGTGGTAGAGCATCTGCTTTGCATCTGAAGAGTCAGTTCCTGGTATCTTCAGCTAAAGGCACCAAGTAGCAGGTGATGTGAAAGACCTCATCCTGAAACCCTGGAGAGCAGCTGCCAGACAGAATACATGATACTAACCTCGATGTACCAATCACCGGACTCAGTTTGTGTGTCCAAAGTGTGGTCTCTTTTGTACAAATGATGTATGAGGGTGTGTGCATGATGTTTGTACGTCTACTGTTATATATATATATATACTCTGACAATATGAAAATGAACTCTTGTAGATACATCAAATCTCTTTCCCCTCCCCCACACACTTATGGGTTGTCGGCTCTGGGTTGGTAAATACTTGGAAATGGGGGGGGGTGGAGCCTGAGGGGGGCAAGGTTTGGGGTGGGGCATCAATGGGGCATAACGCCATAGGAGTCCACCTCCCAAAGTGGCCATTTTCTGCAGGGGAACTGATCCCTATCAATTGGATATCACTTGTAGTCGGCAGCCCTAGGCATAGCGCATTTCTCTTCATGCACAGCTTAATGCACCAGAGCCAATTTGGTGTTAAAGTGGTTAAAGTGCACAGACTCTAATCTGGGAGAACCGGGTTTGATTCCCCACTCCTCCACTCACAGCTGCTGGATGACCTTGGGCAAGCCATAGTTCTGTCAGAGCTGTCTTTGAAAGAGCAGTTCTTGAATGAGCTCTCTCAGCCCCACCTATCTCACTGGGCGTCTGTTCTGGGGAGGGGAAGGGAAAGGAGTCTGTAAGACACTCTGAGGCTCCGAGTGAAGGGCGGGTTAGAAGTCCGATCTCTTCTTCTTCTCTTAAGCGTTCTGCAAAACTTGGGCCGTCCCCACCATTTCTTTAGCCAAAGGAAGTCAGACTACATGTCTAACCCCCCCCCCCTTCCTTCGTACACAACTGGGGGGGGAAGGCCTTACGCAACGCCGTATGCCGCGAGAAGGGGGCAGAGAGGAGGAATACGCAACCGGCGAGCGGAGCTCCCCCTATCCGCTGGGACAGAAACGACCCCTCTCTTGCCGCGATCGCTCCCTTTCCGCCTCAGAGGCGTCCTCTCCCCGGCGCCTCCCGTG
Organism: Gekko japonicus; assembly: GCF_001447785.1. Taxonomy (NCBI): domain Eukaryota; kingdom Metazoa; phylum Chordata; class Lepidosauria; order Squamata; family Gekkonidae; genus Gekko; species Gekko japonicus. Next base: position 1,483,154 of record NW_015163604.1, on the reverse strand, counting down.
CGCCTCAGCCTCTCCCCGCCCCCATCTTCCCTTCCAGCCAATTGGAATGCGCCGCTCGGAAGAGGGGAGGCGGCCTGGCGGGCGTGGCTGTTGCCCGTCTGTCTGAGAACGAGGCTGCCGCCTCCTCCCCTGTCCCGCGCCCGTCCCCTCCCCTCCCTCCCCCCGCCTCCCTCGCTCCCTCTGTCGCTCGCCCGCTGCCTTCGCTACCGGCACATTCCGGCGCCCCGCCAAGGCCTCAGCCCACGGGAGCGGCTCCGGCGGGCGAGAAAGGAGGCCGCGCGATCCGCCGAAGTCAGGCGCCGGGCCGAGGAGGGGCGAGGGTGGCTCGCCAGGGAGCCGGAGCCGCCGCGGTCCGCTGAGGAGGAGACTCGAGCGGGCGAGGCCGAGAGGCGGAAGCAGCGCCGGGAAGGGGGGCCCCGGCTGGGTCCGGCCTGGGTGAGGAAGGAGAAAGAGGAGGGAGGAGGAGGAGAAGAGGCCGCGCTCCCTGCCTCCCGCCATGGCCGACAACGAGAAGCTGGACAACCAACGGCTGAAGAACTTTAAGAACAAAGGCCGCGACCTGGAGGTAGCTCCTTCCTGGCTGACCCGCGGCCTGACTGACCCGCTTCGGGCTCCGGGAGGGGCCCCAGTCGGCAGGCCTTGGCGGCCGGAGGAGGGCAGCGGGCACAGGCCAGGAGGGGAAGGAGGAGGACAGGGCCGCCGCCGCTGCTGTGGCGTCTCTGCTAATCTCCCGCGGCGGTTGCGGGCCCGGCCTCCGGGCGCTGTCGGGTCGTGCGTGGGCCGCCCTGCCAGTCATGGAGGACGCGGCGGGGACTGGCTGCCCGGGGGTGGCTTTAGGGAAGCGCCGCCGCGGGGGTGGGGAGGGGAAAGCAGAGGCCTAGGCCGCTTCCATTGGCGGCGGCGGTGGTGGCGGCGCCGCCTTGTGTTTCCCCTTTCCCCTTCCGACGGGAAGCGCTACAGAAAGGGGGTGGGTCGCGGGAAGGTCTCTTCTTATTCTGCCGCCCCTGAGACTTTCTTTGAATCAGCCTCTCTTCCTCCTCCACCACCACCCCGCCCGCTATAAGAGGGTGAGGGAAGCAGTAGGTGGGCTGGGTGGAAGGAAGGAAGGAAAGGGGGCGCCGCTTCTGGAGCGGATGGAGGCGCCCCTTCCTCCCCACCTACTCTCGGCTGCCTGCCATGGGAGCTGCCTGTCGGATGACACGTGTATTTATTCCCCCCCCCCCACCCGCATGCGTATTTTTACCAGGCAAGGTGGCTCGGCCTTTGCGCTCTTGTACGCTTAGGAAGCCGGCTTTCCGCTTAGCCACATTGTTAAATCTTCAGGGATGCTATGTAGTTAAAATTGCTTGCTCATACGACCCAAATAATAAACTGTTCTCTGTGCACAGTCACTGGGAGAAATGTGAAATGTCCATGTGGTAATCCCTTAGGGGTGTGTGTATAGTGTATGGGGTTTTTAAAAATGGCATTAATAGAGGGTACAGTTAAATGCTGTACATACTGTATTCAATACAAAAATGAAGTTTAGAAGAAAGATTTTATTATGAAATGTCATCCGATAGTTGTCATGGTCCATGAGAAAGATTTTTAAATCCCGTTCATCAGGTTGCCAGTTCATGTTTTCCTTGTGAAAACAGTATGACTTATGAATGTGTTATCACAGCCTGATTTGGGATATGATCAGCTGCAGAGGGCCATCCTGACATGAGTAGATGCTGCTGTTTCCCCTCATTTGAACAATGTCCTAGCAGTGGCAGATGTGTGTAGAATTCTGGTTCAGCTTGCAGGGATTTAGGGTTCTAAATTTTTTGTGGCATATTACAGTGATGGCCCAATTTCTTGGCAGGTATGTGTCACAACCTAAGCCTATGAGAGAATGCCAGTGTAGTGGCAGTGTAGTAAGAATGAGTCTGTACCTGCCTTCCACAAGAATATTTGTGGCTGGTTTTTATTCCTAGTCTATTGGGTGTAAGCAGCAGAAAATCACTAGAGAAGCAGACAGGACTGCTGACCTGTTCTGTCGTAATTAGGCTTACAGACCTTCCTGCACTTGTCCAGGGATGCCCTCAAAACTCCTGCTACTTGTTCAACCTGTGCCTCCCATGACAGCCCTTGTATAGAACGTACTATGCATTTGGGCAATATATAGAAAAATTGCTCCCAGCATACCCAGTGTTGTCTTGTTTCACACAGCATGGTGGAAGGTTAAACAAAGCATAGGACTGTCGATCTGTGTTGCAAATTGCCCCCTGCCTCCCCTGTGATTCCCTTACCCCAGTTCTTCAGGGAGCTACAGCTTAGGGTTCTAGTGAGTAATCACGCTTTAAATGTTTGAATTCTTCTATAGCAGAGGGATAAGATGCAGTGTACTATACACAAGGGAACTATCCCAAATTTTGGTCCACTGCTAAACTTGCTTGCATTCTTGCCAGCAATTTATTTGACCTTTGAATAACTTGATGACGATAGTGGATGCTGATCCAGAAATACGGAATAATTTTACTTTTATTCTTATATCTTATTCTGGGTTTTTTTCAAATATGAAAAATGTTGGGATTATTTGATCAGATGTTGCCACAGTTTTAATAATTATATAGCTTTAAAAAGCAAAAAACCCAAAGTATTCCTGATACCTAGAACACTTTCTGTTCATTCAAAACGTGATCTTTGAACCATAAAAAATTAGATAAGTTTCTTTTAAGCCCTTTCCTGGTTAATTTCTCTGATGTATGTGCTCATGCGTAAGTTTTAAATCTCTGTTGTGTAATGTCCCTGTATTTTGGTTCAGGAATATGTTCCTCACAGAGTTCAGAATGAAGTCCAGAGATGGACTGCCCTTCATGCAGGAGGGACAATTTAGAGCATCATAGCAAATGGTAATGTCAGGAACGCCATGTTCTCGATATTAAATCCTCTACACATAGGTTAAGATAACAGTGAAGCATTGTGTAGTATATCAAGCTGGATGCTTCATGGCTTCAAGTTCCACTTTCCTGCCACCTCTGGAAGCAAGTTTGAAGCCAATGCTCCTGGAGCACAGAGGGACTTCCCTGTACTAAGAGGATCTAGTAGAAGATGAAATGATGGAAGAATGGGAATAGATCTTTCAGTAGTTAAAACTGGTAAATGATTGTGGCCCCTCCTGAATCAAATCAGGACTGTTGCATGTGTGTGTGTGGAGGTTAACACTTCTCCTGTTGTATTTTCCCTATGTCAGGTGGCTTTGAGTTATTTGCCTGTATGTATCTATATGTTTTCCTTAGCAGTGCTGATAATTTGCAGAAGGGGTGGGGGAATTTGAGGTCAGAGTTAAACACCAAATCAGGAGCTTTGCAGCTGCTATTTACCAATTTTAAAATGGTCAGGAGATCAATTCATGGATTTCACAGTATCTTATTTGGTTGACCTTGAGTCATCCAAAATCTAGCTGCCTTTGTAACCATGACTGGACTTGTGCAATCTTTGAATAGATAAGTTTATCCCAGAACTTTAAATTAGCAACGTTTTAAACTGTTAGTTTTAACTGAAGTTTTTATTAGAATTTTCAGAGAAGAGTTAGATGGAATATCACTTGCTTGAAAAGAAATTTTCAGGGGTTCATGCCTATTTGAGGTGCTGTCAACTTGACAAAAAACATAAAACATGAACCTTACAAAGACAAATATTATTTTCATTTATCATTTACTTCATTGTCCCCAGTGGAGATCCAAACAAGCTTTCAGCATCCTTCAGTACTCTACTATTTTATCTTCTCAACAACTCCTCTGTGAGGGAGATTAGGATAAGAGACTGAGTGGCCCAAGGTCACCCAACAAGCTTCCATGGCAATGTGGGGATTCAGCCTGGGGTCTTCCAGATCCTAGTCCAGCTCTAGCCATTACACCATGCTGGCTCTCAATCAAAGAAAAATTAAAGTATATATTTTCACAGATACTATTATTGGCAAACATGTGATCCTTGTGATGGAATG
>NW_015163604.1:1395341-1479170 GCF_001447785.1 Gekko japonicus | reverse complement strand
CGGGAGAAAACAAGATCTGTGTCAATAAATAGCACTTCATACTTCCTGTCATTTTGAGAATAAGTTGTTTTAAGATTGTTGCTTAGAGCATATGAGTTGAATCCTACTATGCCTTCTTCCCACCAGTGCAAGAAGCCTTGCACCAGTAGAGGCTCTGCTGATGCAAGACACAGGATTTCGACTTATTTCTTCTACAGTTATCAGTTTTGCGCAGCTCAGTCTACATTCTCCCCACCCACCCCACCACCACCAGTACCTTTTCAGTGCTTACAATTGACTGCTGGGAGAAGGAAGAGGCATGAAAGATCTGCCTTTGCCAGGACGTTCCACTGGCACTTCATGGGACCCAGTCCAGTGTCTTAATCTGTTATTTGTCACTGGGGAGATGTAACGTGTGTAACTTCCCTCTGTTGAAGTTAATAGGATAATCTGCATGTGCAGAATTCTGCATCAGGAAAAACATTTCATGTGAATAAACCATAAGAAGAGAATTCTGCATTGTACTTAAGGATTACAGTAAATGTGTTTATGAGAAATCACATAATATTTAAAATACAAGGTCAGTTTGAAGGTGAAGGAAAAATGCTATGGGATTGAAAAAATGGTTATGTGGCAGCTCATGGTAAGAAGTGGGTCTGGGGTACAAAGAGACTAGTCTAATTAAGTTACCAGCAAATCCTGCTTTAGCTGTATGACTTGATATATCCCTATGATGATTGCTAGAGCTAGGACTGCTGTATAGGCTTGCAGGTATCCTACTCTGCAGCCCTTTTTTGATTTACATGTGGAGGAAGGGGAGGGTAGAAGGCTTGCCCTAGGTATTTGATGATCCCTTTGTCACTGCACATAATAAGGTATGTCACGGGATACTTTATAGTATCATGGAAGATGCTGGACCTTGATTATAACTGTTCGTGCAGTAGTGTTGCAAGAAATCCTGAAGAATATCTTTTAAATTCTATACTATTTTCATGGACGTGCCTAAAATTATTGCTATAATAAGGAGCCTTTTAGCTTGCTCATACATTTAGGTTGGCCCTGGAAAAGATTTGGGGTTAAACTTAAGAACATAAGAGAAGCCCATGTTGGATCAGGCCAATGGCCCATCTAGTCCAACACTGTCACACAGTGGCCAAAAATACCAGGTGTCATCAGGAGGTGCACCAGTGGGGCCAGGACACTAGAAGCCCTCCCACTGTTGCCCCCGAAAGCACCAAGAATACAAAGCATCACTTGCCCCAGACCAAGAGTTCCTATCTATACCTTGTGGCTAATAGCCACTGATGGACCTCTGCTCCATATGCTTATCTAATTCCCTCTTGAAACTCCATGTTTGTAGCCACCACCACTTCCTGTGGCAATGAATTCCATGTGTTAATCACTCTTTGGGTGAAGAAGTACTTCCTTTTATCTGTTCTAACCTGACTAAGCAATTTCATTGAGTGCCCACGAGTTCTTGTATTGTGAGAAACGGAGAAAAGTACTTCTTTCTCTACCTGCTCTATCCCATGCATAATCTTATAAACTTCGATCATGTCACCCCTCAGCTGTTGTTTCTCCAAGCTGAGGAGCCCCAAGCACTTTAACCTTTCTTCACAGGGAAAGTGTTCCAAATCTTTGATCATTCTAGTTGCCCTTTTCTGCACTTTTTCCAGTGCTATAATATCGTTTGAGGTGTGGTGACCAGAATTGCAGTATTCCAAATGAGGTTGCACCATAGATTTATACAGGGGCATTATGATACTGGTTGATTCGTTTTCAATTCCCTTCCTAATACTCCTCAGCATAGCGTTGGCCTTTTTAAAAATTACAGTCGTACACTGTCTTGACATTTTCAGTGCGTTATCTACTATGACTCTTGGTTAGTCTTCGCCAGTTTGGACCCCATCACCGTGTATTTATAGTTAGGATTTTTGCCCCAATGTGCATCCCTTTGCACTTGGTCACATTGAACCCCATTTGCCACATTGACGCCCACTCACCCATCCTCGACAGATCCCTTTGGAGTGCTTCACAATCCTCCCTGGTTCTCACCACCCTGAACAATTTAGTGTCATCTGCAAATTTAGCCACTTCACTGCTTATTCCCAACTCCAAATCATTAATGAACAAGTTAAAAAGCATCGGACCCAGTACCGAGCACTGCGGTACCCCATTGCTTATCACCCTCCACTGTGAAAATTACCCATTTATACTCACTCTGTTTCCTACTAATTAGCCAGCTCTTGGTTCACAAGAGGACTTGTCCTTTTATCCTGTGACTATTGAGCTTACTTAGGGGTCTTCGATGAGGAACTTTATCAAAACCTTTCTGGAAGTCAAGGTAAACAACATCTATTGGGGCTCCCTTGTCCACATGTTTGTTTACCCCCTCAAAGAACACTAAGAGGTTAGTGAGAGAAGATATTCCCTTACAGAACCTATGCTGAGTCTTCCTCAATAGTTTTTGTTCATCACTGTGCCTACTAATTCTCTCCTTAATAACGGTTTTCACCAACTTACCCGGTATTAACGTCAGACTGACTGGCCTGTAATTTCCTGGATCTCTCCTAGAACCCTTTTTAAAGATGGGGTTGACATTAGCTACCTTCCAGTCCTCAGGAATGGAGGCAGATTTTAAGGAAAGATTACATATTTTTCTCTGGAAATCCACAAGTTCACATTTGAGTTCTTTCAGAACTCTTGGATGTATGCCATCCGGGCCTAGCGATTTATCCATTTTTAAGTTGTTTATCAGTTGTGGGACCTCCTCTCTTGTCACCTTAATCTGACTCAGGTCTTTCAACACTGCTCCCAAAATCAGTGGTTCTGGCATGGGTGAGCACTTCTCATCTTCCATAGTGAAGACAGAGGCAAAAAATGCATTCAGCTTCTCAGCCATTTCCTTATCGTCCTTCAGTAATCCTTTTACCCCTTGGTCATCCAAGGGCCCCACTGCCTCCCTGGCTGGTTTCCTGCTTCTAATGGATCCTTCCCTCTACCAGGTTTGTGGTATGTACTGTGGAGTATATTAATTTTAAAGGGCTCGGTGGTATGGGTACCTTTTGTATTAGAATGTTAATTTTGAATTGGTAAGTTTGAATTGCATTCTTTGGGGGAACTAAATAAAAGCTGAGGTAAGTGTCAGGAGCAGTCAAGCATTTTGACAGTCTAGATAGCTATGCTACAAGATGGAGCAAGTGGGGCATATTTCAGGATCCCTAGCAGTGTTATCTAGTAGTGTACCAGTAAACACTGGTGTACTTTGAAATTTTTTTAAAGTAGAAGAAAATACTGAGTTGGAAGTTTGATATTGCATGCTGAAGAGGCAACTCTTCAATTCAAATTTTAAAATTTTAAATGAAAGGCTGCTTGTGTTTTCCACAGTGCCAGTGGCTGCAGTGGAAATTTACACAACTGGGGAGGGAAATTAGATCTGTTTTATGTATGTAATGATGTAGGCTTTTGCCCTGACCTGGATAGCCAAGCTAGCCCAATTTTGTCAGATCTTGGAAGTTAAGCAGGGTCGGCCCTGGTTCGTATTTGGATGGGAGACCACCAAGTATGTCCAGGTTCATGGCGCAGAGTCAGGCAATGGCAAACCACTGTCTCTTGGTTGAAAACCCTACAAGTCATCTTAAGTTGACTGTGACTTGATGCCGCTTTCCTTCACCACTATAGGCTTTAGTGGATCATGGCCACAGAGAACAAATGCAGCAATTGAGTTGTAATTCAGAATCCTTTTGAATACCCTCCCACTTTGTGATTAAAAAAATGAAATGACAGTCAAATAATGGTCCTCAATATATCATAATTTAGGAACCACTGCTGTGGAGGATACTGTGTGTAAAAGCTTTGATCAGGTGCCTTCATAGTTTCCTTTAATATTTTGCTGCTGCAAGAATTGTTTGGATTCTTTGCGCAGACAGCCTGCCAGCCAATCTGGACTGCACAAGTGACAATGTAGTAGGACCAAGATTACAGAATGGGGGGGATGCACACAAACGCAGCCCCAAAACGAAGTAAGACATGGTATAATGTAAAAAGTGGATTATAAAGGAAGAAGACAACTATATGTGTTCTTTTAACTCTTGTGGGCATATTTTTTTCATAGATTGAATTTGATAGTACACACCCACTCTCCCACACCCTATCCCAGTGGTCTTATCTGATCTTGAGACAGTTGAATCCCAAGGTTGTGAGACCCACATGCACTGATGTGGAGGGAGGAAAACTGTACTGTGAAGGGAAAGAAGACAAAATTTTCTTTTCTGCTTCTGTCAGTGCAGCTGTGTTAATGAACGGAGAGGGTGGTTTTTGCCCTTCTTCTCTCTCTCAGTGCATCTCCCTGACCTGCATGGGAAAAGTCCATATAGGCCATAGGCCTGCAGCTTCAAGGATTTATGTTCCCAGGCTTCAGTGGGATTGCTGGATGGAGGGGAGCTCAGAAAAGATCCCTGGTCGTTGTGCTCCCTGCTCATGCAATCCAGCCCACTGTAAGGAAGTATAAGGTTTTTATATAAGAGATTTAGGTAAACCTCATTTTAGTCTTTATATTGTTTTTCCTGAATTGTGTTAAGCAAAGTATTTTTGGTGTAAAACTTGAGACTGCTAAAGGTCTGAATACAGGTAGACACTGAACAGTAAGTACTTTACATGTCCACAGGATTAAATAGGTGTTAGCAATGTCTTTTACATTATTTTTTTTCAGTAGGTCTCAAAGTATTCTGTTGTCCTTACAAATCTTATTTCAGTTATGCCTTAGCTATTGTTGCTTGCTTGTTTTTTGCTAGTGTCTTAGACAAATGAGCAGGTTGCGAAATCCTTACTTGTATAAAATTAACATTGACACCTTCAGGAAAACATGAATGGATGTGCCTAAAATGCTCAGTTGAAATACTGATATTTTTAAAGCATGTTGCTGCCATGCTAAAATGTTATGTTCTGAGATACTTTCTGTAGTTTAATGGGATAGTTGATTTTTCATCACCAGCATTTTGGGAAGCAGGGGTTGGGTTTTCTTCTGTGTATGTCTATGGCAGCCTGTGCCCCTTGAGGCTGAAGTTAGCATGGACATGGGCAAAGGCAGGCTTGCCAGTAACTTACAGATACCATGATACCAGATACTGGGTCATCTTGCTCACTTTTCTTGTGAAAGATGAAATGGTTTTCTGTAAGTTAATAAATTAACATAAGATTGCTTAATACTATGCAGACACGACCAAGAGGATGCTTTCCAAGGCAAATCACCCTGGGCTTTCCTGCAAAACTCTCCAAATCAAGAAAAATATATCTTGTTCTCTACCCATAACTGCTGTGTGGCATTGATTCTGTCTCTTGAACGAACTAATCCATGTTCAGTTTCAACAGAAGCCCAGTGTTCTAACACCAGGAAGTAAGCACAGCCACATCCATAATGAGAGTGAGAGATGATACTAAGCATCTTCCTCGTTGGCAGCTAAGGATCACTTTCAAGGGGAAAGAAAGGATTCCTGAAATTCTGGGTGGCTTCCCAAGCAGCAGATCTTCTCCTGAGAGAACCTCCCAGACTGGCATTCTTCACAGCAGGCTGGGCAGCTTCCCCAAGAGAGGGCTGGCAAGGAAGCCACACAGCCTGCCATGTTGTATGTGAGGCTGAAGAGCTTCTCTTCCAGCAGCAGTCTACTGGTAAGAGTTTGGGAAAGATGACTGCTGTGTGTGAAATGATTAAAACCATTTTGCAAAATGGTGCACGTCTTCACTTGTGGTGTTATACTAACAGCTACCACACTAATAGTTTGCACTATACTGATAGCAAGGTAAAAGTCAGACTTTAGGCAAGCAGTTTTTGCACTTATAGTGTTGATTTATTATTAAGAATTCACAGACGTAGAACAAACAGGTTTTTTCACATTGCAAAAATAAGAATGCAGATCCGCTGCTGATGCTGTGTGAATATGCCCAATTCATATTCATTCACCCCTCCCTTCAGTCTTTATTCATCATAGTGCCTGTATCACAGTTACTGTGTACGTATGGCGCCTCTGTTTCTTTGCAGGTAATGGTTTTCAGGTTTGCTGAGCATGTGAGCTGGCCCCTAGTGTACCAGTCCTTTACTGCTGTTGAGTTCTTGCATGTCTAGCCAAGAAAAACTTTAGATCAGCAGTTCTGCACAGTGTAATTGTGCCTTCCATTAACTGTATAATAGTAAAATACTTCTACTTCTTGATTCTAAAAATTGATATTTTTCTAGTGCAGTCTGTAGCTTAGTTCAGAGTTGGAAGGCATTGTTCTCAAATGGAAGTTGAGTTAATTTTCAGTCGTATAGTGTGTTGACCTGCGGTGCTGTCTCAACAACAGTTGACACAAAGTTTTATCCTATGCTGGTTTGTTAGATTGATTGTGTTTTTATGTAGAGTTTGCAAGACTCCAACAGATGCTGTATTCAGGCACATCAAGGAATGTCTTGCTGCCTGGTGGCAGGGATGAAGAAATTAAATTTGCGAGATAATGTATATTTATGGCAAATGTTGCCTTGTGTTTATGCTGCATATCCAGACCTGGCCTGATCATATAGATTAATGTGAAATATAAGATCAGTGTGGATGTATCCACACTCACTGGTATCTTAGTGTCATGGCTGTAATGTATTACCATTTGCAAGGTTCAAGGCAACATTTTGATACATTTCCTCTGCTGTATGGCCAGAAATGACTGTAAATAATCTTTTCGGGTTTTCTCAGTGATATTTGTAGTTTGTTGTTGTTGTTAGCCATTCAGTCGTGTCTAACTCAGCAATTTGATGGGCCAGCTCTCTCCACGTTTTCCTATCTTGTACTGTTGAGTTGTTCCATGCTCAGGCTGGTGTCGACTTTTATGGTGTCTAGCCACCATGTTCTTTGGCGGCCCGGTTTCGTTTTGCTGCTAACCAATCCAAGCATAATTGTCACCTTTCTAGGCACCACCTCTATAGTGAGTTGTGAAATCTGATGTTGGTGTCTAAAAGTTTTCAGGCACCTTGGTGTTTTCAGTTTTTCCAGTCCTTATGACTTAAGCTGATACTTAGGACATTGCCCCTCACAGTGTTCAAAACACCTCATGCACCAAATTCCTAGTAACCTCTTACACTAAACCTATAAGGTAAACTAGTTTTCTTATCCTTGTATTGCAGAACTGTGGCTTGTCTGGTTTAGACTGGGATTGAAATGGAAACATCCCAGTTTACATTCTCAGTCACTACATTACCAAGCCTGACAGGCATTTAAAACTTGTTTTATCAAATGGTGATATTATTTTACTGTTTCCTTATTTTGCTTTCCTTGATTAGTTCTTAGATGTTAAGCAAAGAAGTGCATAGCTGCTGGAACTTAATGTGGAATTGGTGAGGGAAAGATCTTTTCAGGCTTAACCGTCTGTGCTTATGTTAAGGAAGTGTGTGTATGTGTAGCAGTGCCTTGAATCTGATGCATTAACTTCCATTGAAGGGCTTTGGACAAACTTCTTGGAAGGTAGATGCAAGAAGACAGCATGGTTTTAACATTATTAGTACAGTGAATATATAAGACAACTCTTGACAACTCTAACTTATTAGTTAGCTACTCTAAAAGCTGGCTTGTTTATATAAACATAAATGTTGCATACATTGCAGATAGTAAATCTGTTAAATCACTTGTAAGTGGTTATTGGAACACATCTTTACACTTCTGTATCAAGAACTGCATGCTTGTTGTTTTTTAAAAACAATTGGCTGGCTGTTCTTTTTAAGATCCATGTGAATGAATGGGTCTTGTTGCTGACAGGCAAAAGTGCTATGCATGAGCCAAATGTTGACTTAGAGGTGACTGCTTAAAATATTATCTGGTGCATCATGCAATGTGGTCTAGATGTTGTTGCATCATAGAATCTCACCTGAGCAGAGAATTCAGGCTGCCATCTTAATTCTAATCTGGAGCAAGTGTTTAAATCTATTAGCATTATATACTGTATCCTAAATTTTTCATTTTTGTCTAACAGTTTCAAGTGTTACAAAGGTGTAAGCAAAGACCATAAGGCTTTTGTATTTCAAATTTTGGATGCTCCTGCATTCATAAATAAAATTACTGTATTAATAAAGGTTCTAGGGGTCTTAGTAGACCATATACTGAACATGTCAACAGTGTGATGCGGTTGCTAAAAAGGCAAATGTGATTTTAGGCTATATCAACAGAAACATAGTGTCCAGATCATGTGAAGTGATGGTAACACATTACTCTGCTCTGGTTAGACTTCACCTAGAGTATTGTGCTCGGTTTTGGGCACCACAATTTAAGAAAGATATAAACAAGCTGGAATCTGTCCAGAGAAGGGCACCAAAGATGGTGAGGGGTCTGGAGACCAAGTCCTTTGAGGAAAGGTTGAAAGAACTGGATAATCCTATGAGGAAAGGTTGATGGAGCCTGTTTAGCCTGGAGAGGAGATGACTGAGATGATATGATAACCATCTTCAAGTACTTGGAGTTGTTTTCTGTTGCCACAGAAGGTCGGACCAGAACCAATGGGTTGAAATTAAATCAGAAGAGTTTTTGACCAAAAGTTAGGGAGGACTTTATGACCGTTAGAGCGTTCCTCAGTGGAACAGGCTTCCCCGGGCGGTGGTGGGCTCTCCATCTTTGGAGGTTTTCAGACAGAGGCTAGATGGCCATCTGACAGCAATGCTGATTCTGTGAACTTAGAGAGATCATGAGAGGGAGGGCAGGAAGGGTTGCCTTAGTGCTTAGTTCTTGTGGCCCTTTCTTACACACCCAGGGAAATGCTGATTGCCACTTTGAGGTCAGGAAGCAGTTTTTCTTCAGGCCAGTTTGGCCAGGGATCCTGGAGGGTTTTTTAATCATTTTCTGGGCATGGAACAGCGGTCACTGGAGGTATGGAGGGGGAGGTATTTGTGAATTTCTTGCATTGTGCAGGGGGTTGGACAAGATGACCCTCGAGGTCCCTTCCAACTCTATGAGTCTGTGAAAGGGCTCCACATCAAAGGGGGAAAGTTCCTTCCTTTTACTACTATACATGGAGGGTGAGATAAATGAATGTCAGTAAATACAGATTAATAGTAAATTCTTAGTTGATGGGGCAGTATTAAAATTGAGACTGTCTCATGAAATTGTATACACAGGTAAACAAGCTTAGTAACTGGAATGAAAGAGAAATTATTTCGGGGTTCTCCATAGCCATGTACTCATTTACTGCCTTCACTGTTTTAATAAGATATATAATTTTCTTTTGCTTGTTTTTTAATGCCAACTGTTCATTTTTAAGTTTTGAGGCAAATTTATACAAGTGTAAGTGAGGCGTCATTTCTTTTCTAAATTCATCAGGAATTGTTTGAAAGAGTCCCAGAAAAAATTGCACCCACGTGTTAAAGGTTGTTCCAGAAAGACTTCTGGACTGTGCTTTAGTGAACGTTGGAAGCAGGGTATAATTGTCTTGTTTTTGGACTTTGCAGACAATGAGAAGACAACGAAATGAAGTAGTTGTCGAATTAAGAAAGGTAAGGTTATTTAATATTTTTGCCACTAATTTTTAGAACTACTATGGACTCAGTGTGTGCAGACCCTGGATTCAGACATCATAAAGAAAAGGAGTGCTTTTTATGCCTCTTACATTCTTGTCTAGTCCTCCCCTCTTCTTTGTCAAGGTGCACTCTGTTCCCGTGCATGAGACTGCAAATACTGCCTATTTTAATCATGCTGAAGATCTGGTCCGGGGCAGCATTGTATTTCCAGTGTTGACCATGTAGATCGGGATCCCCAGCATGGTGCCTTTGGACACCATAGCACCTGCTAACATCTTTTCTGGGACCCACCAAGTATTATTAGAACGTAGGTGGGACCAGGTGGGGCACTTTTCCAGCAGGTCTTCTGATTGGCCACTGGAGATCCAATTGACTGGGGAGATTAAAATATAATGTTACAGTGGCAGCTGCCACTGTAGTGTTAGTTTTATTCTCTCACTTCTCTTTCCCAGTGTAATTTTTAAATTACCCCCTTACTTGGGCTTCCCCTGGGTGTGTGGCTGCACCTCCCGTGGCAGCCATTTTGTGGTTTTTGCCTGCCCCCTTACGTCAAGAGTTCCAGAGGTGCCCACAGGATCAAAAAGGTTGGGGACCCATGATGTAGATGCTTCCTGAAGCTCATGACCAAGACATTACAGTCTTTTTTTTTACCCATCAAAATCCAGAAGTTTGCTGTTTCTGACCTTGGAGTTTATGCAACTGTCCTGACTTCTAGCAGTTGATAGATAAATTAATCCACAATATGTCTAATATTTATTGCATCTTGTAGAGAGAATACTGCAGATTAATTCTAGATAAACTTGTACCATCAAGAGAAATTTCACTCTTTTTGTACATAGTTCATCATTTTACAAACCTGTTAACCTCTTCCCCTTTAGTTGTCTTTTTTCTTAAGCTAAAAAGTTACAAATGCTAACTTTTCTCCTAGGAGAGGGGCTGCAGACTTTTGATCAATAGTTACCTTTTTCTGTACTTTTTACAATTCTACAATGTCCTTTTTGAATGCAGTTAATGAGACAGTATTGTCTGCCAATGTTGCTTTGTGGGCTTTTTCGTGCTTAGCTTTAGAATAAGCAGGGTGTTTGCTTCTGCAGCCCCGAATCTTTTGTTTTCCCTTATTGTCCAAGACTTTTCCTAGCCATGGTTATCATTCATATTGGTAAACAGCTGAAGCAGGAGGCTGCTGTCACTTGATCTGCCTCACCTCTCTCTTCACATAAAGCATTTGAGCTCTGCTAATACTACTGCTTAGATCTGTACCATTGTTTTCTGTGTATAATAATGGATTACTTTAAGCTGTGCACATAAGAGTGGATATTTGCTTATGTTATTTCCTGGCTCTGTGATGGACATTTTTTGTTATGCTTCAGACTTCTCTAGGTATTGTAGATATACAGGTTGTGTTTTTGGGATGAATTATCTTGGGCATATATAATGAGAATTTTTTTTAAAGAAATAATCAGGGTGGTGTAAGTTCAGTATATCTGCATAAATGTAGGTCTTCTGAAAATCATGATTATGGGGGGGGGGGGAAACAACACCATGCCAGTGTGTGCTCTTAGAAACTGTAGGGGATCGCAACAGATCTTTCAGTTTCAAAGGGTGACTAGTTGCTGCTCTGAATAGTGCTCTTCCTCTGCTGTGTCTGCTGTTCCATGATGCTGCGATCATGTAATACACATCTCTGGATATATCCTCCTTTAGTTGTATGACTTGTTTTCCCCCAGAAATTTTAAAGTTTTAGTAGCGGTAAAAATCATATGAACGGAACATACATGTACTAACTTAACATATGTAGCAGAAGTAGAATTTCACTTTCCTTGATACATGTCATTAAAAGCTGGGCAGCAAAAGGCTGACATAGGCATAAGTCACAGGGTCAGTAAAGTTATAGTATTAATGTTTCCTGATGTTCAAAATATAATTTCTCTGTTAAGTATAAAGAGAAAATCTGTTGGGCAAGTTAAGAGTGAATGTAAATAGTGTATGATTGTCTAGTATACACATTGTCTAGTATAAAAACTAGTATGTGTAGTATAAAAACAAAGTAATGTAAAATCTTTCTGTACTGCACAAGACCTCTTTCAGTTTGTTACCCAAGTGGGTTTTTAGTATGCTTTGTTTTCATATTAATGACAATGGCAATTTTTAAGGATAGCAAATATTGCTTTTCTGGGATGTAATTACATGTTTTCTTATTAAAAGACGAAGAGAGATGAACATCTGCTAAAGAGACGAAATGTACCTAATGAGGATATCTGTGAAGATTCTGATATAGATGGTGACTTCAGGGTGGTAAGAACTGAATTAGTATTACATATAATAAATTGTTTGTACGCTTTTATTAAAGCATTTCTAACATTTGTTATTTCCAATTTTTTGTAGCAAAATACATCCCTGGAGGCAATAGTGCAGGTAAACGTAGTCCCATTATTCATTCCCCCCACCCTTGATTTATTGTAAAGGTCCTGACCTCTGAACTTTTTTTTAGAATGCTTCAAGTGACAACCAAGGTGTCCAGTTAAGTGCAGTCCAGGCTGCAAGGTAAGAGCAAAATGCACTTGTATTTCTTGTTTTACTGTGGCAGTTTCTGTAGCATAGTATGCATTAACAGGAATAGTTAGAGGAATTATTTAAGAGTAGGCAGCAAATGGATGGTTACGCTTGCCTCTGCATATTTGTCAGTTTAAGCCACGTTTATTCCAAATAAGGTGCTTTGGATATAGGATTACATTTCAGGAGAAATATGATAGAAGTTACAAGTAAGGGAGCATTAGAATGTTTCCTGGCATCTTTCTAATCTTTAGGGTATTTGAAGGGAAGAAAAAGGGCATGCAGGAATAAATAACTAGTTACTTTTTTGGATACAAATATTAATCTTCTGTTGGTTTTGTTGGAACAATGTGACTGTTGCCTGCAAGGTTCTCGTTTTTTCCTCCCCATGTGCTCCTAAACAGAAAACTACTGTCGAGTGATCGCAACCCACCAATTGATGACTTAATAAAATCTGGAATATTACCCATATTAGTGCATTGTCTTGAAAGAGATGACAAGTGAGTATTTGTTTGTTTTGCTTTATTTTGCAAAATTTATACCCCACCTTTCTGCCCTCATAAGGGCACTTTAAAGGTGTATATTGGTTATAAAAAGTTCTTTACCAAATTAGGCATTTGAAAGTATTGAAATAAACTAAACTTTTTTTTATAGTCCATCTTTACAGTTTGAAGCAGCATGGGCATTGACAAATATTGCGTCTGGAACCTCTGAACAAACACAGGCTGTAGTTCAATCCAGTAAGTTCATCACTATTTAATAGTAGGCAATGCATTAATGTGTACACAATAACTTTTACAAAATCCCGTTGAAGATCTAGTAATGTAGTAAAACTGTACACACATTGCATTTCTTGCTCAGCAGTGTTTACCAGTGCAAACCAAAGGGTTGAAAGTTATAATTCGGAAGGTGTTGAATATGCTTCCTTTCTGTGGTATTTGGAAGTAATAAATTGACTTGGAACTACAGTATTGTAAAATACTTTTTGCTTCTTGATAGTGCTGAGAAATGACTGCTTTATTCAAATGTTTTTGGTGCAAAAAGCTTTAGATTCTTTGCATAAATTGCAGTTTGGAATATCAACTGCCTTCAGAAACAGACCTAAAGAAACCACGCATAGTCAAAAGAAAATTTCTGCTACTACTACGGAGATGAGTTTTAGTATACTGGCAGCAATTGCATTTATATACCTTCAATGAAACTTAGAAAAGGGAGATGCATTGCATATTGTGAGTTGTATGCTGGTGTAAATCCTATAATATAATGTGAGGTTCTTAATTTAAATCGGTTTGAGTAACAGTTGTGAGGAAAAAATTCCCCCATAGATTCAATTTTTCACTGATAGAATTAACAGTTATTGGCTCATATAGATCTTGGGTTAACATTTTAGTTCTCTGACAGCAACTTATGTATTTTTCAAACTGCATTTGGGCAGAGCTCATAAAAGTGCTGTTTTAAAGCTGTCTGTAAAGAGCACTGCTGTGCTGCAGTCCACTATGCCCTTTATTCTGAGTCCTGGAAACCTTAAATATAATATGACCCCTCCAGACACCAGGATGGAGGAGTATCGTACATCTAATGGCTCTCATCATGAGGATCAGAACTTCCATACAATTAAAGTAGGTACCAGTAGGGACGATCTTACTACAAACCTGGGGACATGTACATTTGTGGGAAACTTAAAAGAAGGGGGACTTAGAAGGGACAGGCTTGGAAAAGGAAGAAGGCAATGGCAGGGGAAGGAAGGATTTTATGAAGACATTGTATTGGTGATCACTGAAGTATTCACTTGTGCTACAGATTGAGTTCGGTATCATTCCTTCTGATCTTGTATGTGTGATAATGAGAGTTTGAATTAAACTGAGTTTTTTTGATCTACGCAAAAGGCTGGATTTTTCTGTAGCTTTTCAGAAGAAATTGTGTTTGTATATTAGCTGCTTCAGTTTATGTAAAGAAAAAAGTATAGGAAGACTGTGTTGCCAACAGAATTTTGCATGGCTGGAAGAAGTGCTCTTGCAGCTCAGGAGTGGTAATGAGGAAGGCCACATGATTCATCTGTTTCTAAAGACTTAAGCTAAGAAGAGCTTCAGGCATTTGGCCAGAGCAAAGAAAGGAGGAAGCTAAGTGTTTCCTGAACCTTTGCTCTGATATGCCTGAAACAGATTGCAATGCATCTCTTTCAGTGGGGACAGTTTGTGCATCTTTCCTGAGGTGTGAGAGTTATATTGGACATTGTGGTGCTGAGAAAGAAGTTAAAAACAGGAAGGAACTCTTCACCTCTGGAGAAATTCAGTTCCAAACATTAGACCCCTGAAATCCTGAATGATAATTATACAAATTCTGCACAATTTGTTAACAGATATGATTTGTAATTCTGATATCTAACTGTGGAGAATAGCTTTCTGAAACCACCAGTATCTAAAGTTTGGCTTAAATATTATAAAACTTTTTTTCCTGAAAACTTGACAAAAGGAAAAACTTGGCTGCTGTTCTTATGGCTAAATCTCTGCTTTCCAGAATAAGGGCTTAGAGTACCAAAGAAACAGAGGTGCATTTTCATAATACTTCCTTATTTTGCAGATGCTGTCCCACTTTTTTTGAGACTTCTGCATTCACCTCATCAAAACGTCTGTGAACAGGCAGTGTGGGCCCTAGGCAATATCATAGGTTAGTATTACATTGTGTGTAAAATTCCCATCCACTTTCGACATGAAGTATTAACAATGTGAAAACTAGCCTTGTCTAGAGCGGCCTTGTTCTCAGTTCTGCATTTTCTTTTTATGTATCTTCATCAAAGCATCTTTTACAGAGGCACATGAAAGTTCACAGAAATCAGTTACATGGAGAAATACAACATGAGTAGGGATGGGCACGCATTGAAAAAAATGGAGGTTCGTGCTTTCGGGGTTTTCACAAATTTCTCCATTGCACAAACTGGTTCATGCTTTGGAAGTTTGTGGGGGCCCCCACCTGGAAGTGAGCTCTGAAGACATTTAAATGCCCTCAGAGTCTACCACGGCCAACCCGAGTGAGCTCCAAAGTCATTTAAATGCCTCTGGAATTCACTTTTGGGTCAGGCCACCAGATCGGAAGCGAGCCCCAAAGGTATTTAAATGCTGTCTGAGTCTCTGGGTTGGCTGGCCAGACTGAGCTCAGAGCTCACTCTCGGAGCTAACTTGACTGAGGTATCAGAATTAACTCTGAAGGCTTTATAAGCTTTCGGAGCCCACTTCTGGGTGGGGCCTGCCTGTATAAGGGCATATAAGGCCTATAAAAGCTTTCAGAGCTCACTCTGGGAGCTCAGTCGAGTTGGGCGTATAAAGGCCTTCGGTTGGGCCAGCCTGTCCTGGAGGTGGGCTCCAAAGGTATTTAAATGCCTTCAGGGCTCATTTGCAGTCGGGCCATGGGCCGGTGGTGGGCTCTGGCTGCATTTAAATGCTTTCAGAGCTCCCTTCTGAACCTGTCCAAGAACCTCCATGAAAACATGGCGTTTCATGGGCAGGTTCGTGGGGTAAACATGAGTAATTCAGGTCATCTAGCATGCTTATGTCAATATGTGTTGCACAGTAAGCAAAATTCCTGTATTAGGTTCTGCAGCAGCATATTCACACTAATGCTTTAATACTTCTGTGTAATAAGTTGCTTTTAAACTGCTTTAAGGCAGAATCATAAATACTGTAATACTGTTTGTCTAGGGAAGGGGCATATCACAAGATCATTCAGTTTTACTTTTAGAAAAAGGCTGTATGTTATATAAATACATAGACTTGCTGTAGCTCTGAAACTGGTTTAATGGACAAAAGAAAAAGTGAGTAGGACTGAGTATGAAAGCTGTCACCTTAGGATAGCTAGTTATTGTGGTCAGCCTCATGTAATCTAATACATAAGGTGTTGCTCCGGCAAAGGCACTGACAGTGAAATTGTACGGATGTGACTGCACTATAAAAGACCTTGTAAAGGTGGTTTTTTTAATTACAAAATGTATATCCTACCTTTTTGCCCTCACAAGGTCTACCAAGATAACTAACAAATTAAAATGTACATGATAAAATTACATTTTAAAACCATTAAAATCACCCCTCAACACCGTTAAAACAATTAAAAACAGAGGTAAAATATATATGAAGACACAACACATCAATTAAAATTAAAACATGGTCAGAGAGGCAAGCACTTGGAGAACTTGTGAGAACAATTCTGTTTCAACAGGAACAGGAACTGCCAGGGAGCCAGTACCCAGTTTTTGTTTCATAATGCATTAATTCCAAAAACACAAGTACTACATACTATGGCTTATAATCTAGACATTGTCATCCATATACTTCTGTCCTGCATGTCCATGGACCACAAAGAAGGGATGGAGGGAACCAAGTAAATGCATGACAAATAATCCATGCAAATGCCAACAGGTCACAGGGCGTTGATTAACACAGTGCAGCACAATAATTGCACCAACTTTCTGCTGTCTTCCATAGGACTGAGCTGTCAGTCTTGCTTTCAGTATGTAATATAATCATTTCAGTAATTTAATTATTTAACATGTGACCACAAGTCTTTACAATTACAGTCTGGTTTTCTCACCATTACTCCTTGCATAGATATTAAAGCTGACAAGGATGTTCTTAGGTTCTGGGTGCATGTCTAGTACTAGTAAAAGTTTTGGAATAGCACTGTTGTAGTAATGGTCTCGCCTTTCCAACATGTACTTCTGCATATAAATGGAAAGAGTTGCTTTCAAGTCACTGGCTCAAAAGGTGATCTACCCAAACCTAAAAAGTAGTTTTGCTAGATCACTATTTATGGATTTTATGCCATTGAACAAATTTAATGATTTCTGCAGGTGATGGACCCCAGTGTAGAGATTATGTAATTAGCCTTGGAGTGGTGAAGCCTCTGCTGTCGTTCATCAGCCCATCTATTCCCATAACTTTCTTAAGAAATGTTACTTGGGTAATGGTCAACTTATGCCGCCACAAAGACCCACCCCCACCAATGGAAACCATCCAGGAGGTAACACTGCTTAATTGTCTGTTGATACTTCGTTATTTTAATTTTGCTTCAGAACTGTAAATGCCTTTTCTGTTTGTTCCTTAGATCCTTCCGGCACTCTGTGTTTTAATTCACCATACGGATGTAAATGTGAGTATCAATTATGATAATACTGTGTTTCTTTTTTTTTTTAACTGAAAGCAAGTGTACATGCTGAGTTAATGAGCTTATCACTATTAAATCATCAATGAAGCAGATCTAGAATAAAATGTATTTCAAAAAGAGCTAGTGCAAATGTATACTCATTCCCTTAAAGGAGCAAACCACAGGATTTCCATTGCTTCTGCTGCCCTTCATCCTGATGGCCTTGGCCGTGATAGTCGCTTCTGCTATTTTTTATGCAACACCGTTGTTGAACATGCCACCTTAGTTCTGTACACAGAAATAAGTCCTTGCCTGAAATAGCTTGTGATACAGAACTGGCAGTAGGAAAGAACTGCAGAGAGAGGGAATGTTAGCGAGGGGTAAATGTGGCCAAATGCAGTCATATGTACTTAGTTACGGTGGATAAGGAGAATTAAGGGGTTATTCCAAGGTGGGTTTATGAGAGGAGTCAGAGCAAATGAGAGAAGTAAACTGTTTTGAAAGCACTTAATGGATTGGATCCACACCGTGGAGATGATGGAGTGGAACTCTTTCCCCCCTTCCCCAGACATCCTGCCATTTGTCCCTAGAAACTCCTCTTTGAGAGTCAGGAGAGCCTTGCAAGCAAATCGCAGCACAGGATGGGGTGCTGCCATGGCAAGGGGATGTCCCTCCTCCAGGCGGCCAGCAGAAAAAGGAAGAAGGTTGTTAAAAAAGAAGAAAGCTGATTTCCCATTACTGATGCTGTGCTTAGTTCTGGTGAGAATTTGCTTGCAAGTCTTTTTATCAGCAGAGAGGTGTTTTGGAACAAATAGCCGGATGCTTGAGGAAGGGGAAAGAGATCCACTCTACTAACTCCCTGAACTTTTTCTCTGGATCCAACTCCGTGTCCATAATTCTGACGGTTAGATATGCAGACTGCATTCATATCCCCTGTTTGCAAACAAGATTCCTTGTTCAGCTTGGGGTTAGGTGGGTAGAGGCCTGGTTCTGTATGCATCATATTCTGGTTTCGGTCAGAGCTTGAAACAGCAAAAATAATCTGAATTGAAAAAGTTGCTCACTACCTAAAGAAGACCTTGGCAGTAAAAAGGTCATCCTGGTGGAAGTTGTGTTATTCTAGTTAAGGGCTGGTAATCTACAACATAGTCTCCATGGTCTCTGCAGTTCCACGTAGTGTTTGTGTGCTGTTGCAGAAGCAGCTTCATAGGGTTATAGAGCTCCAGCCCAGGAATTATCGTATTGCTGAGCCACCTGGCTTGTTTTGTGACACAGGAAACATTAAAATAACAAATCACTATAGAGTATATATTGTAAACATGAAATGTTATTATCATAAATTTCTCGTGTCTTATAGGACTTTTTTCTGCTTGTATTTCTCTGATGCATTGTATCCTTCGCCCTTCCTTTAAAATAGATATTGGTAGATACAGTCTGGGCCCTCTCTTACCTAACGGATTCAGGCAATGAACAGATTCAGATGGTGATAGACTCTGGGATAGTTCCTCATTTGGTTCCTCTTCTCAGCCATCAGGAAGTTAAAGTGCAAGTGAGTATTGAGCAAACCCTCTCTGTATAGAAAGGCTTTCTTCGTGGTCAGCAATAAAGTGGAAATTCATCATATGAAACATATTGTGCATTTATTCTGTTCAGTCACTGTTTATGAAGTTCAAAAAGGTAAAGCATTATGACTTCAGAAAATTTTATTTTGGTGTCGAATGACATTTTGTCTAAATTGAGGAAAAATTGCCAAGACACATTGCATGCTGTCCTTAAATAGCCTGTGTAGACATGATGAGATGGGCTGATTAGAATTTCTTATGGGATTTTTTGTAGCTAATTACTAGCCTTACTGTAATGCTTTAAAAGATCAGAGTAGAGTTCCGGGGGTTGTGTTAATGCTTCCCCTTCTTTTTCCATAATATAAATTGCACGCCCCCCCCCCCTCGATAGCTGCAGTTAAGTCCGCATCTGCAGGGCGGGGAAGACATATAAAACATTTGTTCCTGTCCAGCTTCCTTCTACAGCAGAGCTTACATAGGTAGTGTACATGTGAGCCCCTCCTGCTGGCATGTCTGCTGATCTACTTGCAGCTTCAGGATAGCGGGTATGATTTAAAGTATGTAAGAGACATGGGATGAAAGGATTCAGCAACCCAATCTTAAAAACTGAATACAGCCACTGGTTTTAAACAACCATCTATTCCCATATGAGCCTATCTGCATATTATGGTCATTTGGGGGCCCTCTGAGGCTAGACAGGGTCTTCTCGGTCATGGCACCAAGACTCTGGAACTCTGTCTCCAAGGAGACTTATCTGCCCCCCCCATCACTGTCTTCCCCCAGTGGGTGAAGTCTTTTTTTGTTTTGTTTTGGTATTCCCTTATTAACCCTTCTTCCTGTTTATTTTAATTGCTGTATTACATACATGTATTATTTTTAAGGTAGATTTTAGTATCTTTTTAACTGTTCATCACCTTGTGGGCTCTGGTTAACTGGAAAAGTGGGATACTAATGTTTTAAACAATCCCATGGCAGACCATCTTTGCATATCTCTTGATATGCCTTTGACCTGAATACATCTTGACAACCTACTGCAAGATGGATATATTATTTAACTTTATATTACTTGAACCTCTATCTGACTCAGTTACATGTTCAGTTCAATCTTTATTACAGCCCACAGGCGATTCAGATGCAGAGCAAAACAAAAACAGATAAAAGCAGTATTATAAAATTATGTACATAAAACCTCTCCATACATTATTCATCCTAACATATCTAACAGTTAGGGTTAGAATCTGAGTAAATTATGCACTGGATGTTATGTCAGCCCGTATTTTCATTGCAGATCACAAAAACTCTGCCACATTTTATATCTTGTAAACCTTAGTTAGTTTATGTCCCTCAAAACAGGAGAGCTACACCAGTCACCAACGCAAAAGAAGGCAAAGACAAATGCTGATAGTGCAGTAGGAAAGTGAAAATTTATTGGTGGAATACTAGCAAGCTCCTACATGTTTCACCATAGTTTCACCAGGGGATCGCTGAATGTGTTTATCTACAGCACTGTTCACACAGCTGCTAAACTCACAGAAAATTTTCAAACCCTAAAAGGTAAACTGTAGCTATGGCTATAAACTAGAACTAACTATCTCTTCCCCTCCCCACCCCTGAACTTTTGAAATATTTTTTTCAGACTGCTGCACTTAGAGCTGTAGGCAATATTGTTACTGGTACTGATGAACAGACACAAGTAGTTCTGAATTGTGAAGCTCTTTCGCACTTCCCTGCCCTATTGACACACCCCAAAGAAAAAATTAATAAGGTATGTAAATATATGTAATCAAAGAGCTCGCGCTCACTGAATCATAGCCCTTTGTTCTCTAGAAGATTACTGTTTGGTTGCCACTGTGACACTGTCTCAGAATCCCCCGATAATTGTCAATTTCTGAACCTGCTTGGTGAAATTACTCTACTTTTGTTCACTTTCTTTATAACATAGAAGTTACTTTCTAAGGACATCATTGGGAATGTCAGGAAAACTCTTGCCAAATACCTCAATAGTCTTACCTGGTTGGTCATTCATTTTATACTTCACCACCTCTCTGTACATTTTCAGATTTATCTACTGTTATGGAGGGCTGATCTTTGCTATAAGTTCTATGGCAGAAACTAATTTTTAGTTCTTCGCTTTTATAAAAAAATTCACTGCTTCTACATGCAAGCTACATGTACAGTATATAAAAACCAAGTGTTGGCTAACTTCAGTTTTGCTTGGCTTATTACGACTTGGCTTTCTACTACAGTTTCATAGATGACCGATATAATTTAAAATCACAGAGTAAGACGGAATACTTTGGATCTTTTGACGGTTAAGCCGTAACTGATCTTTAAAAACTGATGAGGCTAAGTGCCTTGCTGCATCAGTTCAAGATGGTTTGCAAGAACTGCTTTAGGTGGTTTACTTGCTAGCAACCCACCAGTGGACATGTAGTTTATTTTGTCTACCTCTGCATTAAGCTGTCTCTTGGAAATGATGAAATAGAGGTCATTGATGAGGGTGTGGGGGTGTGTGTGAAAGAGAGGATGGCAAATTGTATTCTGATTAGGGGTGTGTGTGTGTGCGTGTGTGTGTGTTCAGAGAGTCATATAATGGTGCAGACTATGGGCACTGACAAAGAAAACTGCTGATTTCGGCGAGGATCTGAGGCACATTTGCTAATACATGGGGTCTTTGCTGCAATGTTGCCAATGATTAGAGCCCAATATGAGCTCGTAGTTTGCACCTAGACATCTTAAACCTCTAACAGGTTCATTTTGTCATACAAAGGAACTTGTGATCTGATCTAAGAGTTCAGCTTAATGGTTTTAAGTATGCTTGAAATAGGAAATTTCCTCTCCATTTCATGTGTGATGTTGAATAAGCATAGACTTAAGGTTTAGTGGGAAAAGTTTTGTAAAGTGGTGATTGTTCTGCACTGTAGCAAATCTATTAACATTACTGACATCCTTTATTGGATATGATTTTATTCCTTTAGCTGTGCCAATACAGCCAGAGTCTGCTGTACTGCATATAATATAACCTTTGACACTGTTCTTGTAGTCTGCAAAAATTGGAAAGCCTACTTTAAAAACACCTTACATTGGGGGATTTGTCAAATAAAGGAGTGTTTGATCTGCTAATTGAAAATGTCATTGCAAGTATATCCCAGTACTTCAGCTTTGTAAAAGGGAATTAATGCAGAGTCGCTGGTTGATAATTGTTTGGTGCCTGAAGTCCTCTGTATGCTCAAGCATGCCTTTGGGGACTCCCTGCTCTTAGTATATGCCTCTATTGTGCTGATTGGGCATGAGGGCTGGTCCACAGGAATGTCTCAGCAAGCAAGCAAGGAAGGCTATAAATAAATAAATAAATATAGGGGCTGGATTATGCTCCTCTTCCATGTTATAAAACTATTGTACTAGGAAAGTGAATCTGTTAATATACAGACAGCATAATTGCTAGATGATGTTGTTCTCAGCTCAGCTTTTATCTATACTCCTGCTTCATGAAAATGGCAAATTGAAAAAAGTCCTCAAACTTTTAAATGCTGTACATCAGGGGTCCCCAAAGTGGTGCCCGTGGGTGCCATGGTGCCTGCTGACACCTTTTCTGGCACCTGCCAAGTGTGCTCAGGAAGTGGGTTGGAGCCAGTGTTCCCTCTAATCTGAGTCAGTGTGAGCCAACTCACAGCTTTTTAGCCTCCGGCTCACACGTTTTTTGTCTTAGCTCAGGAAGGGATGGCTCCAGAGCAAACAAACTTATGCACTAGCCAAATCGCTCGCTCACAACTTTAATGCCAGTCGCTCACACAAAGTATTTTTGCTTAGAAGGAAGCATTGGTTGGGAGCTATATAGGGATTTTGCCAGAAAGGTTTCTGATTGACTATTGGGAGACTGAGTGTCTGTGCATATATATAAATGTTGCTGGGGAAAATGTTGCTTTCGTAGCAGCAGCAGCTGCCACTGCAGCACAAGAATCTGCGTTGTGCTACCGAAGTTAAGCGGGGGCAATCATTTTGTGGCTGGCTCCGCCTCCAGCAGCCATTTTGTGGCAGCCCACCATGCTGTGTCAGAATTCCAAATGTGCTCGCAGGCTCAAAAAAGAGGTTGGGGACCCCTGCTGTACATCTTGAGTGAGTACAACCCAGCCTTAAATCATATCACTCATATTATGAAAGGGAAAAGGTGATTTGTTCAATGTTTCCTTAAATATCCCAGTTTTTTCCATAAGATAATCTGGAGAAAAGTCCTCAAAATTGTTTCTGTATATTTCCTGGGCTTTCTCATTTCTGATCACTTTCTAGATAACATGTTAGAAAAGTATAATGGGCAAACCTAAGTGGTCCTTGAAAAGTTAAGATGCTTCAATATTCATAGATAATTTGCAGGTCGGTTATTAATTTTGATGAGCTGCTTCTGTTGATTTAGTGCATCGGGTTCTGCTTCAAGGCCCCAACCTCACTGCAGGTGTATCCGCACTAGTGTATTTTAGTCCAACTACCTGGGGCAGCATTTATTTTCTATATTTGAGCTACCCCTTTATTAGGAAATGGTGCACCATGAGTAATTAATACACAGGAGCACCCAAGCACAATTGTTTTAGTGCATTGGCATAAATATGCATTTGGTTTGTTCTTGGGTTACTGGCCGCCGTTTATCTCTGTCATTTCCCTATCTATATAGCATCTCTAAGGAGTCCTTTACTCCCATGATCTTTGCCTGTCATTCTCTTCACATATTGCTTATTCTAGCAAGCCAATTACTCCCTCTAATATACCTTTAACTTAAAGGTTTTATCTTTCTTTTTTAAGAGTCATTTTGGCTCTGTACTGAGCGATGTGGTTCTCTAGAGCCATAGATTGCACATCCCTTCTCTGTGTCTTCAGAGTTACCAGTTAAGTTGTTCATCAACATGGGCAAGTTATGAGTACATACTTGGTTCAAAAGGAAGACAAGTTGTGACTGCTTGCCCAGTTGTGTGAAATAGACCAGCCTGATTCACAAGAGCAAACCTGAGTTATCTGGAAAGGCTGAGCCTATAAAAGACATTTTTCAGCACACAAAAGGTTTGGAAGGGCTTATTTTTGTATTTGGGTTTTTGTTTTGTAGGAGTACTGTTGGATAGTTGCATTTCTGTAGAAAGGCAAAATTAAATAACATTTTGCTCCCTCAAGACAGTTGGCTCTTCAGTGAGTTTCATATTGGGGGGGGGGGGGGGGGAGGGCAGGAAATGGTACAAAACAAAAAAGTGTCTATTAAGAAAAGTAAAGACAATTTCAAATTTTGTCTTGCTCTAAAAAGCTACCTTAACTTCCATTCCATGTGAGCAGTATAGATGTACTGTCTGACACTTTCTGCTTGCCTATAACTTAAGCTCCATGCCATTAAGCTTTCATTGCTCATTTGCTGTTTTCAAAATTAGTGTTATTACATCCAGCCTTTCAAATAGACATTCTGTGGTGTTAGATTTAACATCTGATCAGATTCTTTTTAAAGGTGTATACAACATGTTCAGTGCTGCAGCCACAACTTGAAAGTATAGTTGGCTTCAGTGTTCCCTCTAAGCTGAGTTACTGTGAGCTAGCTCACAGTTTTTTAGTCTCCAGCCCACACATTTTTGTCTTAGCTCAGGAAAGACAGCTCCAGAGCAAACTAATTCATGCAGTAGCCAAATTGCTCGCTCACAACTATAAAGCCAGTAGCTCACAAAGTAGAATTTTTGCTCACAAGACTCCACAGCTGAGAGGGAACATTGGTCAGCTTGGAGTTTTAGGTTGTAAGGAAGCACGCATGTTGGCACATAGCATCCTTGAGTTACATATTTATTTAGGTTCCTGAAGACATGGAAATTCTAACTGCTTTAATTCTTCCTTAAATCAAATAAAACCCTTTTTTGCTCTTGCCATAGGGATCAATATTGATGTGGTCCAGAATGTTTAAGGGTCTAATCTTTGACAGATAATACCTTACTTAGCTCAAATGGGAAACCATACCAAACAATAATTAAGGAATTTCACAGGCTGCAGTTTGTGATTGGCTAGCAAACTGTAATGAAAAACTCTTGTTCGAAGTGAGACATGGTGATTTATGCTAACATTGGTTTGATACAAGGTATAAAATGATAAACCTTTGAGAAATTAAGCAATTTTAAAGTTGATTTCAGTAGAGGGTGATAAATGTGGGATCTAGACATTATGTTTGGCTGAATTGTGCTCTTACTGTACTCCAGATGCACTTAGCCTACAGAGATCAGTTCATGTGTTCATGGTATTGCCAGTATTTTAAAATGATAATTTTTGTTGCAGGAAGCTGTATGGTTCCTATCTAACATCACTGCAGGAAATCAGCAGCAAGTCCAGGCGGTGATAGATGCAAACCTTGTTCCAATGATAATTCACCTTTTAGATAAGGTCAGAGCCCCTCCCCTATTACAAAGTATTTTTTCACTGTATAGATTATGTTGTCTAGGAAACGGTTACAGGGTGTTATCTCAGGTACTTATGCTGACTGTCTTAAATAGATTTGTAGTCCACTGTACGTCCTGTGTTCAGAATGGCTTACAGCAGGCATTCCAGGTAGACAAAAAGTACCTCCAAAGCACTCACAGTTGGGGTAATTTTAAGAGTTATGGGGATAAAAAGTCCAAGGATGGATAATTATATTGCAAAGAGAAAAATTACAAATTACACTGCTTAATTCTGTCCATATGATGAATGCTTGTAGACAGCAGCAGGTAGCAATCCTTCCAGCATGTAAATTACAGCAGTCAAACACAGTATGTTCTTTTTACCACTTACTGACAGCCTTTCCACCACACTGACAGCAAAGTACTGAATTGTACCCCATGGTATATAACCAGCCATACAGATGGCAGTACTTTGTACAGGTAGCTAGCACACTTCCAAACCGTCTCTTGTTGAGGAATTTCTGCCTGATGGGGTGGGATTAAAGCTCATTTTCAATGTGTTGATAGCGTGTCTGGGGCTCATTCCAAGGTCTAGAAAGATCTTCACATACAGATCCTGGAATAATCCTTTGCTCCATTAGGATAATTCCAGAATAATTTTGTTTTCTCGGAACAGTCAATAAAAAACTGACCATTCCATCTTTTTATTCTGACAGTTATTTATACAATAGAAATTATTTGAATTTAAGCCTTTTCTTTATTTTAATCCAAGGAAGTTGCTTTTACATATTCCTGTTCCTCCTGGTCCTTTACTGGCAGCTTATCTTTGCAATTGGAATAGTTTGTTTACTGCTACTATAAGGATAAAAAATAAGTGGTAGGCTGTGCTCTGTTAATAGGCAGCAGTGCTTCGCGAGAGTAGAGCCCCCATCCTGTGAGATTAGGGCCCCACAACATGGTGCCTATGGGCACCATAGTGCCAGCAGACACCATTTCTGGAGCCCACCAAGTGTTTTTATAAAGTGGGTGGGGCCAGATGGAGTTTTCTCCATCAAGGCTTCTGATTGGTTGTGCAGATTTTTAAAAATGTTGCTTTGGCAGCACCTAACACCACAGCACAAGGCTCTTCTGTGTGACTGAAGGTAAGCTGTGGCAGCCACTCTGTGTATGTGCCCATCACACTGTGTCAGAGTTCCAAAGATGCCTGCAGGCTCTAAAAGGTTGGGGACCCTTGTGCTAGATTCTAACATCCATTGACTTGCTTTTTTCTTCCCCAGTGTAGGCACTTACTGGGTATGTGTCCATTACTTTGAGATTTACATCCTTTTTTTTTTTTTTTAAGTCCCACTATTATAGTTGCTCTGCAATTTCTTGGCTCAGTGTATACCATGTGCACCATCCCTCTGCACATCATGTGCATGGGGCTGGCAGGTGGAGGAGATTAATATATTTTTTAAAACTTTTAGGGTGATTTTGGTACACAGAAAGAAGCTGCTTGGGCTATAAGCAACCTGACAATCAGTGGAAGAAAAGATCAGGTGAGTAAAAGCTTGGTTGACTACATATTTTATTTATTTATTATCTATCAAATTTGTATCCTGCTCCCTCTCCCCTGAATGGGACTTGAGGCTAACAATAAATAAAATACAGCCGATAAAACTGTACAAAAGATACAGTAAAACTATTAAAAATCTATCCCGGTTAAAATCTATCCACTATTAAGCAGGGTAAGGATGCATGAATGGTGAAGACACAGGTGGCGCATAATGTACTAGCCTCAGTCACCCAAAGACCACCTGAAAAGAGCGGCCTTGCATGCCCTGCAGAACCTAGGGAGGTCTTGCAAGACTCACACCTCTTCAGGCACCTGGTTCCGCAGGATGGGGGCCGCTACTGAGAAGGCCCTCACCTTTGTTGATACAAGGTGGAAGTTCGTGGACCAGGGACCTTCAATATATTCTGAGATTGATGATCAGAGAAGACGTGGAGGATTATGCTGGGAGAAATGGTCCCAAAGGTATGAGGGTCCCAGGCCATTTGGGGCTTTAAAGGTAAATACCAACACTTTGAATTGACACAGGAAACTAATTGGGAGCCAGTGCAGCTGCCGTAGGATAGATGTTATATGCTCTGGCAAGGACATTCTTGTCAGCAACCTGGCAGCTGTGTTCTGAACCACTTACAGTTTCTAAAGCATCTTCAAAGGTAGCCCTGCATAGAACACATTACAGTAGTCCAGTCTTGAGGTAACTGTTGCATGAATTACTGTGGCAAGATCCACCCAAGACAGATAGGGAGCCAGTTGTACCTAGTGAGTCCCTACTAGTCTGTTACAGCAAAAAATGGCACTGTAAATACTAATAAGTGTACTGTGGGCCAACGTCTGTTTCATTAGACAAGTCCTAAATTTCATTGATTAGCTAAGATTGTATTTAGTCTTTCTGTTATGCAAGTCAAGGGTGAATATATTGGGGGGGGGGCCCCTGAAACTCAGTGTCAACCATAACTGTCGTGGTTATAGAGCATGTGATAACAGCATGTCAGTAATGTCACAGTTGTGTTTTGGGACCAAACTAAATGTGAAGGCATTTCCCCACTCTGGTGGCTGTTTTGGCACTTGAGAAGGCATGGGAGGGGGACAAGAACACTGCACTGCAGGACCAGTTAGGATCGAGCCCTCACAGCATTTTAAAATGGTGTATAGTGGTCCTATTAAGTGAGGCTTGATCAAGCAGTAGCAGATTTAACAACTGTGCAAGAGGGGATAGAGAATTCATATTGAGAATTTATATAGCCTTTGTTACTTAGCTATCTGGTTTCCTTCCATTGGTTGCATTAAAATTAATATTAATTTTGATTAATTGCAGCTTCAGTTCCTGGTTTCAGAAGCCAGCTTTAAAAAATGGCTCTGTAACCATTCAGTCACTCTTGTATTTTTGATGCAGTTCATTGTTAAACTCTTCTGCCCTCAAGTTCTGTGGAATTCCTATTTAATAATACCTAATTTGAGTCAAGTTACTTTAAAACATACAGACTAGTATCCAAAAGGTTGCCCACAGAATTTTTGGTTAACCTTTCGAGCTTTTGAGGATTTTATTCTGTTGCAACCACCCAGAAAATAGAGGGACCATCCAGCGTGGGTGTGTGACACACAGCTTCAAGAACTGTGGTTGATAAAGGAAGCCTTAATACACACATAATTCCTGGAACCCTAGTTTGTGCTGTTCCTAACCACTGTTCCAAGGAAATTCCTTAAAATCTGAGCCCATTGAACAAGGTTTTGTTTGGGAGGGTTCTGGTTCATGGCAGTTGAGATTGCAGAAAGATCCCATGCTGATTCAGGGAAGAAATCTTTGAACCAGTGTATGGATTTAGTAAAATTAAATTGATTGTACCTTGGGTTATTTTGTATATTCAGTGTTCCTTCTGGTTAATTTTTGAATTATTCATGCCTACTGAGAATGGACAGGTTGAATTAAAATTGGAGCCTAAATGATGACAAAGATTCCGGGAATTTTCCTCATCCAAAAGAAACTGAGCTTGTTAGCACTGCCCCTGTGTCATCTCAGCTCCTCAGGGAAGCATGTAGCTTACAGGAACCTGCCTGTGGCAGCCTTTTGGCTGGGTTGGGGGGAAGGCCTGTTTCTGCTGTTCCCAAAGAAATTTCACTTAAAATGGAAGATAAAAATTTCAGGAGAGAAAATCCTCATTTTGCCCAGATGACTCCTCAGCCCCAGCAAGAGCAGATGACCAGAGGAGACAGCCTCACTGAATCTGGGAACACCCCTCAAACAGGCTGACAGCCCCCCCCCCCCCCCCAGTGCTGGATCTCCTTTTCTAAAGGGCAAATCCCCATGTGCTGTAGAAGAAAACGGAGTTATTGTCCATGTTTGACATGCACAGGAAAGGGGGGAAGCACTTGTAAAACTCTTGCTTATGTTAAAATATAAGCTCCTTGGTTTGGATACCAGGCATCTTGTACTCTGCAAAGCACCATATGCATTGAGTGAAGAAAAATAATAATAGTAGCCTGATGCAGAACAAGCTGAAAGGGTAAGGTCCTGCTGGGACCAGGACCAAAGAGGGGGGCTTAAAGAAGTGAGTGTAGGGGTACTTCTCTCCCCCATCTGCTTCCTGCAGTGTCCTCCTAAAATGCTCCTCCTAACTGAAAAACAGAGGGCAATGACATTACTGTGAACACCTAATAAGGATATTACCATATGCTGAGGGTTTTTTTGCCTAATGGCTACTTGTAATTTCTACCGCCTTGAGTAAGCCTTTCACATTCCTCCATTGTTACAAGTAAATGGAAAGGCACCCTCCCCTTCCACACACAGATACATGCACACAGCGGGGTTGGGGGAAGCAAAGTTTCTTGTTAATATTCCCCATCTCTCTGCTGTCCTTTCTAGGAAGCAAAGCTCTCTTGGCTTTACCTCCGTTTAAAACACATCAGACAGATGAGATATTTGTTCTTTGACTTTGCCTGTAGGATTGTAATAAGTGGGTGAATTGATTTTCTCAGATTGGGAAGTGGGTCCTTTTGGTGCCAGCTGCCTGCTCTTTAAAAAAAAAAAATTAGAACTGTGTCACCAGAGTTCTCATGTTGTTTTAGGTGGGTGTTGCAACACCTACATGTATACAAATGCTACTGTTCCGGGGGGGGGGGGGGGGGATCCTCTCAGTAGTGTGTGTCTGATTTTTCTGCAAATGTAAATATCTTCTGGGTTTGCAGAATCTAAAACCGTAATTGTGACTGGCCTTGTCATGACTATTAGATACTTTTGTCCTGCCTTTTCTAAGTATCCCAAAGCAGCATACAGGTAATGTCGTAGACAGTGGTCAGTGTCAGATTAGGATCCGAGAAGCACAGGCTTGAATCCCCAGTCTGCCATGGAAGCTTATGGGTGACCCAGGCCAGACACACACTCATCCTCACATACTTTACAGGATTGTTCTGAAGATAAATTGGAATAGAAGATGAGGTTGTAAGCCACCCTGGGTCCCCATTGTGGAGAAAAGGGGGGTATATATGAAGTAAGGATAAATAAACCCCCCCAAACGGTAAAGACACATTCAGCTGTGAGATGATAAAGAATTCGAATTTTAGTAACTGCCAGTTCTTTAGTAAGATTTTGTTTTGTGTACTGAGAACCATCTTACTTTTCTGTAGGTTTTAAAATGCTGCTCTTTCGGCTCTTCCTTGTCTTTAAATGTAATTTGATTGATGTACTTTTTGTTTCTCTAGGTGGCATACTTAATTCAACAAAATGTAATTCCTCCATTTTGCAACTTGTTAACAGTAAAAGACGCTCAGGTTGTACAAGTAGTGCTGGATGGACTAAGTAATATATTAAAAATGGCTGAAGATGAGTCAGAAACCATAGCCAACCTTATTGAAGAATGTGGAGGTATGATTGAATACTTGGCTAATGACACAAAAGATCTGAACTTACTAGTTACATTTCTTTGTAACTCTCCTGTATTGTAACTGATGTGGAAATATTTTCGTACCACTTTTGGGGACTACAGTATATTTGTAATTATGGTTTGAAGATTGACACTAATAAATATTCTGGAAAGGAATGATTTTCTTATTTTGCTTTTATAAAACTAAGCTTATGTATTCTGTTCATTTTTCTAAACTTTTATAGGGCTGGAGAAAATTGAACAGTTACAAAATCATGAAAATGAAGACATCTACAAACTGGCTTATGAGATCATTGATCAGTTCTTCTCTTCAGATGATGTAAGTAAATGTGTAATCCAGTCTACTAAGTCATATTGAATGTTACTGTTTGTAAAACAGGATCTTTGTACTTGGAATCCTCTGAGCTTGTAGAGACAGTGCCATTGGTACTTACCGTGAAGGATCCTTCTCCTCTGAGATA
This sequence comes from Gekko japonicus, assembly GCF_001447785.1. Lineage (NCBI taxonomy): Eukaryota > Metazoa > Chordata > Lepidosauria > Squamata > Gekkonidae > Gekko > Gekko japonicus. The sequence continues at coordinate 1,448,137 of NW_015163604.1, read as the reverse complement.
AGGAGGACATCTTGATTGGTGTTTCCCACCCTATCCTTAGGGAGGCAGGAACCAAACTTCACTTCCTGTTCTCTCAGTGGGACAAGCCCCTCAGTTCAATTCGGGAACTCCCAGCAGCAGTAATGCATCAAACAACTTTTTAATAACTGAGCCAACTTCCGCTGAAGTGCAAAAAATTGAAACTATTAACAGACAAGGAGCGAGACTGGAAGGACCAAACAGATAAGGAAATAAGATATAGAACCAACAGAAAAAGATGACGATGACACGGGAGGGCCAAGATGTCCTCCTTATCTCAGAGGAGAAGGACCCTTCATGGTAAGTACCAATGGCCCTTTCTCCCTCTGAGAGGAGGACATCTTGATGGGACTTCCTATAGCAGTGTCCTCAGTATTTGGGTGGGTCATCGTCTGCATCTGTCAGAACATGTTGAAGGACCCTTTGCCCAAAGGCTGCATCAGCAGAATTGAAGAGATTGATCTTATAGTGTCTTATGAATGTGGATACAGAGGACCATGTGGCAGCCTTGCAGATTTCTTCCATTGTGGCCTGGCTGGACAAAGCCGCGTTCATTGCTGCACTTCGGATCGAATGAGCCATTATGCCTGGCAGAGGAACCAGCTTCTGAGCCCTATAGGCCTCAGCAATGCAGTACTTGAGAGTAGAGCTGGTAGTGGACTTGGATGTCTTACATCCCTTATTGGGGGGTAAAATGGAGATAAACGGTGATTCCGATTTCCTAAAGCTGCATGTGCGGTGGAGGAAGGTCTTCAGAGCCCGTCGCACATCCAATGAGTGCCATAGTTGTCCCTTTGTATGAGACGGTTTTGAGCAGAAGGAAGGAAGATAGATCTCCTGAGATCTGTGGAATAGATAGTTTGCGTTAGGCTGAAAGGAAGGATCTGTGGACAGCACTACCTTGTCCTATGGAACACACAAAGTCTAGGGTTGTCAGAAAGAGCTTCCAGCTCTGACACCCTACGAGCTGAAGTCACAGCCACTAAGCACAATGTTTTCATCCGTAGCCACTTCAAGGGAACCTCCCTGATAGGTTCCAAGGGATGTTTGGTCAAGGCATTGAGGATCACATTTAATCTCCACATTAGGAACCTGTGGGATGTCGGTGGGTCCTGAAGGAACATTCCCTTAAGAAAGTGACGGAAATGAGGCTGTCTAGAGAGACCCTAACCCTTGAACGTAACCAGGACTGTAGAAAGGGTCGCTACTTGCCAAAAAGCCTTCAGACCTGAGTCATGACTCTTGTAGGAGGGCTAGAATGTTCCTGATGTGAGAGTCAACATTCTTCCTTCTGTCCCATCTCACGAAGGCCTTTCAGGTGGTATTGTATATTCGACAGGTGGACTGTCTTCTGGAAGCCGGCATGATTCCAGTCACCTTATCCAAGTACTCGAGTCTGAGAAGCTTTTCCTGCTCAATCACCTGGCAGTCAAGTGAAGCCAATCTGGATCTGGGTGCCAGATTGGACCCTGTGCCAGCATGTCCAGCATCACTGGTAGATGGAAGGGTGGTTGTAGTGTGAGACACTGGAACTCCGAGAACCATGGCCTCCGTGGCCAGTACAGGGCCACTACTATTACTTCCACCCTCTGTTCTCGTATCTTCATCAAAAGTCTTGGTAAAACAGGAGTTGGTGGATATGCAAGCAGGAGACGGAAGGGCCACTAAGACATCAGTGCATCCATTGCCTCTGCGTTGTGGAGATAGAATCTGGTGAAGAACCTTCTCACCTTGAAGTTCAGTGGGGATGCGAACAGAGAATCTGGTGAAGAACCTTCTCACCTTGAAGTTCAGTGGGGATGCGAACAGGTCCACGATCAGGAGACCGAATCAACTTAAAATAATCTGGAACAGATCCTGTTCCAGGGACCATTCCCCTTCTTACAATTGGCAACACCTGAGCCAATCCACCTGCGTATTCAGGACTCCTTTTATGTGCCCCGCTCTGATGGAGGCGATGTTGAGTTCCACCCATAGGAACAACTTGGATGCTTCTCGGTGCAGATGTGAGGATCTGGAACCCCCCTGGCTGTTTATGTAGGACTTGGCAGCCATATTGTCCGTTCTGATTAGTACGTGATATCCAGACACTAGTGAATGAAAGTGGAGGAGAGCCAACCAAATGACTCTTAGTTCTAAGAGAATTATGGGCAATCTCTTCTCCTCTCCGGACCATAGGCCCTAAGTTAGAGTGTTGAGAGGAACAGCACCCCAGCCCTGGAGGCTGGTGTCCATAATAATCTGCTTGCAATCCTCTGAGGAGTAAGTGCGACCCCGTAGGAGGTGCTGTGTTTTGGTCCACCAGGAAAGACCAAGTTATACCTTGAGAGAGATCCTGACCGGTAGATCTTCTTGTCTCATGATTCTGTACTGTTAGGGTTGCAGAAGCTGTTGAAGAGGTCTCGTATGCCAACGAGCCCAAGGAACAGTGTGAATGTAAGAGATGAACAGACCTATCAGTTTGGCAAGGGTCATCAGTGAAGATTGTTTGCTCTTGATGATTTGGTGGCATAACGACCGGATTTCCTCCGTCTTGGCGCTGGGGAGTAACATGCAATTTTGGGAAGTGTCCAAGATCACCCCTAGATGTTCTATTGATTGAGATGGGGTCAGAGGACTCTTCTGAAGGTTCACCAGAAAGCCGAGATTCTGTAGACATTGGATAGTGTCTGATGTGTCCTGTATAAACTTGTGTTGGGAGCTGAAGATAGGGACATGTAGGTATGCCCCTGTCAAGTCTTTTTTTTAAATTATTTCAATACAAGATCAGCTCCGAAGAATCATCAAATAATAAAAGTCCACAAAGTGATAAGCATAAAACAAGTCTATTGATGTCAGGAACTCCCCTGGTTGTAGGGCCTCTGTGATGGCGTGAAGGGTAACTTCACAGATTTGTTTAGGAACTTCAGGTCCAAGACGGCCCTCCAACTTCTAAAAAGATCGAGTAAATGCCTTGATCTCTGTCAGAAAGGGGAACCGGATCTATGGCCAGGACGCTGGACAGAGTTCTTCATAGTTTGATGGAGCCCTTTATTATTGGTAAGGGGATGAAGTGATCTGAGGGTCTGCTTAGGAAGTCGATGGATCAGCCCTTTGGAAGTGATTTCCCGAGACCAGTTGTCTGCATTGGACTTAACCCTTTCCTGGTGAAATAGCAATAGTTATCCCCCCACCAGCGCTGAGGCATAGTCATGCCTTGGGCGCTTTGTTGTCTCTTCCTGATATGTCATCCCTAGGGGAGAAGGGTCTGCCTGGATTGCTGTGAAAGGGATTTCTCCTGAAGTTTTGTCTGGATGGAAGGTTCCCTATGAAGGTTGTCTAACATCTCAACTGAACCTGTTAAAGGGTCTTTGGCCGTGAAAGGAGAAACTGCTTGCGCCTCTTCTGTCTGGTCTACCCAGCGACTTTGGCATCGTCTACTTCTTTCAATGGGGATCTTGACTGAGGAATTTCCAAAAAGGCGGTTGCCCTGAAAGGGGTACGCAGTGACGATGGCTTTGGCATGTAAATCGGCCTGCTACACCTGGAGCCAAAAAGCTTCTCTGGCAGCTACAGTTGAAGCCATCACCCTTGAAGGAAAGATCATGGCATCCAATGTGGAGTCAGCCAGGAAGGAAGAGGCCTGCAGTAGCCTATTTGCTCCCTCTGCCAAGTGTCTGTTAGAGTTGGCAATCATCTAGACAAGTTTCTTGGACCAGGCTATGGATGCTCTTGCCACCACAGTGGCAATGGCTGCTCTGATCGCCATAGCTGTGGCCTCGTGTCCTTGCGCAGTGCAAATTCTGCTTTTCTATCTAGTCTATCTCTTACCATTCCCTCTCCATTTTCAGAGAGGCCAGACATTTGGAGTGCTGTTATTGGTGCATCCACTAGGGGGACCTGTAAGAACTTATCAGTAAAGTTAGGCAAGTCATACAGTTTCTTAATATTAGGAGGGTAATGCTTGTTAGCTACAGCATTCCTTAACCAACTGTTTTTTCTAAGAATTCAGGGAAAGGGAAAACTTTCTCCATCCCGGGGTCCAGGGGGAAACGTTTTTGCTCCCTCTGGGACCAGACCCATCCACAGGGTCATGGCTGGAGGAATCTTCTGCCTTAACCTCCATCTCCTCTCCTCCCTCCTCCTCTGATAGAACCCCCTTCCTCCCAATCCCCCATTCCGTGTCCTCAATCTGTGAAAGATCCCACAGAGAACAGTCCCTCATAGAAGAGGAATGATCTTGTCTAGTTGCCTTGGTCAGCCCAGGAGGCCTTTCTTCCTCAGGGTAAGCTCTGTCTGGTTCTCCCTGGGGGTAGTGACTGAGAGGGCTATGGGAGGGAAAGTGGCTATCATCCCCTACTGGGTAGTCCCTATGAAGGTTAGAAATTTCTTCCCTCATGGTTGACCTGAAGGCTTGCGTTATTTCTGGCATTAAAATTGCGTTCACAACCCTTTCAGGGTTACTCACGAGTAAACCTATAGGTGATGCTACATCATCAGAAGGTGTCGCTGTAATACCCTGGGCATTGGGAATGTCCGGGATGCCATCACTAGGTATAGATTGGCTTATGGTAGCAGCGACAGCCGTCCTGCAGCCCTTCCCTGTTTCCTCAGGGGGCCTCTGCATTGCTGCCTGATCCAGGATGGCGCCCGCGGCGTGCTCCACGGGTGGAGAATGTGGCCGCTTTTTTGGCACGCTTCCCTTTTGGCGCGGCAAGGCCCACGGCAGTAGTGGAGGTAGAGGCCGCAGCTTTAATTTTGTCCATTTTGAGTTGTGCTGGTGGCAGAGCGTCTTCCTTCTCGTTTTCTGAGAGGAATCCGTCCGAGTCTCTCCAGTCCAACATGCTCCAGGCCGGAGCGTCAGGCGGAGGTTCAGGCAAGGAAGGAAAAAAGGTGGGAGACAGAAGAGAACAAGTGGGGGAGGAGGTGGCTGAGAAGGAGGAACAGCTACAAAGTTAAGGTTAAAATTCAGAAAGCCAGTAGAATCAGAAAAAAGTAAAAAAAAAAAAAAAAAGGCACGAGTGCCAACTTTGTGCTGCTCTTCCTACTGAGGCAGGAACAAAACTTAATTGAGGGGCGTGTCCCACCGAGAGGACAGGAAGTGAAGTTTGGTTCCTGTCTCCCTAAGGATAGGGTGGGAAACATTCATCAAGATGTCCTCCTCTCAGAGGGAGAATCCTACTTTGTCAAGCCTGGTTTAATGCTTGCATGGGAACCAGTCACTTCACGGTTTACATATAGTGATAAAAATATGGCCTAGGTCTTGGGCTGAAATGGAGAATTCTTATTTCTGGTTTTTGTGGTTTAATTACAGATAGATGAAGATCCAAGCCTTGTTCCAGAGGCAATACAAGGTGGAACATTTGGTTTCAATTCATCTACCAATGTACCTGCGGAAGGGTTCCAGTTCTAGAGTCGTATTTTGGAAGTTAGGTACAATGCAGCACTGAATAAAAAAGGTTTGATCCATCAAGCTTGGCTCATGGGATCCGCTGCTGCATTAAATCGGGAAAGAAAATGTGAAGATTTCATTTGGAATCACAGAAAAGCCCGAATGAAGTCAAGATGGCGAGTGGGTGCGAGTGAGAGTGAGTGGCAAAATGTAATGAAAAACTTCACACTGAATGCTTATATAGGTTGTTCAAAGGAAAAAAGGGCTACAGGTCAAAGATCTTCAGTGCCTGAGGAGGAACATTGACTTAATTAGCGCAAATGTGGGGGGAAAATGCAGTACTATACCATCATCAAGCCATGTAAGCATAAAGGAGAATAGGATGCCCATATAAGTCCAAGGAGAATGAGCCCAGGCCTTGCTATGAAGCACCGTGTGAATGGACAACATTGAGTGAATGTCTGGACTCAGTGCTGTGGGGCCACGTGTGTGTTTCAAATCTGGGGCTCTTTGCTCATGAAGCAGACTCCTAGCCTTGGAGTGGGGTGTGTACGAGAGTGTGGTTGTGATGCTGTATGTGAACGCATGCAAGCTTGATTTGCCTTCAGGGGGCTGATAATAACCCTAGTCAATCATCAAAAGGAGTGCGTAAGTGTTAACACTGGACACGAAAACAGAGATCGGTTTAGCAGCAGACTATGGTTTTACTCCTGCAGCCTATGTTCCCCCCCCCCCCTTTAAATGTATGGCTTATTACTAGTTGCTTGTAAAGTCAGAAACTTTGAGGAAGGCTTCCCTGTGCATTTGCACCAGATCTATGTTACAAAAAAAATAAAGCTTTCCATATCATCAGAACTAATTTGTGTAGACTTTTGCATGAAATCCATACACATTTCCCTCTTCCAACTATTGTGTTGCAGTACACAAATTACCATAATTCTAGAAATCCGTAAAATACCATCCTTTTTCATTTTCAGAGATGACATAAAGCTATTTTTGCATGTGGTAATCTACAGCATTAGCTCATTTTTAGATTTTGTTGAGTCTTGTAACCAGCTGTTTTTGTTGTGGTAGGATACTGTGCTGTGTTTCAATGTTATTTGTTTTCAAACTTTGTTTTCTATGAAAATGATATGGAAACCTCAAATAAAATTTGGTGCATATGTACTGCTGAATAAAGATTGGAGAAGAGATGTGAATAGATGTACAAATCAAGTCATGGTTTGAACACCGTTAATACCACCTAATCTGTCCAATTGTTCTAGACTTTTTATCTTTAGATATAGGCAGCCATGAACAATCTATTTTGAGCCACTTTAGAGAGAACTTTGTATTCTTAACTTGCATACAAAATGCAAGTGTTTTTTATAATTGGAATAATACCTCAGTTTTGAGGTTCTGCACACTAAATTAAAAGTGACATTACAAATATGTAAAAAAAGGAGAACTCTTTATAAGGTGGCTCATTGTAGGAAATGCTGTGCCTTCCCCTTTGAGCACAAGTGTTGCATGAACAACAGTTTGCTATAAGAAAACATACCAGGTTAGCCACCATTAGCATCTATATCTACCTTGTGTTTTTTTAAAATCAGCTGGTAATTCTGAAACGCAGTAGAATGGATAAAGATTATTTTGTGATCATAACTCTTTGTTGGACTAGAGTATTTTTGCAGCATTCCTTGTCATCAGAAACATGGTTAAAAGTTTAAAACTAGATGCAGCATAAAACTAGCTTGTGAAATTTATCCAAGTAGAATGCAGGCTAGGCTGTCTTGGGGAAAATAAACATTTAAACTTACAACAATGTTATATCGGTGTAAGTGTCTTTGACTAAACATGTATTTGTAGATTCTGATATTGCAGCCTTCACTTGGATGGGTAATGAAGTAGAACAAAGACGCCATACAGTTTTTATTCATAGTTTCCCGTTGCTTGAAACTGTGCCTTTCAGCACCTACCTGTATGTCACCATGTAGTCACAGTTTTGCTTTCTGGTTTATCCAGTAGTTTCTTCTTCCTAGTCCTTCCAAGATCATAACTTCCACTGACTAATCATTTCAAACAGGGAGACAAATTTGCAATGAAATAGCCTTCCTTCCACTCAGTTGAACAGATATGCAACCACATAAACAGTGTAAGCATCATCTCAAATCATACACACTATCGTATCTTAATCTTCCAACCCCTCCCAAACTTTTCTAGCTACTAGAGTAATAGCATTATTGTACCATATCTATGAGACACTGCCAAAACAATTAGGTATTTCAAAGATTCCTGGAAGAAGAAACTGTGTCCCAAATGAAACGAAACTGGCAAGTCTTTCTGTAAATTTCAGTTAGCTTAGTTTAAGGTCCTTCTTCTGTAGACTATGTTCTTTTTGCACAGTGTCCCCAGGCTCATCTGTTGGTGATCTCCTGGATACGCAGCTCAAATTTAGCACAATCAAGATGATGTTGTATTCTCACAACTACTGTTTTAATATTTTTCTGTGACTGGCTGAGTATGTCCAGGACTAATACTAACATTATACCCATTTACAAACAAGCACAGAGCTGCATTTGGGTATATGCACTGCCATTTAGATACTCAGTTGCTACTTAGAGTTCAAGATATTTGGGGTCTCAAAGGGCTTGTAAATAGCTGTAGAAATCAATTCTCTGTAATAGAATTCTATTTCAGATGTTCCTTCAATACAAGCTGCAGTAAAGCTTCTCTTAACATGTTGAATCCCAAGAATGATCTTTCTGCTGACTGAAGAAAAACTGAAAGGATAGAATTTGGCTAAAAAGGTGAGAGCCCTTGTTCCTGCCTAGAATTAAGTGGCTTGCAAAAGTCATCAGTGTAATATCTTGACTTATTATAACGTTATAGGTAATACAGAAGGAACATGATCTCTACCGAGAAAACCTATATTCTCAGGAGTGACAAATACTAAAACAGAGGTGTCGAACTCATTTATTACGAAGGCCAGATCTGACATAAATTCATTTTGTTGGGCCGGGCCATGTGTGCAATGCTCCCTTTAAGCTGTGGAGTCTTGTGAGCAACAATTCTACTTTGTGAGCTCCTGGCATTAAAGTTGTGAGCGAGTGATTTGGCCGCTGCATAAATTAGTTTGCTCCGGAGCCATCCTTCCTGAGCTAAGACAAAAATGTGTGAGCCAGAGGCTAAAAACTGTGAGCTAGCTCACACTATCTCAGCTTAGAGGGAACTCTGCATGTGTGCCATAAATGTAATGCCAGGTACCAGAAACATTTTAATACTGATTGTGACCCACACCCCAGCTCAGCACCCAACCAACCACCCTTTGCTCAATATGCACGAGTACGCAGCACAGAGAGCTATTGCCTGACAAATCAAGGAGCGACAACCAGAGACTTAAAGACTATCACATTTCAGAAGCTTTTGATGAGCTGGAGCATGAAGTGCTGCATTCTGTTGGTGCAGGTGCAGAAGCCATAGACAGGTAACCAAGTGGCATCAACCAGGGGAACCCAACAAGCCCTGCCTCAAAGAAACTGCTACAGTCAACAGGCTTTAGGGAGAGAAGCGGGGTGAGGCAGCTGCACAATCCCACACCTCCCTCTGTCAAAGTCCCAAATTCAGTAACAAGTTTGAACCACAAGTGGAACTGTGATGCTCCTCAGCACTACAAGCAATCTTCAAGCGCTGCCATGCTCCAAAGATACCAGCTCTACTTTAATTGCCTTTTAGACTTTTATTTCCTGCCAGCTCCATGGCATTATCCAGCCATCCAAAATATTAATCCCTGTGTGCAAGTGCAAAGACACGCATCCTTTGCCTGCCTCTGCTGTGTGCAAACTCAGTGTGCTTTTCTGAATGCCTGCTCCCATCCCTGACCTTCACCTTGGCCACCCCATCTGCTTCCATTAAGAGTGTTACAAAAGGCAGCGCTTGCATGCAGGGAGCCAGGGGACAATGTGTTTTGGCTTCATCCCAGCTGAGGGAGGCAGCCAGGAGAGGAGCCATGCACGTCTAGGTCAGCAAGTTAGTAGGCTCCAGCTCACCTGAATCGGTGGGCCTCCACCCCCAACCCTTGGCATTCTGCATAGCTAAGGATAGGAGGCAGGCCCCAAGGTGGTTGGCTCCAGAGCTCAGGGCCAAACCAGCCTCCTTGCTTCTTATGGTTACCAAATCTGGGTTGGGCAATCCTTGGAGATAGGGGGAAGACCCTGGGGATGTCCACATTTGGGGAAGGGAGGGACCTCAGCAGGGGGTATAATACCCTAATATAAGCCTTTCTGGTCCACATTCAGACTGGTTTCCCAGCAGTTGCTTGTAGACTGGATAAGAGCCCTTCCAGCCCGCGGGCATACATTTGATGTGTCTGCACTAAAACACATGCTTGCTCGCAAACATTTCCAGGTTTAATCTCCAGCTGAAGGTTCTTAAGTAGCTTCAGCACTATGTTATCAGAACAGCCCTGAGGGAAATTAGTCATAAAAGGTGTTTCAGAAAGGCAAGATCTTGAAGTGTGTATATACTGGGGTAGATCTCGGTAATGGTACCTCAAAAAATACAAAGCCTACACTAAGTACCTAAGAACTGGTTCCCCAAGCACACACACCCAGCAAAAACGCTCACCCTTATTAAAGGGAGAAGGGAAGAAATTGAGAAGATTCGGGAATGGGCATACAACCTTAAATCTGGGGTCTTGTGGCTTGAAGAGGTCCAAGGAGCTGGCAAAGCGCGGAGAAAGGCTGTGGAATGCAGCAAGGGTTCGTAGACGGAAGCTGGAGATCTGAAGAACAGTTTGCTGGGGCTTGGGGTCCTTTTATGAACAGAAGGTCCCAGGTCCTGGTGGGAATTCAATTATCCCAACAAATTTGAATCTTACTGGCAGGTTGAAGTTAATTGCTGTCATACTTTGGAGAGAAAAATTGGGGAAATTACCTTAATTAGGTTATTGTGAGCCAGATCTGCATGGGCACAAAGATGGGAGATGCAGAAATGACTCCTGAGATTAGGGTGAGGGCAAGTCAATGGCTTAAGTGCATCCTTGATTGAGTCACCAACCTTGGCTGAGCAGAAGCCTCCAGGTGTGTGAGGACATTGGGTAATTTCCTAAATACTGAAAAGTCTTTTGTTACTGAGAAAAATATGCCTCAGTGCTGGGGGAGATGGCACTTAATCCACTTTAATGCCAGCCACACCCTATCTCATCTTTGGGATTCTCCAATGTCATGGCTGAACCCACATGCCTTCTTGAGACTCCCCAAGGTTTGGATCCCCTGGCACTCAGGCTCTAAAAGGGGATGCCTGTTAAAACAACTAAGTCCAAAAGAAAGAGGGGGAACCTTTCTGAGGGGTCCTGGCTGGGGGAGGCGGGATCTTTACAACTAAAAAAGTCCTTGATGGTTTCATACATAATACAAGGCAAAAATGGAGAAAATAAGATTTGTGAACATTTGAGGGCAGGTGGGTACTGATGAATATTCTTTATATTGGCAGGTCCTTAGATGTTCAGTCTAGCACAATCTATTGTTAACAAGCTGAAACTTTCTAGCAGATGTCCTCCCCAACCTTAGTACCTGAGTTCTTAACTGGAAATTTGAGAGGATGGAGCATGCCACTGAGCTATTGCCTACTCAGGATAAATGAGTAGCAAGTAAAGAAATAGCATGTCATTAGGGGAAAATTCAACAGCTAGAATAGGAAAACCGTAAATTAGTTTATGCAAAATAAAAATTAGACCAGACACAGTCAAGGGCCAAGAAGTAAGGTTGGGAATCTTGAAGCAACAAATGTGGATGAAAGCACTATATTTCTGTAAAAGATGACACCTGCCAATTATACACACAAATATTACAATTGGAATTATCTTGTATATGAGCATAAGCTGACCACCTTTTTTTGGATGGCATGGGAACCTTTTTTTGAATGGGAGGTAACCAGTCTGACATGAGTAAGTACACTACTAACCAACTAAATGATGGGCTTAGGCCCCTGCCACACAGCAGGGAAAAGACGGGGCGAAGCGCGGATTTTAAAAGCCGCGCCAAAAAAGAAACGCCCCGGCGGAATCCCATGGATCCCGGTTGCCGCGCTCTGTTGCTCCCCGGCACGATCAGATGCCGGGGAGGAAGATACAGGTCAGAGGGGGAGGCTGCCGTACTGCGCATGCTCTGATCCTGAGGCATCGGGAGTACGGCAGGGGGCCGGGGATGCGACGGCAGCAAGACGCGCCGCCGATCCCACGGCCGGGATGAAGCAGACCATCGGGATGAACCACAGAAAGTGGTTGATACGCTTCATCGGGGGAAGGGCCAGATAGGAGGCAGGAGCGTGACGCCAGCCAGATGTTGGCGTGGGATCGCGCCCGTTTGATGCGCCTCCAATCTGGCCCACTCCCGGCCCTAACTGCCTCGTATGAACGGGGCCTTAGAGTACCTGGAGGGCCATCTCCAGTCAGTGGTGTTATGGCTGGCTGAGAAATCTAAAGCATAGGCCCAAAAGTAAGCTGTAGTTTTATGGCTGAAGTATTGTAACCAAAAGGGACTCCAATATGCCCATTAGGTCTCAAGTCTAAAATTATCTCACTCCTAAATACACCAACGCCTCCATCTGTATGATCTAAGCACACATACAGTGTTCATTCAGGACCCAATTTAAAATTTTCACAAGTTTGGCTGGCTGGGAACTAAGGGAGGACCTTTCCAGCTGTTGGTCCCCAAATGTGTGACAGAGGAAGTAAGAGTGGCCCCATATTTGAAGGCCTTCCAGGTTTGAAGAACTTTGTTGTCTAAAAGGCCTCTTGAGTTATATTGGTGGTGTTGGGATGAATAGGTGGTGTTCATGGTTGCTTTGCTGTCATAGTTTGTTATGTGATTTTTTTAAAGATACATTGTCACAAATTGCTTTTTGGTCATCAAGTTTAAAATGCATTAAACAAGCTACACCCATTGGCGGAAGAAGGCAGGCATGTTATTATAAGGGGGGAGCAAAACATTTTGAGTTGACTGAAGAGAGCTATTTAAGAGAAAAGACATGAGGACATTATAGTAGTCACAATCAAGGGAAGAGCAGGCTTTGCATATGTTGAAGGGAAAAGCTTCAAAGTTTGGCTGTGCCAAATGTGCTCTAAGGTGCAGAGGTAAATCAATTGCCAAAAATGCCAAGCCAAATAAGTCTGGCAGTCATCTGGATGTGGATAGAAAGGGGGGAGGCTCAAGATGTATATCGGAGTCATGGGAAACATATTTTCAACAAGGACAGAAGCCTGAAAGGATTATGTTCTACAAGAAATGTCCATTCCATCGCAGATCCAAGTACGTTTTTTGGAGGGGATGCAAATGCTTCAAAAATAACTTCTGGTAGTTCAAGCAATGATATTTGCACAAAAACTGCTTCATCACTGAAAACATCATTTAGAGATTTTATGTACTTTGTGGAAATATATTTAATGGCCACAATCCAAACCCAAAATAATGTGTATGTGAATAACAGCGACATTTACAGTGAGAGATTTGAATTTCTCTGCAACAGTTCCCAGTCCTGAAGATGCAAACTACTTTTAAAACAAATTAGACTTTTATTGAGTGAAAATAAACTGCAATAAATTCTAAGCATACAAACATTTCTTAAAAAACAAACTTTTCCAACATTCTGTAGAAGTCTCTTAAGTTGTATTCAATAGGTTCTACATTTCTTTTTCTGTTATTCTCACAGGACATGTTTGTTTTAGATGTAATGCAACCTCTGGCTGGATGTACTTATGTACTTGTCTTCTAAGTAGATCCTGCTATTGAAATTAGAGCAGGCTTTGCTCTATTTCTGATTCTGTCAAAGATAACACATTTTAAGACAGAAGACATAATACTAAGGTGGAGGTAGGGACTTTTATATGGAAAACGTTGGTTTCCAGGGGCAAATTTGCCCAAGAGACAAGAATACATTATCCTCCTCCAGGATTGTTGCTAGATGAAAACACAAGTTTTATTCAGGATGTTTCCAAGGAGGACTTAAAGATATTCTTTAACTTATGGACATTCTATGAAAGTGGCCTATCTCTTGCTCCCATCCTCCTTAGCTAGCCACCAACTTCTATAGAAGAGCACTTTTGAGGCTTAGATTACATCCACCCGTGCCCTTCCGGAGGTGTAGTTTTTGGCTGCCTTGTCTCCCTGGTTAGGGGTTCTTGACTCGTTAGCTCTTTCCTTCCTCTCGGACTCCAGTTTCCCTTATATAGCTATAGTTGTGGAGTCCCGTTTCTCCCTGTCCTGGCTTTCCACTAAGCCAGCTTCAGCCGTCTGGCTTTCAGAAGTCTGGGATGTTTTCTCTCCACTTTTAACCCTCTGAGATTCAGGCGCCAAAGAGAGCTGAAGTTCAGCATCTCCCCGCCCTGGGTCTTCCTGGTCAGTTTCCTTCTCCCCGTGCTGCCTTGCGTGCGCTTCCATGAACCGGTGTCGAGCAAGTTCCCTCTGAATTCCCCACTGTGGCGAGGGTTTCGACTCCCAGTGCTTCCCCATGATGGCTCTCTCTCCCACCTGAGCCACAGGCTCTTCCCGCAGGCTTAAATAGTGTTCCTCTTCTCCGGGCTGCTGCTGCTGCTGCTGCTGAGGTGGCGGCTGCCTTTTCCACCAGCGCTCCTGCCACGAGGCCTGAGTCAGCTCCCGCTTGAGGTAGTTGTACCAGTCCAGTGGCCCAGGGCGTTCGTCGTCGTCTGGCGAGCTGCTGCTCTCCAGGTCCAGGGTGTCGAGAAACCGGCCGTCTCGCCACGAGACGTATGGAGAGACGTCGGGAGACTCGTCGCTCTCCGTCTGGCTGGAGAAGCGCCGGGTCGAAGCCCTCCCCACGTCGCGCGAGGAGCGGGCCGTCGCCACTAGGGCCGGCGACGAGCAGCTCAAGCCGGTGGCGGTGGAGGCCAAAACGCAGGCCAAGAAGGACAAGAAAAGGCTTTGGCCGGGGGAGGCGGCGAACTTCAGCGGCTGCAGCTCCGGCACGATCCGAGTCCGGCCCCGCACCATCACGAAGAGGCTGGAGCCCAGCGCCGCCGTGCAGGTGATCAGCAAGGCCGTGAGGCCGTGCAGCATCGGGCCCAGCCTCCGGCACTGTTCCCGGCCCAGGAAATCCCACCCGATGGCCAGCGAGGCGGTCAGCACGCTCAAGAGGCAGCAGAAGGCGATGGCCATCATGAGGGCGCCCCCGACCCGGCCCAGCAAGGGGGAGCCCGGAGGGGGGTCGGCTTGGTTAATGGCCCAGGACGCGCCCAGCACCACCCGCCGCTTCGAGCTGGTCACCAGCACCCAGCTGGGATAGGCCCCCGCCGTGCTGATCACCGCCAGCGCCATGCTCTGGACCAGGGCCGCCGCCAAGCTGCCCTCACGCCGGTTTCTCGAAGTTCTCGTCAAACATCGGCCTCCCCGCCTGAGCCATGAGGGCAGCCGCGACTTCGCCCCTCGCCGCTTCGGGCCGCTGAGGGAAGTTTAGAACCTCGAAGAGCCGAGGGGGATTGTGGACTGCGCGGGGACCCGGAGGGGGGTGGGGTGGGGTGCGCGCTAAGGCGCGAAGAGGCGCCTCGCTTTTCCCGCCCACCCCCTCTTGGCCCCTCCAAGAAACTGAGGAAGAGTTGCTTTCCCTTAGGACCGGGAAGCAAAAACAATCCTTCCTCTAACGATGAAAAGGCTCTTCAAGAAATTAAGTCCATCTGAGAAGGGTTTTTTCTCCTTAATTCTATTTTAAAAGTTTATTTTAAAAAACAAACAAACATCCCCTCCTTTCCTATTGACTCAAGTTGGCTTCATATAAATATAATTGAAACTCATACTTACCTTAGAATCAATAACTCTTGTGATAAAAATGATATGATGTGCAGACTCTGGCCAAAGCAGGTAAATAAGGGCTCCAGTGTCCAACACTCAGGAGACATTTATTTATTTAGATTTATAGCCTGCCCTCTCCTGTACAGCAGGGCTCAGAGCGGGTTACAGCATTCTAAAAACCTTCCATACGATTAAAACATTACCCAATTGTATAAAGCAATAATACATACAATAAAATAACAACTGACACAGCTGACATGGCGTATGAATATCCTGGAAGGGAGATTAATATCCTAAAGTCAGACTAGTATGTAAGGGGAGGAGGAAGGGAGGCCAATCTAAGATGGAAGGATGGTTGTTGCCCTCAACTGTAGGCCTGGCGGAACAACTCCGTTTTACAGGCCCTGCAGAACTGCATTAGGTGATCTTGCAGGGGCCAGATCTCACCCAGCAGAGTGTTCTATTAGGCCAGAGCGAGGGCTGAGAAAGCCCTGGTTCTGGTTGAGCAGTTGGCAAAATAACTGCACTTTGGACCAGGAAACAGCATTTGTTCCCATGAAGGAGAGAGTCCCCTGAACGTGGGGGTGTATGATTTATGGTGGTCCAAACCTCATTTTGGAGCTGCGGTGGCTCATGTGGTTAAGACGCTGAACTGCAGGCTGTGAAAGGTCAGTAGTTCAGCAGTTCGAGACCCGGGTGCCGCAAGACGGAGTGAGCTCCCGTCTCTAGTTCCAGCTCCTGCCAACCTAGCAGTTCGAAAGCAAGACATTGCAAGTAGATAAATAGGTACCACTTCGGTGGGAAGGTAACAGCGTTCCGTGCGCCTTGGTGTTTAGTCATGCCGGCCACATGACCATGGAAACGTCTTCGGACAGCGCTGGCTCTTTGGCTTTGAAACGGAGATGAGCACCACAACCCTAGAGTCGGAATCGACTGGCTTTCGAGCAAGGGAACCTTTACCTTTAAACCTCATTTTGGGGTTCAGAGCTTTCAAACTCTCCTCAATGTTTTTCTTTGAATTCATGAATAAGTCACAAATAAGGAATGAATTGGGAACTGGGAACCAACGTCAGTCTTCCTATCAGACCTTTGGTCCATCAAGGGAAGAACTGTCAACTCAGACTTGCAGTGGCTCTCCAGGGTCTCAGGCAGAGAAAGGTCTCTCATATCACCTATTGCCTGATCCTTTTAATGCTGGGGGTTGACCCTGGGACCTTCTGCATGCCAAATATATGCTTTACAACTGAGCCATGGCCCCCCTCTCTAGTTCAGAAGGGTCTTTTGTGGAGGTCACTCAAGGGCAAGAGATGCTTGGAGGAGCCAATAAATGTGGGCTATGTAGAAATGCATCAGACTGTTATGCTGCCCCAAAGCGAGTGAACCTTTGCACCAAAGGAGGAAGGTCTCAAAGGGAAGGAACAAAGTGATGTTTTGTATATATAAATTACCAGTTTTATAATTATGGTTTTTATTGTGGTTCTATAATGTTTCATTTATATTGTAAGGTGCCTTGAGTTCTGCAAGGGAGAAAAGGCAGTTAACCATTTTAAAAAATACAATAAATAAATAAATTAAAAAAAACATTGACCATGTCATACAATGGTTGCAATTGAAGGCTAGTTTCCACATTATTTTTGCATGCAAAGTGTCTTGACAGTCCTTGTGTTCATATGTATAACATAGCATATGAAGGTTGTATAAACGCTGTGTAGCCCTAAACTGCTCTAAAATAGAAACTTTATTAACAATGTTACCAAATGTCTAAAAGACGATAAATATAACAATCAATGTACAACACATACAGCAAAAAATAATTCATTTGATTTTTTGCTGTATGTGTTGTACAGTGATTGTTATATTTATTGTCTTTTAGACATTTGGTAACATTGTTAATAAAGTTTCTATTTTAGAGCAGTTTAGGACTACACAGCATTTATACTCCCTTCTACTAACATAGCATATGAAGCAGCCGCTATCATCATTACCCATTATTGTGGCAGATGATAAAGTATCAGCATGACTGTGGGAATTGCTGTCATTTGTAAATAGCTTGTTTATAGAAGCCTGTTTTCTATCTATTCACCTTTTCTGTGTAAGACGTTTGCTTCTTTCTTGTTTGTTTCTGTATGTTTTGATGTCCAATTCACGAGTGAGGTTAGTCCTGTTTGGTCGTTATGTTTGACCACATGTATGGGATAAATGCATAACACTCCTAATATGCACAATTGCTATTTCTTCAAACAGTAGCATATATTTAAGATTAGTCTGGTGTCTGGCACACATGTACCAAGGCAGAAAATTCATGCATTGTCCCTTTTAGAAGAAATGGCAGTCATGTGTATTGGGAGGATCACATGTAGCATGTTTGTTCCATATGTGTGGTCACAGCTCCAGGAACATAATGTCTGAAAAGTCTAATAATGGCCGGAGAAGCAGATTCAGTTTTATACTGCTTTGGGATGGCCTCCTCTGTCTGAAGTGGAGTCTGTGCCATAAGTGGGACCATGAGAGGGGTAGAGAACTAAATGCCCAATTTCACTCAGCGTCATATCTGTTTTTAATAATTAGTTGCCAAAAATATTGCAACAATATAAAGGAATGTATGCTTCTGTTACTCACCAATGAGTAACCATTGGTCAAGCACCTGTCCTCACACCTCCAGTCTAGGATTAGGGCTCAGGCTGGTTTAAACAGAAGAAATAATTTACTGCTGAAGTACTGAAGGGGGGTGTAATATCCACTCATGGGTCCCCAACTTCTTTGAGCCTTCGGAATTTTGAGAGGGGCTGATTAGCGCTACCTCAAAATGGCTGCTGCAGGAAGCACAGCCAAATACAATACCTCCCTCCTCACTTTGCAAGAGAGTCACAGAAAGGGAATAACAAGAAATGAAGGAGACCTCAGGAGAAGGAGGCAGAAGGGGGGAATAAAAAAGAAAGGAAGGAATGCCAGAGGAGGAAGAAGGGAGAAGGAGGCTGTGGAATAAAAATTTTTAAAAGCCTGAAGGGGAAAAGGAACCACAAGCCCAGGTGCTTACCAGTCCTTCTGTACCACCCATGGCTGATCCCCCCACTGTAGCATCACCTCTTGGTACAGAAAAATAAGGTATTTGGGAGGATTTAGAAAAATCTGTGCTAAGAACAATGCATTTTCTGAATTTTATAGCTTGCAAACACCTTTCTCTACATATTAACCACACAAATTTATATGCCAAAGCTGGGCTACAAACGAAGTAAATGAATGAATGAATAAATAAATACTGGGGTAAATTTATAGGTTGGAGGAACTTGGAAGTGATTTGCAGGTAGTTCGTAATTTAGAAATCTCCCATTTTAGTAATTAAGGCACAGTAGGCACTGATCTTTACCACTCATCCCCAGCTATCCCAACAGGTTTTGAATCCTAACCCACAGTTTTATGTCCTGCAATATCTCAAATCAACAAAGACTTCCTAGTATGGTCATAGTAGGCCCCGGTCACACTGGGGGAAAAGGTGCAGCTGAAGTGTGGCTGAGCCGCATCAAAAGAGACGTGTGGCAGCGGGATCAGACAGCTCCCCCGAGCCACCGCACAGTTGCTCCCCGGCACGATCAGATGCCCCGGGGGGGGGAGCCACAGATCGGTGAGCGAGGCAGCCCACTGCGCATATGCGCTCCTGCGCAGTTTGGCCGGTAGCCTCACATGCTGCTGGAGACGGGTGCACCGGCGATCCCACGGCCGCCCCTGCTGCGGATTTTCAGGTAAGTAGTACTGTTTTGTAGGGTTTTTTTTTAATCCACATCTTCGGCCGGAAGAGACGGATCGGGGACGGGTGCGCGCCACTTCCCAGATGTTGTGGTGTGATCGCACCTGCTTGCTGCGCCCCCGATCCGTCCCTCTCGCGGATCAAAGCCTCCCGTGTGACCGGGGCCGTAAATCACTTTTCCCTGGGTAGCTAAAAGTGTACCATATTGCAGATATATGGCTTCTTCTAAGGCTTCTATATGTGCCTGCTTGTAATAACTACTGTGCAGGTAGATTGGGGTTGGGAGGCAATGAATGACACTAAAATCTCAAGTACATGTTACATTTAGCATAGCCACTTTCCATTTTGTTTTTTATTTGTAGTCTGCTAAATAGACCATCTGTTCAAAACCACAGACAGGTACTGTGTCACATATATCGCAACTATTTGATGTGACTTGACCAAGGCTCACCCTATGACATTACTGTACCTTCACCCATGTCATTACCAGGCCTTGCCCAATGACTCTCAGAGTTTAGTTAGCCACTCCTCAGTGTACTCATGTCCCCTCACTAGGAGCCTGGAGACCTCCCAGACTTCCTAGAGAAAATGGCTGCTTGGGGTTATGCCCCACTTAAATCCCTCCTCCTCAAACCCCACCCTCCCCAAGATCCATCTCACAAATCTCCAGGAATTTCCTAACCTGGAGTTGCCAACCCTACCCCTCACCATAATATTTCTCACTACAGGCCCTGGCTCACCAGGAGGCCTGCTAACACAGCAGGTTATACTTAGCATAGGGCGGCAGCAGCTGCCTTGGTCTGCATCCAGAAACCACCATGCCTGTTTGCTTCCTGAGGAGTATAGCTGAGCCCAATTTTTGCACTGAGGCAAAAGCAACTCAAGGAGCTGTGGCCCAGGATGCTGGTGACCAAACAAAAATACCTTCTGGCTGAGCTGCTTGGTTTTCTTTGACCAGATCTTTGTACCACTCAGCCCTATCCACACAACCACCCCATGAGGTAGATCAGGTGAATTGATGCCTCAGATGAGTTGATGCTACTAGTTGGGCTCCTGGGCTTGGCTTGCTTTGGGGGGGGGGGGACAGATTTGCTTCTGCCCAAATCTGCCCCAGTAAAGTAATACACATTATCATCCAAGGCTTTTTAAAACGGTACTTGTGGGTGCCGAGTACTAGCATCCTTTTTCAGGGCTCTCCTAAGTCTCGAGGAGGGAATTGGTGGAAACTGGTGCAACCGTATACTGTATACTGGCACTTTTAAAAACAAAAAAAACACTAAATGGGGACCCCACTAAAACCCTTAAGCCTAGAATCTACATATTGCATAACAGTACCACTATAGCTACTAACTGCAGTGAGATGGGTATTCTATGAAAACACCACCAAAATTGGCATTAAGTATTCAATAAGAATGGGGCTGCAGTGGCTCAATGTTTAAGACGCTGAACCGGAAGGTTGGTAGTTTGAGACCTGAGTGCCGCATGACAGAGTGAGCTCCCATCTTTGGTCCCAGCTTCTGCCAACCTAGCAGTTCGAAAGCAAGAAATTGCAAGTAGATAAATAGGTACCACTTCGGTGGGAAGGCAACAGCATTCCATGCGCCAGCCGCATTCCATGCGCCAGCCGCATGACCACGGAAATGCCTTCGGACAGCACTGGCTCTTTGGCTTGGAAATGGAGATGAGCACCACGCCCTAGAGTCGGATTCAACCGGCTTTTGAGGAAGGGAAACCTTTACTTTAACCTTTACCTATTCGAGAAGAGTTAAAATAGACTAGGAGCCAAATCTTTTTACCCAGCAGGACTCTAATGAGCCATGGAAGATCTTGACATTTTAGGGCTGTAATCCCCTGTACAAAAATGCTTCTTGCAGTTGATGCTGTGCACTTGGAAAAAGTGACAGGAAATTTTGAGCTGGGATCTTGAAGGAGCTGGATATTAGCAGATTAAATTGACAAAATATGGAGCTGGTGGACGGATGCATGTGTATTATGTGCTTTTATGCTGTGTTTTATTCTGGTATTTATCTCCTTTAACTTTATGTAAGCTGCCCTGAGCCTGCTTTGGCGGGGAGGGCGGGGTACAAATCAAATAAATAAAAAATAAAATAATGATATGATTGGCTGTGCACATGTCATAAAGTTGCCTCTGCAGCAGCAGCCATCACAGTGCAAGTATCTTCACTGTCTGACTGCAGGTAAGCTGCGTGCATGCAAGAAAATGTTTTCAAACATCCTGTTCATTGTAAAAGGCATCCTATTAAACAGAGCTTCTGACTGAAATGCTGAAGAGTTAATATGAGAGATATGCATGACCTTATTCCCCATCATTTTGTGGTTAGCTCTGCCCCTGTGACAGCCACTTTGCAGTCAGAATTCCAAAGGTGCCTGCAGGCTAAGAAAGGTTGTGGACCCCTGATGCAGATAGTCTGTAGAAGGGTTCAACACGACAATTGTGCAGTTCTATAAACATGCTTTCACCAGAGGCCAATATAATGGGGGCAGTGTGGTATACTATGTAGAAACCTGGATTTGGAGAAATCAGTTCAAATCCTCAATTTAGTCTGTTGCTCTCAGTTCTCAACCTAACCAAGGCTGTTGTGAGGATAAAATAGGATAAAACCCATATGTATGAGTTCCTTTGAAGGAGGGCAGAATACAAATAAGATTCTCAGTCTAAAAACAATTCTAATGCCATTGACAAAAACAGGTATAATTCTGCTTTAGGATTGTACTGTAACGGAGAAAATGGCATGTGGAACAATACTAAATTGTAAGTGTGCAGTTTTGAATGTCAGAAGAAGACAAGGCCTAAATAGTTTAGAATGAATTAAAATTAAAGATCAGCTTGTTTTGTAGGGGAAAAAACCCAAATTGAATATGCAAACCTTTTCTAACAAAGTCCATCCAAAAACAAAATTAAGATTATACTGTGTCAGATAGCAACACCCGTTAGCGGAAACATAGGTTTATATTGTTAACATTTCCATACTTAGGGAGGCATGAGAGAGGATTTTATCTTTCCAGACATAATTCCAGACATTTCCCAGATGTTTACATGACAGGCTTTAAAATATAAATTTAATTTTATCAGGATAGACAGATGCTTATGTCTTCTGGAAAGATAAGCATATCATTATTTATGGCACAGTGGCAAATTTATATCATTATTTGTTTGTTCAAGATTACTCCAGTAGACAGCTCTCAGTATGTTTGAATTTTTTTTTTTGTGCTTGACTCAGTAAATTAAAAATAATCTTGTTCCTATCATATACATGAAAATATACATGAGATCTTTCACATATGATGTCTGGAGGATTACCTTGTCACAGATGGTAGATCGCACTGTCAGTGAATGAAAGCTATAAAATTTATCCTCAGTTTTTTCTGAGATATATTTCCCCTGCAATGTCCAGGAGGGGGCGAACTCTGCATTCTTTACTTTCTGTCAGGAGAGAGCAAGGCAGATTTTGACCAGGGTTGCCTGTCAGAGAATCGCTGTAGCCACTTGACAGCCATGGTAAGCATATGACTTTGTTATTCTGTACTTATCTCCTGAAATCCAACACATGCTTGTTGTTCAGTCGCACAGTCGAGTCCGACTCTTCACGACCCCATGGACCAGATCACGCCAGGCCTTCCGGTCTTCCGCCGTCCTCTGAAGTTTGCTCAACTTCATGTTGGTTGCATTTATGACAACACATGCTTACTTGGAGACAGATCCTGTTTTCTCAGGGAGACTTACTACCAAGTTATTTATTACATTTGTATTCCATGTTCCCCTGATAATGGCACTGAAAGGTATATGAGATTCCCAGATCTCTCATCCAAACAGTGATCAAACCCCAACCTGCTAGCTTCAGCAGGCCTAGAGTGAAGAAAATAACAAATTAGGTACATCTTAAACGTTACAATTATTTTTAATAGTGGGTTTATATTGTGAGCTTTGGTCTGCATAGACAAATTTTAGTTATGTCTCCTCCCTTTTTGATTTTGTTTATATTAAAAATGTAGAAGACAAGTAAGCAACCCTTGGTTTAAAAGGTAAGGTTAACAGGCCTGGCAACTGACAGTGGTTTGGTAGGGCAGGAACACGGGGGGCACCATCAGCAATGGCATGACATCACTTCCAGGGGAAACCTGGAATTAATTAATGTTACATCTCTTTAGGAAGTGCTGGAAACACTATGGTAACCATAACATTTCCAGCAATTCTCATATGGAATCTAAGCAGAGTTACGTGCCTTACAATCTCATCCTAGGAACAAGGTTAAGAATTCCTCCTGTTCTGTCACACTTATGGTCCCAATTGCCTCACTAAAAGTGGATTTTCCTTTTTTTTTTTAATGGTTGTTGCAATACAATTTTATGCCATATCGAATTTGATGGATATTAAATTAAATTCCATCATCAGGAGGTATTGAATTGAGCTTTATGAAAGGTGTACTGCTCATCTTGCTCAAACTCTGTGTGGCATAAAATGCATACAACTGTATCCCAACAACCATATTAAATTAGTAAAAGCCACTTCCTATGGAGGCAAGTGGGACCCTAAGTATGACAGGAGGAAGGAACTCTTAACCTTGTACAATATGATTGTAAGGCACATAAATAACTCTACTTAGACTCAGTATGCCCAGTGTCTGGATGGGACAACTATTGGGAACCATGCTGTTCTGCAGAAGAAGAGCTAGATTCAAGTCCAGTTGGGACCATAGAGACCAACAAGGTTTTTGGGATACAAACTTTTACAAGGCAGTACGCTTTTTATCACATACTAAGGAACATTTTCTTGCATATCTGGGAAGTCTGTCCGCCAGGTTTGGAAAAGATTTTTGCCTTGTTTGTGGGTGTCACTATTTCATTGCTGTACATGGTAAAAATCCTGAGGATCCATGCTTTGGAACCATGGTTTTGACTCTGAGCAAGAGTGCCACCAGGAAGCAGTCGATCTGTGATTTTTGTGGTGAAATGATATGTGCTTTGATGGGGAGTTTGGGGTGACCCAATGGAAAAAATATTGAGGATCCATGAAGTTTTGTCATTTGGAACCACATTTTTGCACCATGGCAGTGTCATGAAGCAGTGTATTGTGATTTTTGTGGTGCAGTCTGTGGCTATGGACATGATATCTGATTTAATGATGAGTCTGGGGTGACCCAGTACAAAAATTATGAGGATCCATGAGGATCTGTGCATCAGAGCCACATGTTAATATAATCTAGATCTGGCTTTTACCCAGTCCTTTTTGTGCCACCATGGTACCATAGAGCTGTGGATGTCATACAAATTCATGAGGATCCATGCCATGGATACAAGGCTGAGGTTGGTTCCTTATTCCCAGTTCCTTATTCACGTCTTATTCATGAATTCATCCATAAACAGTGAAGAGAGTTTGAAAGCTCTGAACCTCAAAATAAGATTTGGACCACCAAACATAATACACCCCCATGTTCAGCGAACTCTCCCCTTCGAGGGGATATATGCTGTGTCCTGGTCCAAAGCATGATTCTTGTGCCAGCTGCTCCAAAGTGAGGCACCCCCAGGACAATCACACAGGCAGACACTGGGGCCAAGCTGTATCCCAAAACAATATTTGGACCACCTCAAAGGACTCATCCCCACACTCTGGAGACTGTCCCCTGCAAGATGACATACAGTGATGCCCAGTTTAAACACTGGTTCCGGAGTCACACGCTTTCCATTTTAGGTGCACGCAAGTATTTCAAAAAAAGATTTGAATAAGGAACTGGTTTGACTCTTTGCCCACTACATCCCGGAATAAGGTTTGGACCACCACATGTCATACACCTCCATGTTCAGTGAACTATCCCCTTTGAGGAGACATATGAACTGTCCTGGTCCAAAGCATGGTTCTTGTGCCAGCTGCTCCAAAATGAGGTGCTCCCAGCGAAGTCACACAGGCAGAGGGTGGAGCCTGGCTGCACCCCAAAATAATCTTTGGACCACCCAAACTGATACATCCCTATGCTCTGGAGACTGTCCCCTGCAAGATGACATACAGTGATGCCTGGTCCAAACACTGGTTCCGGCGCCATGACCTTCTTTTAGGAGTGCCTCACAAAGGCCAGTATTACAAAGAAGATTTGAATAAGTGAGGTGCCCCAGGAAAAACACACAGGCAGACACTGAGGCCAGGCTGCACCCCTAAACAACCTTTGGATCACCCCAACTGACACATCCCCATGCTTTGGAGACTGTCCCCTGGAAGATGACATAAAGTGATGCCTGGTCCAAACACTGGTTCCGGCACCATGACCTTCTATTTGTACTGCCTTCCAGAGACCTGTATTTCAAAAATATTTAAATGAGGAAGTGCCCTCTGCACCACAAATGAGGTATGGACCCCACAGTTCATACACTCCCATGTTCAGCAGAATCTCTCCTTTGAGGGTACATATACTGTGTCCTGGTCCAAAGTTCGGTTCTTGTGCCAGCTGCTCCAAAGTGCGGTGTCCCCTGGACAATCACACATGCAGACACTGGGGCCAAGCTGGACCTCAAAAAAATCTTTGGACCATCCAAAAGGATTCATCAGCATGCTCTGGACTGTCCCCTGCAAGAAGACATATCGAGATTATTGGTCCAAATCCTGTTTCTGGCGCCATTACCTTCTATTAGGAGTGCCTTACAGAGCCCTGCATTACAAAGAAGATTTGAATAAGGAAGTGCCCCCTGCATCCAAAATAAAAATTGGACCCCACATGTAATAAACTCTCATGTTCAACGGACTATCCCCTTCAAGGTGACATATGCAGGGGTCATTTCCAGCCAGAACACCCCAGGATAGTGTTCCAGCAGTAATGAGCCCTGGGGCGGGCACATACAGTAAGCCCCACTCCCGGCCTGCCTGCCATGGCGGGAGAGCTGGGGAAGGCCCTGTACAGAGTGGGGAGGCATTTAGATCCTCCCTGTGCCTTCCCCAGCCTGCACACTGGCCCCTCTGTCAGGCAGACGTGCCTGAGATCCTTCCTGCCCCCTTTTGTTCGCCCTGCTTGGAGGCAAAGGGAAGGGGGATGTCAGGGGTTGTGGCATATGCAAATATATTGTGCTAATGAGTTGTGCTAATGAGCTCCTGCACCTCTTTTTCTACGAAATCAGCCCTGGACATATGCCACGTACTGGTCTAAAGCGTGGTTCTTGTGCCAGCTGCTCCAAACTGCGGTGCCCCCAGGACATTCACACAGGCAGACACTTGGACCAGGCTGCACCCAAAAACAATGTTCGGACCACGCCAAATGACACATCACAACACTCTGGAGACCATCCCCTTTGTTGTTGTTGTTCAGTCGCACAGTCGAGTCCGACTCTTCGCGACCCCATGGATCATCTCCTGCCAGGCCCTCCTGTCTTCTGCCGTCCTCTGAAGTTGGCTCAATTTCACGTTCGTTGCATCGATGACACTGTCTAACCATCTCATCCTTTGCCGTCCCCGTCTTCTTTGACCTTCAATATTTCCCAGCATCAGGGTCTTCTCCAGTGAGTGCTCCCTTCTCATTTGGTGGCCAAAGTATTTGAGCTTCAGTTTCATTATCTGGCCTTCCAGGGAACAGTCAGGGTTGATTTCTTTTAGGGTTGACTGATTTGATCTTTTTGCAGTCCAAGGGACTCTCAAGAGTCTTCTCCAGCACCATAGTTCAAAAGAATCTATTCTTCGGCGATCTTGTTCGCCTGGAGGTGGAACTCGAACCTGGCCAGGTAGGAGTCCCAGTCCTCGAGGTCTGGTTCGAACGCTTCGAACTGCGGGTTGACGGCCATCACTGTTCGGGGTGCAGACACTGGTACTAGTGCTGCAGCCTCTTGATCAGCCGGGTCTCGCTCTTCTGCCCTGGGTCCTTCAGGGGCTTCTCGGTCGTCCGCCATTCTGGCGTCAGTTCAGCGGGGCTGCGTACCCGCTCTAGAATCCCATCCTCATCGCCAACTGTTAAGTACGAGCCTCAACACAGCTAGTGAACAGTGAATCAGCTTTATTAACGAAGTCAAAAGAAATCAGAACAAGACAAAAACATGGAGCAACAGGCTCTCTTTTAAAAAGTCCGGGCTTAGGTAGCCACGCCCACATGTCAGCTAACAACCAATAACTATTTACAGATAAGGTCCAATCAGAGTGCCTCCCTCCAGAACATTGCGCAGCTCTGATTGGTCTATTTACAATCCTGGTTCAGACTCAAGCTTAACATAGTTTTCAATACACAACATTCAGAGAAATTGGAACAGAATCTCAAGGGCTACTTACAAGGAAAAAAGGGTGGTGGCAGCCATCAGGAGGGGCTACTAAGAACCAAACTATATATGCAGAGCTGAAATTGGAACATTTGACCAAGATCAATGGATGGCAGCAAATTACCACATAAATGCAAGAATTAAGGAGATGTGAGAATGAGCCTAGAGTCCAGCCGCACCCCAAGAAAAACCAGGCTCAATCCTGTGTACATGTGAGAACAGAAACTCAGCGTGTGCACACTTCTTTACATACACTGAAACAGATTGCCTCAAATATTACATGCAAGTGGGGGAGTGTTTAATAGCCAGGAAGAGCTGAATAGTCACTATGCATAAGTAACAGAACAAAAAATATAGCTAAGATTGGAATAGCACATGTAGTAAGACATATAAATAGCAGCATGTTGGCATACAGATAATAAGACCATTTTTTACACATCCAGGGAAATGTTGATAGCCAGTTTGGGGTAAGGATTTTTTTTCTCTATGTCAGTTTGGCTAGACACCTTGGAGGTTTTTTGGCATCTTCTGGGTGTGCAATAGCAGTCACTGGTGTTGTGTGGGGGGAGGTATTGGTGAATTTCCTGCAGGGGATTGGACTTGATGACCCTGTAGATCCCCTCCAACTTCTCCACGGGGAGAGTTCACTGAACATGGAGGTGTATGACATGTGGCAATCCAAACCTTATTCCAGGATGCATTGGGCAAACAGTCGAAACAGTTCCTTATTCAAATCCTTTTTTTGAAATACAGGTTTCTTGGGGGCAACCGAAATAGAAGCCTGTGGCTCCAGAACCAGTATTTGGACAGGGCTCCACTGCATGCCATCTTGCAGGGGATAGTCTCCAGAGCATGGTGATGTGTCATTTGGGGTGGTCCACTCCAAAGATTGTTTTGGGGTGCAGCTTGGCCCCAGTGACTGCCTGTGTGATTGTCCTGGGGGCACCGCACTTTGGAGCAGCTGGCACAAGAACTGCACTTTGGACCAGGACACAGCATATGTCCCCTTGAAGGGGAGAGTCCGCTGAACATGGGGGTGTATGAAGTTTGGGTGTCCAAATTTTATTTTGGGGTTCAGAGCTTTCAAACTCTCCTCAGTGTTTTTGGATGAATTCATGAATAAGACCAGAATAAAGAATATGGAACTGGGAATAAGGAACCAACTTCAGCCTCCTGCCTTGGATCCATGTTTTTGTAACTTTGTAGCACCCGGAAACATTGGATCTAGGGGTTGCCAGGTCCCCCCTGGCCATTAATGGAGGATGGGAAGATAGGGTCGCCAGATAGAGATTGGGAAAGTCCTGGAGATTTGGGGATGGAGCCTGGGGAGGATTGGGACCTCAGTGGGGTACAATGCCATAAGAATCCACCTTCTAAAACATCCATTTTCTAAAGGGAAACTGATCTCAGGTGCCTAGAGATGAACTATAATTCTGGGAGATCACCAGGTCCCGCCTGTAGGCTGACATCTCTAACTGGATGTACGTTTTTATGGTTCAGTCTGAGGCCCTGGCTTTGACATGTGGTTTTATAGGGGACTTCAGTTCTGTTTAAAAACAAACCTACCAACGAATAAAATCTTAACAGTCTGTGGTGATCTGGCTTTTACTTTTTTCCATTTTAAAATGCTTGCCATTTTTACACACTGACAAGTAATTAGAAGGAACGGACGGCTCTTCACAGCGTGTTCAGCGAAAAGACAAAAAAATAGGAATGTCTTTGACTCGTACGGCTAGAACACTTCTTGAGAATACCCCAGAGGGCTGCTATTCTATTCCTGCAGAAAACGTTAACGGAAGAGAAACTCTGCTGTTCCCCCCGGGGGGGGGGGGGGGGGGGAGAAAGGGCTGGCCGACAACTAAGACGACCGCCCCCCATCCGTTCGCAGCCGTTTGGCTAACCCTCCTCCCCCACGCCGTTCGGTTTACTTTTGAACTGAACATCCCGTTGCTCTTGATTGGTTGGAGGCCTCCCGGATTCTCTAACGCACATGCGCAGCACGGGAGCGCCGCAGCCCCTTCCCTTTCTCTTCCATAAACGACTCTGATTGGAGGAAGAAAGAAGCCGCTGCCGGAGCCGCCTCTGAGACAGCTGCCTTAGGAGCGGGGGCCGGGAGTTGGTGTGGCCTCAGTGAGACGGTTGTCTGAGGTGAGTCTCTAATTCGGAGGGGGAGGCCCTGCGTACAGGTGGGGCGAGTTGCGAGGCCGTGTGGAGGGCGCCTGTTGCTTTGTTTTCTATAGGTAAGGAAGGGCTGTCCAAAGGATGGTTAATAGAGTGCATCGATGTGCACCGCCTAAGGCGGAGCATCCTTTGAGGAGGGGAAGCGAGAGCCCCCCCGAAAGCACAATGGCATCGTTTAATGTGTCCCCCCCACATTCTTTCCTTACCCTTCCTCTGCCCCTCCCCATATATCCCCCCCCCCAATCCATCCTACTGATGATTCTGATTCCTAACCTTTCGACTGGTTATGTAACATCAGTCCCACTAATCACTGTGGAAGTGACTGACCAGAGAAACTGAGATATGGGCCATTCGTACTGATGCTTGTCCTTAACAGGGTTGTTCAACCCCTTTGTTGTGAGATTAAAACCCATGTTCAATTCAGCCTTAAGTGGTTATTTAATTAGCTGTTTGATTCATTTGTAGTCTGCCCAATACGAAGAGACGGAAATGGGTTGCGTTTGGTAACTGTTAAAAAAAAGGACTTTTCAAGGTTTGTTTGAAAAATCTAAAATTATTTTTCTGTGCTCATCTAGAATTTTTTTCCCCCTTTATGCATATTGTAATGTTTCTTGTCATACATAGCTAATTTTGCTAGACTGGCTATTATTTTGAACATTTTTAAAGCTGCTTTTCTTCCATACAGAACTCAGTTTATGCCAGTTGATTAAACTACAATTTAAATAAGTCTGGCAAAGTTTGTTGACTTAAGACTTGGTATGCATTACTTCAGCTTTTAGCTGCCACTCCTGGTGAAGCAGAAGAGTGTCCTTGATGAGTGCTTGAGAAGAAAGCTTAGCTTATTCTTTGTGACAGCTGGCACCAAGGGCACTTGGATTGTGACCATGGGCACCATTCACTGTGGAAATATGGACAGTTTATACACATTTAACTTCTAGGGCATTTTCTAACACAACATCCATAAGCTAATATCTTGTGTGTCTGTGTGTGTTTATCACTTAAATTGGAATCAATAATAATGTGAATAAAGAATCCCCATTTTACCTGCAGAGGGAGATCAGTGGTTAACAGTAAAACTGAAGGAGGTGGAGTCAGTTTTTGTTGCTATATAATTATTCTGGAATGAAAAAGTGGTGAAAGTTCAGAGGCAAACCTTACTTGTAATACCACCTCCTTTCATCCAAGCAGGATCAGCCTGTTTGTGAATAAGTAAGATTTCTCAAAAATCTATTATAGATCAGAAAACAGGCCCTGCTTCTCATGACTGCTGCTTCAAATACTTTATCACAGGAAACTGAGATGCTTGTCTAATTCTTTATCTTTTCCTCCAGATAGAGATCCTTCGTTTGTGTTAAGATACTTTATCCTTGGTTATACCGTTTACTGTCTTTTCAGTGGTGAGTGCTATTTGTTTCATTATATGTCTTATCAGTTGTTTAATGTGAATTTTTCTCCAAGGCACTTGTGTTCTAATTCTTTAAAAATGCACAGTTCTCTTGTTCGTGCAGTTGTATGACTTGAATATCAAGATACTGTATATGATAGCAACTATTGGGCATAATTACTAAAGCAGGCAGTTTGCTCAAATCTCAGAAATCAAGCAAATATATTGTTGCAAATAATACATTGTAAATAATATTTATTTATTTATTTATTTATTTATTTTTGGGTACTTCTACCCCGCCCTACCCCGCATTATAAACCTCCTTGAGACCTTTGACAGAAAAATGGTATGTAGCTGAATTCGATAAGTACACATCTTTGCTTCATACTGTAGTATCAAAAGAAAATCTTAAACCTAACATATTTTGAAAGTGTCGAACTCTAGAGCTGTAAAGCATAAGGTGGGATCTGAAGATCATTTTCCCCTAGTGGAAAGGGGGACAATTTTATTGATTTCCCCCCTCCCCTGTGGAGTCGTTTGGTGTAGTGGTTAAGTGTTTGGACTAATCTGGGAGAATCGGGTTTGATTCCCCACTCCTCCACTCGCACCTGCTGGATGACCTTGGGCAAGCCATAGTTCTGGCACAGCTGTTCTTGAAAAAGAGCAGTTTCTGTCAGAGCTCTCTCAGCTCCACCTACCTCACAGGGTGTCTGTTGTGTGGAGGGGAAGGGAAAGGAGTTTGTAAGCCGCTCTGAGACACCTTTGAGTAGTGAAGGGCGGGGTATAAATCCAATCTCTTCTTCTATTCCTCTTTAAAGTTCTGTGTCTTCCATTGACTGCAGCAGGAGGGAGAAGTGGGAAAGTTCTGTTTCGTTGACAGAAGTACATTTATCTTCGCTGTATACATTATAACATTATTGTTATGGCAAATATCACACATTTGAAAACCTTGCTTTTCTTTTGGGAACAGGTTGGCTGTAGTGTCCCGCCAGATATGCCATTAAAAAAGGAGGAGGTAGTCTTACATTCTTGTACAAGTTAGTTATGCCCAGTAGTAGTTATTTTTTTGTGTGTAACATTTTTAAGAGGGTTATCTTATGCTTAGGGTCATTTTCTTTTTGAGTAAATATGGTACATAAGACCACTTGTTAACTAATTTTAACTATGGAGACAGATTTATTTTTCTTTGCAGTTCTTGGAAACGCTTTAGTCCACTTTGATCAAACTAAAATTATTTTGGAATGTAAAAGAAACTTTGGCAAATTTTTAAGTACGTTACATGACAAGTACTTAAACCATACTCTGACACAAAGATAGGGGTGTTGATGGTAGACCTAGAAATGTTGATTCTGATCAGGGTTCCAGGGCTTTGAATTGTATTTAAAGTTAATTCCCTTACTCTGCCTTTTAAAAAGATATATGATTAAAAGATATCTTCAACAGCCAAAGGCTGGCCCCCATGCAGATATCCAATGGAGCTGGTGACTGTTTATGGTCTTGCAAACCCACAGGAACACACAGATTTTAAGAAAAATGTTTTATATTATTAACCAACATTTTGGAGTTAAAAAGTAATAAGTGGGAAAGAGCAAAATTGGCTTTTTCTCTTCTTTCTGTTTTGCTTACCCCTGCTTCTAAGTGGGGGTAAGCAATATGGCCACCAGCCACTTAATCCTTTCTGGGTGATTCCTCCCCCTTTCTCCCGCACCTGAAGGAGAGAATCCAAACTGGCCTGTTCAGTTCATGCCTTTTGTGGTCGGTTTGGGACCTTACCAAACCCCAAACCAACATTTTCTGGTTTATGCCCATCCCTACCCAGGAGGCAAGCCCATACATGTGTTGAGTTACTTATATGAAGACGCAACAGGGAGTTTCCTGAGGGCAAGTAATTCTGTATCTCAATCAGAATAGATTGAATGAGGCAACCACAGAAGAGACTGATTCTCTGCGGGCCTGTTTGTACTTTGGACCAAATACTTTATTATTTTATTTAATTTCTTATGGCATTCTAGCAGTTCCTCCACTGCTTCTGCGTTAGAAATTATTGTTTTAAAGTGTCACAGTTATGTGAAACAAAAATAAAACTGAAACATACTCTTCTTCTTTGATCTTTGGGCATCATACTGGAGTTTAGGCCTTGCACTTGCTTTGGTTTGGAAACTTTTAGAAGTAGCTTTTAGGTACCAAAAAATCCCTACCCTTCAGAGACATAGCACCAATCATGCATGCTCAAGATTGAGGAATTATGACTTCTTGCTTAGTTCTGTTATGTGCCACAAAAGCATTTTAGGAACACTCTTCTGTGAGCCGGTTTTCTTCTCTTACGCTCACACATTGTCTGTTTCTTTTCCTAACCCCCCCCCTTTTCTTGAGCTGTCTTTCTGTTGTATCAGTGCCTGAAGCACAGAGGACAGCTATAAGGTGTTGGGAGCAGAAACATTTTACTCTGTATCAATAGCTCCCAATCCCCTGACTTTTTTTAAATACAAAGAGTATTAGTTCCAGTCAACTTTCCTTTGATCTTCCCTGGGATGAGGTTTCCCAGGCCTTTGTTACAGCTGAGTGGGTGTCAAATCAAGGATGCTTAGTATATCCCTTGACATGAATCCCCCTCCCCCCTAAAACAGGGCTTCTTCATGACACTCTTAACACTAGGTTGTTAGAGTTTCCAGACTTTATACATCAGTCCAATGGTTAACATGTTACTAAAATTCTGATTTTCTTTCACTGTCATAATATCCATCTATAAATCATTTATTTTTTACTTTTTAGGAAATGCATCATTTTGAAGATGAACTTACCTGTTCCATTTGTTATAGCATATATGAAGATCCTCGTGTATTACCCTGTTCTCATACATTTTGTAGAAACTGTTTGGAAAGTGTTCTTCAGTTATCAAGCAACTTTTCAATATGGAGACCTTTAAGACTTCCCCTGAAGTGTCCGAACTGTAGAAGCATTGTTGAAATCCCTCCATCTGGTACAGACTCTTTGCCTATAAACTTTGCACTAAAGGCTATCATTGAAAAATACCAGCAAGATGACCATCCAGATGTAGCTACATGTAGTGAACATTATAGGCAGCCACTAAATGTTTACTGTCTTTTAGACAAAAAATTAGTGTGTGGGCATTGCCTTACAATAGGAAAACATCATGGCCATCCTATAGATGACCTTCAAAGTGCCTACATGAAAGAAAAAGAAACTCCTAGCAAACTCCTTGAGCAGTTGACTGATAAACACTGGAGTGAAGTGTGTTTGCTTATTGAAAACTTGGAGGAGCAGAAAGCCCTCTGTGAGAGCATTGTCCAGGAGGATAAGAAAACTGTGCTGCAATATTTTAAGAGACTGAATGATGCACTAGATCATAAAAAACAAGCTTTGCTTGCAGCACTGGATGAAGTGAACACACAGATTGCTGCAGAATATGAGCCACTTATTGAAAGGATGAAGGGAATACGAGAAGAGCAGCTTGAATTAATGTCTCTGAATACTTCTATTCAGGAGGAAGAGTCTCCCCTTCTTTTTCTAGAAAAAGTTGAGGATGTTTGTCAGCGTGTCAAAGCTTTGAAGGAAAAGCCATTACCAAGTATTAAGCCTGTTGAAATCTACCCTCGAATAGGGCAGGTGTTAAAAGATGTGTGGACCAAAAGTGAAATTAGTCAAATTAATAAAATTGTCACTCCTCAGATTAAGCTGATTTCCAAAGGAAAAGTGTGTCGTGGCTGTGAAAAAGAAAACAGTAAGCATAAAGAATCCTGGCCCTTAAACTTTCTAGTACTTACAATAATTTCATTGGTTGTGGCCATTTTTTTCTGTTATAACGCACACCTGTTTTCAGTTGTACATGAAGTTGCCTTCCCTTATGTTCTGAATGTCTTGCAAAATGTTTATCATGACTCAAATAATAGGTTGCAGGCTGCAGTGGAAGTTGTGTGTCACAGCTGTAATCTGTTTGAATATCTGTGTAAAGTAGTTTCTTCATCCATATGAATATTTCTTGTAGCAAGAGCTGCTATATGAAGACCAGGACAAGAAACGGCATGGATTGGGTTATAACATTTTGCAGATTCTTGTAGCCTGTTGCTAAAGGTGGTATCATAGGAAGTAAAGGCTGAGGGTAGATTGCATTGACAGCTGGGTTACAATTTCTAGACAGATGCACCAACAATAATGGTTTGTTTTGGGGGCAACATTCTACTAAAAATTAAATTGATTCCTCAGAATTGCTGGTGTTAGAATACACATACAGGCTGCTACCTCTTCCAGCAAAGTTTACAAGAAGTTAGGGAGACGTGTAAGGGCAGGCTGGGAGACAGAAGAAACTGCAAATAAAACTCTTGTTCTCGAAACTAGTTTTTATAAGCATTATACCTTGCTGAGCGTCATGCCACAAATAAGGGGCTGGAATTAAAATTCTAGCAGTTTAGTGTATATTTAAATAGTCTATAACCTTTTACTAAGATCCATAGGTGCCCATATCGGTGCTTAGTGTAGAAAAGACCAAAGATTGCAAAATGCATTAAAAAAATTGGACAATGAATCTTACAAGTTCATTTAAGGGGAAGGAAGTGTTTAGGTTTTGACATGGCGACTTCTTTTCTTAAATTTAAACATTGGAAATATTGTCTAATGTATTTTAATGATTACATTAAGCATATTTACAGAAGGCTTACATGTTTAGTCCTTAAGAATTTAATTGTAATTGTTCAAGACTGGTAGATTGTTTTGTTTGAAAGTTTTCAATGTTCACTGTATATTTTGGTATAAGTTATCCAACCTGTTAGGCAACACTTGAGATACTTCCCAATATATAGACTATGTAGCCTTTCTCACATACTTCAGGATTCTAACGGTCTTTACTATGAAGTAAATCACTTAACTTCCATGGACCTTAACTGCTGCATGCTATAGACTGGAACCTGATCTTTATAACAGCTCTGTGGGTTAATACGTTTATGAACTTGTCACTTCTAACATATTTTGAAATTATATTTTCCCAGTGCTTGTGTTAGAAGTGCCTACTTTATTTGCTCACTAAGGTTTGTACCTTGTTTTTGAGACTGGGAAGTAATAACTAGCAGCAAGGGAGATGATAAAGATATGTCTCTAACCATAGCCAGTAACACTTTTGACTCTTGGCATGACAATTGACCTAAAGTTTGTATTGTGAGAAGCTTCAGGAGGAAACTTGTCCTCTTTGAACCGGTGAACAATGATTATGGTAAGCACTGTACTAGAAGTTGTCACTGCCAATTAGATGTGCATTATATGTGCTGAAATTGCAACTGCTACTCTAAGTGCATCTTAATTTACTGGATGCCACTCCCTTATCTCATTTTGTGTGAGATCTCATGTACTTTCATTTTACTCTATAAAGGACACCAGCAGCTGCCTAGCTGTCAAAAATAGCAAAATGGATTCTGCTAAGTATACCTTTTGAATAGGAATTAATTCAGTGTCATATCTTTTTTCTAACTCCCCAGTCTCATTATTATTGGCCTTCACCCAGCTGTTGTGAAATCTAAACTTGGGCAGGTAGTCTGTGTATGGTGAAACCTGTATGGTGAGCATCTTGCCGCTTTACAACATCCTCTGTATTTGGATTGCAGTTGGCCACCATAGTTACTTGAGTGGCTAAGGTCTTTTCAGTAGTGTACTTGGCCTCATAGCATTACATTTGAAAAATTTGTAAGTTATTTTTATAAGACTGGAAGTGTTTTTAAATCTTAACCTGTTTCAAGAATTCAGAATTTGTAATTTTCATCTAGTATTTTAATAAACTTTCATTTTAGCTAGCTTTTCGGGGCCAGAGTATTATTTACCTTTATCCTAAAAGTGACACTTTGTTTTGTGGGTGTTTTTCCCCCCTTTTCTGTCAAGCCACAACTCACTTATGGTGAATTGACCCCGTGGGGTTTTCAAGGAAAGAGCCATTCAGAGGTGGTTTGCCATTGCCTGCCTCCACATTATGACCCTGGTATTCCAAAGGAGCCAGTTTGGTGTAGTGGTTAAGTGCACGGACTCTAATCTGGGAGAACCAGGTTTGATTCCCCACTCCTCCACTCGCACCTGCTGGATGACCTTGGGCAAGCCATAGTTCTGGCACAGCTGTTCTTGAAAAAGAGCAGTTTCTGCCAGAGCTCTCTCAGCCCCACCTACCTCACAGGGTGTCTGTTGTGGGGAGGGGAAGGAGTTTAAACCACTCTGAGATTCCTTTGGGTAGTGAAAGGTGGGGTATAAATCCAATCTCCTCTTCTTCCTCCTTGGTGGTCTCCTGCCTAGCCTGGGCTATCCAGGTCAGGTATACCTTGGTATAGAGGACACTTTATTTTCCAGACTCGGGCCATTGTATCATTGAGTTCGAAGAGAACCTAGATGAATATCAGAACTGGAAGCATGGTAACTTGTACATTTCAGGTCTCTTCAGACTACAAGTAGACAAACATAAGCAAGGATCTTCAAAGGATCTTTGCTGTTCACAGGTACATTCATGGGACCCATGGTCTGGTGAAAATTGACAGCTAGATTCAGGACAGGCAAAAGAAAGTACTTCACACAAACCATTGTAATTTACAGTCACAGGTAGCCATGACAGGTTTTAGTTTAGATAGGGTTTTTAAAGCAGATTAAGCCACACAAGTTGAATGGAACCTGAATATTGCAGGGCAGTACTTCAGTGTCATTTGCTGGGGGGCTGCAAGGGGAAAACTTCTGTATGTTTGCTCAGGGGCTTCAGATTTGCCACCGTAGGAAATGGTATACTGAATTAGATCGGGGTCTGTGCAAGCTTTTTAAAATGTTGCTTTGGCAGCAGCTGCCACACAGCATAAGGATCTGTACTGTGATACTGAAGTTAAGCTGTGGCAATCCTTTTGGGGCTATCTCCACCTCCTTTTGCAGTGATTTTATTGCTGCTCCCACCATGTCATGTTAGAATTCCAAATGTGCCTGCAGACTCAAAAAGGTTAAGGACCCTGAATAAGATAGACTATTGGCCTAATACAGCAGGAACTCTTCTTATACACTGCAGATGTCATCCATTTCGCTGAATGTCCTACGACATGTGGAGACTTGAACCCAGATATCCCATATCCCAGTCCAACTTGCTAAGTAGAACACTAATATGACAACACAGAAAAAAATATTTCTGTATCTTTCCCCTCATTCTGTGAAAGTGAACAAAATATCTATATAAGAAGAGATTGGATTCATCCCCCACCCTTCACTTGGGAGTCTCAGAGCAGCTTACAACCTACTTCCCTTCCTCTCCCCACAACACCCTGTGAGAGCTTGGAGAGAACAGCTCTGAGAGAACTGTGGCTTACCCAAGGTCACTCAGCAGCTGCATGTGGAGAAGTGGGGAATCAAACCTGGTTTTTCCAGATTAGAGTCTGTGCTCCTCCTAATCATGACACCAAACTGGCTCTCAACAGTACTTTGGGAAAGAATGAGAAATTTAGCAAGACTGTAAATTTCAGTTCAAAAGTTTAATGATAAGCTAAAGAATTATTTAACACAGATAATTGTATATAATTTCTAAAGTGAGCAAGTGGAACATTGTGCTTTCTATATGGCATGCCCCTGATATAAGTCCTTTCCCTTAAGATATGCAGTAACAGGATGTTGATTGAGTTTTGTTCCCCACACCCTAGTTTTGTGTGTTTTGTATTAAATTTCACCAAAAGCAGATTGGATCTGAGATCTATTCTTAGGCAGTAAAAGGGCAGCTCCTGAAATTTAAAAAGGAGCAGGAAGACGTATGAGAGGTAAATCTGAGCACAATAGCACCTTAGAGGCCAACAGGATATTCAGGGTGTAAGCTTTCCAGTCAAACTCCCCTCGTTTGATATCCAGGCAGAAGTACATATACCAATAATGAGATCTCTTTGTAGTCTAGCTTTTGGAGAGCAAGTCAGATAAACAACTGGTCTTGACATGGATCACTATTCATCTCTGCATAAAGAAACCATTTTGAATCAAAGCACCGTGCCACCATAGTCTTTATGGCAACACAATAGTATGATCAAAAAGGCTTTTCAGCCTGCAAATATAAGTGTTATAGGAAATCTTGTAGGTCAAAGAAGCATTTTTGGAGCAATATAACTCCACAGTTGTGATGACAAGCTGGGAAGCCATCCATTCAACTTTCATCTCAGATGGTTCAGTGAAGCAGGCCAAGGTAACACCCACACAGGGTTGTGTGAATCAGTTAAAAGACTCTACTACTGTACTCTCCATACTTTTCTCACCACCCACTAGAATAAGATACCAGCTTAAGAGGCAGTTATAGTCTCTAAAACGTATTACCCCAGTAGGAGAAAGGGCTGTTGCAATTTCCCCTGCTACAATGAGGTGAGAAGAAGATAGAATAAGCTGGCCAAGAAGCCCAGAGCATGAGAAACTCACATATAATGAGTTTATTTTATTACACATGTAAATAAAACACAGTATAAAATGTAAAATAAAATCTACCACTCATATTCCCAAGTAAATCTACTGCTTAAACTGAACTGTGATTGTAAAACCAGAGTGTTTTCATCCAGTTATATTTTAAGCAATAATTCAGAGGTGAAGGATGTAGCTTTTACAGAACAGCATATTTTCAACAATATGTTACATTTAAAAACATTTTTAAAACAAAATGGAGAAAGTTGTATAGGCGATGTTTGTTAGAAATATCTACTTGTTAAAATTGAAGTAGTTTTCACGAGCAGCCAACAGGACCAAGTTCAGCAATTCCTTTCAGTGCAATTACTTTGGGATTTGTTGCAATACTTTTTGTTGTGTTGTAAGTCTTGTAGATGCCTATTAATCTATCAGCAATCTCAAACATATTGTTCCGCAGAGAAATAATGATGAATTGTGCATTTTTCGTTTGTTCCTGGAAGTTGAAATGTATTTTGTATAAGTACTGGTGATAATACATTGAGGGATAAAAACCTCTTATATTGGCTTAGAAGTAAAAGGCAGAGCTGTCATCTGGCTTCTCTCTACAGGGAAGCATGGGGACAGCTGTCCTGTCTAAACAGTCCTCACCCCAGCCTTACAGATAAAAGCAAAATAGGGGCTAGGAAATTTTTAATAGGGCATACACTGTCCAGTTCAAGTGGAATCATTCTAGAAAGCTGCTGATTTAATTAAGATAAAGGGTTGGATCTGACCAGTTTTCCAGTTGGTGAAAACAGAAGGAGTCCTCTAACACTACTAAAAAAGTGTATCCTGGCAATGCTGGGATGTGCATGGACAAGAGCCTTCTTTGATGGGGTTGTAATAAAGATAATATTTAGGGAAACTTGAAAGAAAAAGCTGACTGGATCTAACCCACTGTATGCCCAAATATTAAATACCTGGGAAACATCACTATATTTAATAGTATAATGATTCCCAAAGTACTGTTTGTCCACATATGTAAATTCTATGTGAGGGACTTATCAGGAAAGGCGGGAAAATAAAATGACCAGCATTGCAATGCTTTTATACTATACTAGAAATAATGCCCGTTGCGGAAATAAATACAACGGGATCTAGAAAGAGGCTCTGGGAGAGTGCTCTGGCTTTGGGCAAACAGTGTCAGTTTCCTGTGGCGATCTCAGCAGGGTTTAATGTCAGAGTCCACTGTTTTCTCCCGAGGGACTGATCTCTGCTACCTGAAGAGCATTTGTATGTTTGAGTTATCTGTAGCCCTCACCTGGAGAGTGGTAACCATTGTTACCCATTCTCCTCTCCCCTATGAGGTATGTTATGCAACTGAAAATCCCAACTGCCTTGCTGGGGGTGGGGGAGTTTGAGGTGTGGAATGGACTGAAGTCCAATCAGCTTCCATATGCAAAAGACCAGGTTGTCGCAGCAGTTGTGGTGTGGGCGGGATCCGGGCTTTGCCTTCTGATTGGTAGCGATATATGCTGAGGAGCAGTGCCATCAGCCATACACTAAGGGAGTGCATTTTAGAATTAGAACTTTGGCACCCACTATTCAATTATATATAAGGAGAGATGTGGACCAATATATACAATTTTTGTTGTCCTATTCAAAAGTGATACTGCAGAATGGGAAAATGTTTAAAGGGCTGAAGCATCTTCCCCAGGAAAGAACAATGCATTTAGGGCTTTTTACAGGGTGGGAGGTTTTTTTAATGGTAAATAAGAGGTTTATAAAGTTATATCCATTCCATGCAAACGTAACACTAGAACTTATTATTATTTACTGAAATTGATTGTCAGAAGACTCATAGCAGACAAAAGAAAATCATCTTCACTTAATGCATAATTAATTTATGGGATTTACTGTTAAGAGGAAGGAATACTATTCAGTTTAGGCAGTTTTAAAAGAGGATTAGACAATTTTATAGTTTATCAACAGCCTTTAGTCATAAAAGCTAAATGAGACCTTGGAAGATTCAGAGTGGGCAAAGAGGAATAGAACTATTGTCTTCTTGCCCTTCTTATACATGAAGCTGCCTCATACCAAAGTAGGCCATAAAGATCACTATTGCCTACTTAGACTGGCAGCAGCTTTCCATGGTCTCAGGTAGAGGACTTTCACCTTACCTGCTGCCTGCTCCTAATAACTACAGATGTCAAAGATTGAACCTGGGACCAGTGTTCCTTCTAAGATGAGTTTGTGTGAGCCAGCTCAGTTTTTTAGCCTCTGGCTCACACAGTTTTGGCTTCGCTCAAGAAGGAGGGCTCCAGAGCAAACTGGTTTTTGCAGCAGCCAAATCACCTGCTCACAACTTGAATGCCAGTAGCTCGCAAAGTAGAATTTTTGCTCACAGGACTCCAGAGCTTAGAGCGAACATTGCCTGGGACCTTCTACATGCAAAGCAGTCCTTCCACTAAGACTAAGCCCCCTCCCTTACTTGTGGGATGCCGGACTACATGCAACTTTTCAGCTGATCCAGCAAAGCCCTTCGAGTATCTACAATAAAGAGGGATAACTGAGAAGCAAAACATGATATGTTTTTAAGTTCTTCAACAACGGAGTGGATCCAAAAATTTCCAAAAAGCTTTCATTTAACTTAAGTAGGTCTTCTTCCACAGAAGAGCCACTTAAGTTGAAGGAAGGCTTCAAACTTGAAACAAAAAAAAAAGGTGGGGTACAAATATTTCAATCAACGTTGCTTAGTGGATCTTTTCTTATGCAAAACTAGCACTAGTTTAATATCAATACACCAGTACAGGTGATCCAGACTACTACACAGTACTTACATATATGTAAAATGCTACTATGGATACATTCTTGAAGTCAAGGGCTGCATCAATTTCATCCATAAAATACAAAGGAGTTGGCTTGTAATGATGCAGAGCGAAAACCAAAGCCAGTGAGCTAAGTGTCTTCTCTCCACCAGACAAATTAAATATTTTCTTCCAGCTTTTCTTTGGTGGCCGAACACTGACAAAAATCAAGAGAATATTCACAAGGTTACATGTTTCACTTTTTAAATAACAACAACAACAAAAACTACATTTAATGTTTACACCACTGTCGAGCTCTACTTTTTTATCCCATCTTTTCTCTAAGGAACACCCACAGCTAATATTCCACAACAACCCTGTGAAGTAGGTTAGTCCAGGTTATCCAGTAAAGCTTCATACTGGAGGCAGGACTTAAACCTGGATCTCCCAGGTTGTAATTTAACATTCTGTCATTCCACAACACTACAGTGTCATGCCAGACTTGCAACCCCAAAGACCACTGAGACAAATGCAGGCTTTCAACTGGTGAGAAAAGCTACCCCATGTTTTTTGAAGGTTATAAAGAGATATTGGGTTTGGGGTTTTCTGGTTGCCTCTCTGATAATGCTGCTACTTCAGCACCATTGTTAAAATTTTGTTGTTCTTTGCAATATAGGGCTGTGACATTTATGGGAAGGCCAGAAAAGGAGACAGGGAAAACTCTCCTTTCCCTGCAAGGCAAACATTAACAATTGAAATATTAACGATTCTTGCTGACGCCTCCTTACAAGCCCTACTTTATGCCCCTGTGCCTTCAGGTAGAAGGTGGATGGTGACCAGAGGCACGGCGTTTTTCAAGGCCCTGCTCCTTGAAGCTCATTTGACACTTACTGTACTCTTCTTTAGGCCAAATCATTTAGTTTTATCCAGGGTTTTAATTAAGGGATTGATTTTCTAAAATTGTTTTTATAGTCTGCTTCTATCCTGAGAACTGGGTCTCACTTTAAATATAACTAACCATCTGCCTTTGACCTATCTAGCCCAGCTGTCAGCAGTTCTCCAAGGTCTTAGGCAGAGGTTTCCCCCATGCTTCTACTCAAAAGTCTTAATTGGAACTTTCTGCATGCCACGCTTATTGTGCTCGACCACTTAAGTGGTGGATCCCAGTTAACACACAATGGTGAAAAGCAGATTATCAAAACTCAATTTTGATCATTTATAACTTTGTAATGTTAAATAATATAAATCTGTGAATCTGGAGTTCTGGTGGTAGTATGAAAGAGCACCCCATGAAGCCAGTATTTCGTATTAACATTTTATAACAGGATTGCAACTGAAAGTGACTGTTAGTGGAAGAGGTCTTCAGACACAATACCTCAGTACCAATATGAGCAGAAGCTATTTTGGATGCCAGCTCAGCAAGCACACTCAGTGTTGCACAGCTGTGCCAGGACACTAGTAAAATGCCTCTCTTTGATCTTGTCAGTAACAGCAAATTACAGCATGGCTTGTTCTTCTGAAAACGTTTAATGATTGCACCACATAGTGATCATAAAAGACCACAGTCCTTTAAAATGGCTTCAGCTTAAACTAAGAAAGTTACAAGCAACACCCACCTGAACATGATTCCTTCAGAGAAAGGATCCAGACTGTCTACAAGCTCAAGCTCTGCATCTCCTCCCAATGTAAGCATTTGGTAGTTTTCTTTCAGTTTATTTGTTATTATATTAAATCCTGCCATAAACTCATTAAGCCTTTGCTTTCTAAGATCTTCATAAGCTTGTCTAAAATTGTCTCTTTCATTAGTAATTTCATCCAGCTCAGCAACACGTTTCAAATATAACTCTTCCTGGAAATGTAAAGAACAAAACATGTGCGTAAATATACTGGGTATTTTCTATTATTTAAATATTTCTGTATCACCTTTATCACCCCAAGGTGATTTACACAACAAATATCCATACAAACAGTCTTTTACAATACACCCTCAAAATTCCAGTCTAAAACCAGGACATTCACAAACATCAACTAACCCAGTCAAAGCCGTCTTTATCAGTCTCATATTATCAACAGCGATCACTACTACTTATTTCAAAGTCACATATTTTCTGTTGCCCAGTGATTTTATAGTCATGAAATTCAGTAACCTGATGTCATATTTAGTTATCAATGACAAAGGCCCTTTTGACATTTAAACAAGATTTTCTAAGAATAAATGTTCTAGTTACAAGTAATTCACACAGATAACAGAAACTCAAAAACAGTTTTGGTACCTACAAAGATCTGATAGGTCGGTGGAGTTTTATTGTATTTGCATTATTTCCCCAAACACAAATGTATTTATAAGAATTCTCTATCCCTTCAGCAAATGCATTAGTTTTGAATACAACACTTGCAA
This sequence comes from Gekko japonicus, assembly GCF_001447785.1. NCBI lineage: Eukaryota > Metazoa > Chordata > Lepidosauria > Squamata > Gekkonidae > Gekko > Gekko japonicus. The sequence goes on along the minus strand of NW_015163604.1, from coordinate 1,403,837 downwards.
ATTAATATGATCTTATTATCAGAGAACAACAGTCCACTTTCTTCACCAATGGCTCTGAATTCCAATTGCCCCACAAGTTCTTTTCACATGGTCACTATCAAAATGATCATCTACTGCTGTGATGCCATGTATCTCTGTGATCTGTATCTTTGGCTTCTTTCTTTTCTTTTGGTATCCTTGAAGCAGGCTTCAGAATAAGGATAACCAATACTGCCTTAGCTCTGAACTCTAAGGATTATTTTCAAAGGCCCAATTAAGAGAGCCAGTTAAAATATCAAAGGCTTCCATGAGCTGAGAAACATTTCTGTGTAGTGACATTCCACAGAAAAATTATTTGTCTACAACCCTGTCTATAACTTGCTTCCTGCCTAGTATGGATATACTTCACCTAATTCACCCCAAGTTCATGGTAAGTTAGCAAATATTATGCCTTCCTTGGAAATTTGTTGCCTCACAGAAACCGTCTCCAAGGAGGGGATTCTACAGTGTCAAGCAGAAAATGTCAATCATATAAAGAACCAACGGAGGGGAGAGCTTAGACTCAATCTTGCTACAGATCTGTATTTGATTTTAGATGTGCTATAACAATTGCAGTATATTAATGCTTACCTTTTTATTAAATTCAGCAATAGCACCTAAATTTGGTTTCATTTCATGACACTGAGCTTCCAAAAGAGCTATTTGACCAGTTATGATATTTGGGTCTTTAATTGCCTCAAGTTCTTCTTGCCTGAGTACTAGAAGTTCTTCCACTTGTTCATCTTCAACAGAATGCAGAGAGATTTTTGATATCTAAAAAACATTTTAAGCAGTGAATACACAGACTATTAAGCAGTGAATACACAGACTATAATGCTGAGTGGTGAACATGTTATACTAGGCTATATGTGAGCAGAACAAATTAGGACTCTTAGAACAAAATCCTATGCAGCTGAAAATCAATGGACTTAGTCTTAGAGTAACGTAACTCTGCATAAGGTTGCACTGTTCATCATTTCTACTCAACATGTTTAGGATGTAACAAATTTGATCAAGCACTAGTAAGCTATCAGCCCTGAAAGAATAAGGTCAGAAAATGATGTAATAAAATACTTGATAACATGGAATTTGATTATCCTGAATGACACTGCAATAACCCAACAGACATAAGAGCCCCCCCCCCCAGGTTAACAGGAGACTTTCGAGAGAGCCAATAGAGATATCCTTAAATATTACTAAATATAGGATCACTGGCAGCATGATTATTCATTCTGTTCAATGAACAGAGAGAACATAATTAAGTACATCCACTTCCAATGGGTCAAAATTCTAATCAAAAATTCCCCTGGCAGAATGAAGACTTCACAATTTTAGGAAGAACCACAGAAAGAGAGCCGTGTGTGTGTGTGTGTTAAAGCAACAGATTAGCATCTGGGAGAACCAGCTTTGAATGCCCACTCTGCCATGGGAGGCTTCTTAAGCAACCTTGGGCCAGTCAAACTCTCAGCTAAACAGCCTCAAAGGGTTGTTATGAGGATAAAACAGAGGAAAGGAGAACAACGTAAGCAGCTTTGAGTCCCCAATGGGAAGACAGGTGAATTATAAATGAAGCAAATAGAATAAACTAGATGATGCCATTCAAAAGATACTAGAAATATCAACATGGCACAGCAACAGTACTAAAAAAAGCAAATGGGGTGGGGGTTAAAGACAAAGACTGAAACAAATCCAGATAGCTAATCCCAAGTCTGTGTTCCAAAGGCATTCAGTGGAGTAGGATGTGCCCTGGCCACTGAGAAAATGATTCACATTAACTACTAATACTCCTCTCTCTTTTTACAGGGAAAGACAACATTTGAGATCAGCATGCTGGAAAAAGCAGTGTCTGCACACCAGATGAGATCCCAATGGGGAAAGAACCAAAGTCCCAGAGAACAGTTCATCCAGATTCTGGTCAATTGTGTACATCCCACCAAAGGTGAAAGTGAAGACTCAAGTGGCAGAGCTCCCAATATGCTCCTGTGAGGAACATGTCCAGCGGACCATGCAGTTGCCCCTAAATGAATGGGTACTGATCCCTGGAGGGATGGGAAGGATGTTCTGATTCAAATAATTTCCCTGATCCAATGAAGAATTAGAAGCTTCTTTTCCCCCTGAAAAAAATCTCTTGAAGGACAGAGTCCTTTTACCTAAAGTCTGCTTGTCTGCCTGATGTTAAATTCTGAGTAGCCAATGAAGAGAGTGTGTGCGCCAGTCCTCATCTCTGGGACAGAAGGAAGGCAGCAGCAGCAGCAGCTCCTGAGCCCTCTGAAAACTATAGTTCTTTTTAGGCCTGTTAATAAACACTACCCTATCAGCATGAAAAACAGGTTGCTTACCAGTAACTGGTGATCTTCGAGTGGTCATCTGTGCATTCACACCAATGGGATCTAGTGCGCCTGCGCTGGATCTGCCGGTGCTGTAGCAAGCTCTTTTAAAGGATTTTCGTGCCCAGCCCCTCTGGGCATGCGCAGGAGCCCCACTGCGCATGCCCAGAAGGACGGGCGCGGACATCCCACCAGTTCCTACAAACTGCCGCATATCAACTCCTAATAAAACAGGTAGAAGAAGACAGCAGCGGGGTAGGAGGGCGGGTGGTGTGAATGCACAGATGACCACTCGAAGATCACCAGTTACTGGTAAGCAACCTGTTTATCTTCTTCGTGGTCTCTGTGCTTCACACCAATGGGAGATTAGCGAGCAGTAGCCTACCTGGAGGTGGGTGCTGTCAGGTGTTTACTGCTTAGCCAATGATAAAACCTGACGTCCCAGATGGTCACCGGTGGTTTTGCGGATGTCTAGGGCGTAGTGCCTGATGAAGATATTAGGCGTGGCCCAGGTTGCAGCTTTGCAAATGTCTTGCAGCTGGACTCCCTTCAGAAATGCAGTGGACGTCGCGACAGCCCTGGTGGAATGAGCCCATAACGGGCCTGGTAACGGCTGTTTCGCCAGTAGGTACCATAGTTGTATTAGACCTATGATCCACTTGGATAGACGTTGGGCTATGATTGGAGTGCCCACACGAGGTGTAGCGTATGAGACAAAAAGCTTTGACGTTTGTCTGGTGGGGTGTGTCCTATCTAGATAGAAAAGGAGGGCCCACTTCACATCCAAATTGTGCATTAGCCTGTCTTCCTGTGATTTCGGATCAGGATAGAAATCAGGGAGGAAAACTTCAGACTGCAAATGGAATTCAGATACCACCTTCGGTAAAAAAGAGATGTCTGGCACCAGACGGACCCCATCCGGGAGGAAGGATAGATAAGGTGAGTCGTGTCTGAAAGCCAGGAGTTCACCCACTCGCCTGGCCGAGGTAATGGCAATGCGGAATGCTGTCTTCCACGCCAGGAGCTTCAATTGACAGGTCGCGAGTGGTTCGAAGGGCCGTCTTGTCAACTGACGCAAGACCAAGGGAAGGTCCCATAAAGCGATGGGAGCTTTGACTGGAGGGTATAAATGTAGCAAACCTTTAAGGAAACGTTTGGTAACTGGATGCAAAAACAGAGTGCACCCATCTATATGAACATGAAACGCCAATAAGGCGGCCAAATAAACTTTTAACGAGGAGTGGGTAAGTCCCGAGTCAGCTAGGGATAGGATAAAAGTAAAAACCTTATCGAGGCCAGCAGTCGTGGCTGTGAAGGTGTCAGTGTCCAAAAAGGAACAGAAGCGATTCCACTTGTAATCGTACGACTGACGTGTGGACGCTTTCCGAGAGTTCATGAGGACCTCAATCACACGAGACGAGAACACCGGGCCTGTATCCGCCACGCAGTCAGCTTGAGCTGTGGAAGATTGTGGTGGAGCACACGCGACTGAGACAGCTGGAGCAAGTCTGGAGACGGTGGGAATTGATGATACATTCCGGCCGACAGTTCCAGGACCGTAGAGAACCACGGCTGCCTTGGCCACCAAGGCGCTATCAGGATGACGTCTGCGTTTTCCTCGAGAATCTTCCTGACAACTCTGAGAAGTAGTGGCAGGGGGGGAAACATGTAGAGGAGTGAAGTGGACCACGGGTAAAGTAGGCCGTCCCCGAGAGAGAGGAAGAGTGGAGACAGGTATGCGGGGTTTAGTTTCCATTCGTGCAGACTGAGTCCCGAGCGGCTGAGTTGGTCCGCTTCCGTGTTCAGATGTCCCGGAAAGTGAACGGCGATGAGGAATATATCGTGGGCGATACAGAAGTCCCACAGGGCGATGGTGAGATTGCAGAGGCACACTGATACTGTGCCTCCCTGTCTGTTGATGTATGACAGAGCAGTCGTGTTGTCCGTCAGGATGGTGACACATTTTCCGGCGAGTAATGGGCGGAAACTGGTAACAGTGTGTCATATCTCCATCAGCTCTAGATAGTTGATGTGACGACGACCAGTACGGTCATCCCACATGTCTCCTATGGAGATGTCCATGGAGTGAGCTCCCCATCCCCGCAAGGAAGCGTCTGTCGTGACCGTAATCTCTGGAGACGGCGGGTGGAAGGGGCCCCTGTGAAGCAGATTGGATGGCAGGGTCCACCATTCCAAGGAATCCAGCACTACGGAAGGAGGGGACAGCACAACCTTGTGTGGATTCATCGTCAAGTCGTAATTGTGGAGGAACCACAGTTGCAGCGGGCGCATCCTGAGCTCCGTAAAGACTAGGACTGCCGTTGTGGATGCCCTTAGACCAAGCAACCGCTGGACCTGGAAGGCCGTAGCTGACAGTTGGGTACGCACCATGTTGGCCAGACTGATGATATCTGTGGCCCTGTCCTGAGGTAGGTATGCCATGCAGGAGGTGGAATCCAGGATGGCACTGATGTATTTTTTTTTTTTTTTGGTAAACAAATTTTTATTTTCTTAGGAACATAACATATAAGATTAAATCATTCAGTCCATTGTTTACCTCATTCCCTTCCTCCCCTCCCTCCAGTGGCTTCCCGCAATGCTTCTCCCCCTTCTTACAAATTTCATTATATCATTAACACATCATTTGTTATCATCCAACCTCAAGATAACATCATTTGACTTAATATTGATCTAAACATATTAAGTTTTGTTTTACATCCCAGTTCTTTTCCAGATATATTTTAAAGTCATTCCATTCTTGAAAAAACACGTTGTCTTCTTGATTATTCAACTTTTTTGTAATTTTATCCATTTCTGCCATGAACAGAACTTTTTGTATCCAGTCTTCGATTTCTGGTACTTTCTCAGTCTTCCAAAATTGTGCATAAATCATCCTCGCTGTTGTAATAAGGTACCAGAATAAAGTCCTTTTAGTCGAGTTAACTTCTTCCATTTTTAGTCCCAAAAGCAGAATTTCAGGCGCTTTCTTGAAAGAGCACTTAAGTATTTTTTGCATTTCTTTGTGGACTTTTGTCCAAAAGAGTGTAGCTTTTTCACAAGTCCACCACATATGGTAAAATGAGCCCTCATGTTTTTTACATTTCCAACATTTATTTGACATATTCTGGTTCATATTTGCAATTTTCTTTGGGGTCATATACCACCTATACATCATTTTGTAACAATTCTCTCTAACATTGGTACAGGGTGATATCTTAATAGCATTTTTCCACAAATATTCCCAGGTTTCTATGTCAATTTCCTTGTTCATATTTATTGCCCATTTTAACATTTGCTCTTTCACAGTCTCATCTTCTGTATACCATTTTAACAACACTTTATACATTTTAGAGATATCTTTTCCCCCTCCACTCTCCCATACCTTTTCCATTTCATTTTTTTCCTCTCTAAAACCATAATTTCTTTTGTCTGACCTAAAAAGGTCAGAGATCTGCATGTATTTCAACCATTCATATTCATATTCAATTTCATTCTGCTTTTTCATTACCCATTCTGTTCCCTCTTTTTTTATTATGTCTTTATACAGCAACCAATCTTTGTCTCTACGTCTTGAGTAAGATGTTAACACTTCCACTGGTACAATCCAAAGTGGCCTTACATCACCAAAATATTTTTTATATCTCATCCATACCACAAATAATGCTTTTCTTACCACATGATGCTTAAAAAAGCTATCCATTTTTGTTTTGTCATACCATAAATATGCATGCCAACCAAATCTACAATCATGACCTTCTAACCCCAATAGCTTATCATTTTCTAATTTCACCCATTGCTTCAACCAGGTCATACAAACCGCTTCATAATATAATCTGAGATTTGGTAGCTGTAGTCCACCTCTGTCCTTGGCATCACAAAGTATTTTCATCTTAATTCTCGGTTTCTTGCCTGCCCAAACAAACTTTGATAGTTCTTGTTGCCACCTTTGCAGCAAATCTGTCTTACTAAGTATTGGTATTGTTTGGAACAGGAACATCAAACGTGGTAGGACATTCATTTTTATAACTGAAATTCTTCCCATCAGTGACAAGTTCATTTTGTCCCATTTCTTAAAGTCTTGGGTTAACTTAGCCCATAGTTTTTCATAATTGTTCTTATATAAGTCTATATTCTTTGCAGTTAACTCAATGCCTAAGTATTTCGTCTTCTTTACCACTTCACATTGTACCAAATTTTGTAGTTCCACTTGTTTTTGTTTCGTCATATTTTTGCAAATAAGCTTCGTTTTATTCTTGTTTACATAAAATCCTGCCAATTCTCCAAAATCTTTTATTTTTTGAAATAGTAACGGTAACTCTTCCGTCGGGTTTTCCACAATAAACATTACGTCATCTGCAAAAGCACGGTATTTATATTTAAAACCTTTATGTGTCAAACCCTTAATCTCTTGATCTTGTTGTATTTTTTGTAAAAGTACCTCCAACACCCAAATGAACAATAGCGGTGACAAGGGACAACCCTGCCGAGTACCTTTCTGTACCTTGAAGCTATCGGTCAATTCTTTATTTACATTCAGTGTAGCTCTTTGTTCCGAATAGATAGCTTCAATACAATTTCTGAACTGTTGTCCCGTATCAATTTTTTCCATCATCTGTAACATAAACTTCCAATTAAGATTGTCAAATGCTTTTTCCGCATCCACAAACAAAAAAGTTACCTCTTTTTCAGGGTGCTTTTCATAGTATTCCACTGCGTCCATTACTATTCTTACATTATCTCGAATTTGTCTTTTTGGCAGAAAGCCCGCTTGATCTTCTGAAATCACTGTTTGTAAGTAGTTTTTCACTCTTTCTGCAATAATTTTTGCAAAGATCTTATAGTCATTATTTAGGAGAGAAATTGGCCTGTAGTTCTTTACATTCGTTAGTTCTTGGCCTTCCTTTGGTATCAATGAAATGATTGCCTCTTTCCATGAGTCTGGCACTTTCTTGCACATCCGTATGTCGTTGGATAAAGCTTCCAGGGCCGGGACAAGTTCCTCTTTCATTTTTTTATAAAACTTCGCGGTAAATCCGTCCGGCCCTGGCGCCTTCCCCAACTTCGCTTCTTCAATTGCCTTCCTCACTTCCTCTGTTTGGATTGGCCCATTTAGTAAATCTTTAAACTCTTTGCTTATTTTGGATAGTGGAATCTCTTCTAAATATCTTTCAATCTTCTCAAGATCAATTCTATTTGCTTGAAACAATTTAGCATAATACTTGAAGAAACTTCTCTTTATACCATTAGGGTCAACGAATTCTTTTCCTTCTTCTATAATTTTGGTTATCATTCTTCTTTCTTTTCTTGCTTTGAGTTGCCAAGCTAGATATTTCCCCGGTTTATTCGCCCCTTCAAAAGATTTCTGTTGTAACTTCTTTAAATTCCAATAAAGCTCTTGGTTCAAAAAATCATTCAGCTGTTCTTTCAGCAACTGTAGTTCTCTAATAATCTTCTTTTTCCCCGGTTTCTTCTTCAGTTCTTTTTCTTTTTGGGCTATTTGTTCCAATACTTCCACTTGCCTTTGAAGTTTTTCCTTCTTTTGCTTCACATTTTGTGAGATGAGAATCCCTCTCATCACAGCTTTGACCAGGAGATCGGACATCTGTTCCCACAGGGTATACTGGTACCGATTCATACATGCGAGATAGTTTGATGCCTTCACAGCCAACGCTCCCGTTGAATAAAAACGGCGGCCAAAGGCATCTAACTTTTTACCTTCCCTGTCAGCAGGCGTTGAATGGGACTTTTTTGACTTCGACGACGAGGTGACGACTAATGAGTTAGGTTGTGGGTGGGAAAGTAGAAATTCTGCCTCAGGTTGCTGTATGCGATACATATGGTCTAATTTCTTTGTAGAGACGGGGGCGGACGACGTTTTTTGCCAAGGGGTTTTTGCGGCTTGAAGTAAGACGGACTGAGGACGTGTGTCCAGTTGGACGATATCATATAAGGAACCTGTAGACTGTGGATCCTTCTGGACAACTGACAGCCCCAACGCATGGGCCATTCGTTTTATGAGGTTGGTGTATGTAGACAAGTTATCCGATGGGGATATTGGGAGATTTTGAAACACGTCGGTATTGGGAGACGAGTTATCCGGCGACGTTGGGGCCTCGGAAGGCTCGGTATCGGAATCAGACTCAGAGGGCTC